>NC_067472.1:59789215-60146715 GCF_947179515.1 Apodemus sylvaticus | reverse complement strand
TTAAAAGAGGCCCCTGGGGTCCCTGCTTAGGGGAGATTAGTTAGTTAAAGATACAGAGCTAATGCAGAGGGTAGGTGGAGCTCTTGAATAACACAGAAAAAGTTGGGTTCTACCTCCAGCACACAAAAACAGGAATGGAGGCTTGTGCCTGTCATCCCCAATACTCAGAAGGCAGAGAGGCAGGCATGTCTCTGGGAGTTCAAGGCTAGCCTGGTCTATGTAGTGAGATTCTGCCAATAGAAAGATAGATAGAGGGCTGGAGAGATGGCTCAACCGTTAAGAGCACTGACTGCTTTTCCAAAGGTCCTGAGTTCAAATTCTAGCAACCACATGGTGGCTCACAACCATCCATAATACGATCTGATGCCCTCTTCCAGTATGTCTGAAGACCCTTACAGTGTACTTATTTATAATAATAATAAATAAATCTTTGGGCCAGAACGAGCAAGGTTAACCAGAGCGAGCGGGGCTGACTGGAGCAAGCAGTGGTCCTAAATTCAATTCCCAGCAACTCCATGAAGGCTCACAACCATCTGTGCAGCTACAGTGTACTCATATACATAAAATTAAAAATAAAAAAGATTGATAGATGGTAGATAGATAGATAGATAGATAGATAGATAGATGGATGGATAGGGCTAGAAAAATGGCTCGGCCAGTAAATCCCCTCTCTATCAAGCCTGATCCCTTAAACCCACATGGTTTTTCATGGTAGAAGGCAAAAACTGACTTCCCACAAGTTGTCCTCTGACCTCCACATAGGTACCATAGTATGTAATGTGTTTACTAAATACAAGTTCTGCAGAGCCAAATTAGGAGGCTCTTGCCTTTAATTCCAGTCGTGGCAAGCAGAGCTCTGTGAGTTCAGGGCCAGTCTGGTCTACAGAGGACAGCTAGCACTACACAACAAGGCCCTATGTCAAACAAACAAAAGAACAAAGTTCTAGAGAGGTGGACTCTGTCATTAAGAGCACTTATTCCTCTTTCAGAAGACCTGGGTTCAATTCCCACCACCCACACTGGTGGCTCACAACCATCTGTAATTCTAGTCTCAGGGGGTCCAGTACCCTTTTTTGGCTTGCAAGGGCCTGCACACACAGTGCACACATGCAAACAGACCCACAGATACAATGCTAATGCTGCCTGCTCAGCATCTGTGAATGAAGTTTTCTGTTCTGGAAATCACTGCATCGAATTCCCTCCCTACTGTGGAAGAGTTGTGGAAAAAGTGTCTTCAATGGTTTCAGCATTTGGGTTGTGCTAGAGGTTACAGGGTTTGTAGTCATTTATACTAAAACTTGGATTTTAACTTTGGATGGTGCAAGGGAGGCCTGGCATGGTGGGAGGCTGAGGCAGGAGAATTGCTATGCCAGTTTGAATAATGATATAAGTCTCTGACTCAGAAAAAGAGAGGAGGGGCAGGAGGTTAGGAGGAGCCACTGAGTCACGTGCTCGAGGTCTCCCTCTGACGGGGGGGGGGGGGGGGGGCAACCTCTCTCAAGACTCATTTCTGAAACTCTACCTGGGAACATCATTATAGCTCCAACTTTACAGTAAACCAGTGGGGCTCTGAGAGAACAAAGCCACACAGCCCATCAGGGAAGGATGGGGCTCCCCTAATCTGCACAATCTCTGCCCTGGAACCTGAGGATGCCCCTCCAAGCTGGGGAAGGAAGGACTCATGACAGCCAGGGAAATTTTCAGGATTTTTTTCTGTCCTTTTTTCTTTTTCTTTTTCTTTTTTCTTTTGGATTTTTTCGAGACAGGGTTTCTCTGTATAGCCCTGGTTGTCCTGGAACTCACTCTGTAGACCAGGCTAGCCTCGAACTCAGAAATCCACCTGCCTCTGCCTCCTAAGTGCTGGGATTAAAGGTGTGCACCACCACTGCCCGGCTCTGTCCTTTTTCCTCCCCCCTTTGATGAAGAAAAAGGCAAAAGAACCACGCATGGCAGGATGTCACTCCAGCCAGAGCCCCGTCTGGAACCTTTCCTAGGCTCCATTCATCCAGGGCTGGGGGCAGGTGCACAGTGGTCAAGTCTGACCTTTAAAATGACCTTTTCCCATCCCCTTGGTAATTCCTCTGAGGTCTTCTAGGGCTGAAAGCAAAAGAGTGGGTGGGTCCTCACTCCTACCTGCCCCGCCCTATGCCCTTACACACACATGCCAAAATTCCATTTTCCCCTGATCCTGTGCCCACACCAGGAACAGACTCTTTGGGTCCAGGAGAAACTAAGGAACTCAATTTTTAGGCTTGTGGGGGATAAACAAGAGAGGGAGAAACCACCTCTAATCTATGCTGTTCCCCATCTTCCTAGTACAGCCCCTCTCTCACTGAGACCAGTTGGGGACTTGAGGCCTGAAGGCATTTCCAGGAACATACAATTGGTAAATGGAGACCAGGAATTCAGGTTTTATATCCCCTTTGGAAAGACCACACATACACAGTCCTCACCAGGCCTCTCCAACACTCCCACATCTGCCCTGGCACCCCTCACAGGGCTCCCCACATCTGCCCTGGCACACCTCCATTTTTCAGGTACCAGGAATCCCTACTTTCTGAAGGCTACTCTTCAGCCTCAGGTGTTGCTCTAGGAGTGTCAGCATGGATACTCTGTAGAAAAGACTTGTCCCACTGATGGCGATGGACTCTGGGCAGAAGATCTCAGCTCCCTCCTGGTCTTGCTTTCTTTGAGGATAGAGGTGGGTAGAAGGACGTCTCCTTCTCCAGCTTTAGGGGAGCCTCTCCTGGCCTTGGGGGTCTTTGATTTGCCTAAGGATGGGGGGACTGGGTATCACATCTGTGTCTTCCCAGTGAGCAGGTGGCTCCTGGTTGTCTTGTCACCTCATGGGACTTGGCCCCATTCAGGCCTGAGTGACGTTCATGTAGCAAAGAAGACTTCAGGTCAATAGTGCAAGAGGAGACACGGGGGCAAGAACAGATTAGCTTGCAGCCTGCCAGAGCACCCAACGGCAGAATTGAATCCCATGCTGTTACTACTAACTAGCTCTATGACCTGTGACCTTGAGCTAGCATCCAGTGCTATGCACTGTGGGAAACTCTCCCCTGCTGTGAATAAGCTTGGCCAGGCAAAGGCAGTGACAAGTCTAGCTAAGCCACCCACACCCAGTCAGTGAATTTACCTGGAAGAGAGGGCTTCAGAGAGTTCCAGTCACCTGGTCCTCAGTAACTGGGAAAGGCACTGGTCCTGTACAGTATCTGGTTCTGAATTTTTCCATGTCCCCCAGGAGCACAAGAAGGCAGATCAGAACCCAAAGAGTCAGAAGGCCAGGAAGCTGCTACTAGCCCGCTAGGCAGTTGGCCTGGGCAGGCAAGAAGATGGGCCCATTTTAGGTCTTAGAGAAATCTCCAAAATGACAGATTGAACATCACAATCTGATAGATGAGCAAACTGAGGTCCTTCTCTCTGAGGCCATGGGCTTCTTACATGATCCACACACTTATTCCTGGGGGATGCTGCTTCACTGATCCACAATCACAGAAGTTGCTATAGTCAGTCCCTAGTGGGGACCAGCACCAGGACAAAAAATGGCAAAGAAACAGAAGGCCATTTTGGGGCATAAGAACTCCATAAACAGCCACGTGCAAACCTTTATCCCAGAACTCAGAAGGCAGAGTTGGGCAGATCTCATGAGTTTAAGGGCAACCTGGTCTACAGAGCTAGTTCTAGGACAACCATGGCTACACAGAAAAACCCGGTCTAGAAAAGGAGGAGGAGGAGAAGGAAGACCTCTAGAAGCACAGAAGTGTGGCTGCCAAGAAACAATAGTTATTTTATTTATAGTCAGAGTTTTGTGTAACCCAGGCTGGCTTCTAGAACCATATGTAAGGAGGGATAACCTTGAACTTCAGATCTCCTGCCTCCACCTCCTCAGTTCTGGAATGGTAGGTTACCACCACCACACCCAACTTAATGTGTTGTCCGGGATTGAAGCCAGGGCCTCCGGTGTGCTAAGTGAGCATTCCTAAAGCAGCCCCAGCCTCAAGATGCCTTTTTAAAAATGTCCTTAGCCAGGTTAGGTGGGGGTGGGGGTGGAGGTGCACACCTTTATTCCCAGCACTCAGGAAGCAGAGGCAGGTGCATCTTGGAAATTTGAGATCAACCTAGTCTAGGACAGCCAGCCCAGGCTACAGAGAAACCCTGTCTCAAAAAGCCAAAACCACACCAAAACAAAACAAAAACCAAACTTATCCAAGCTCAGTGGCTCACCAGTGAGTGATTCTATCCTTTAAGGCTGAGCTGCAGGTGATGGAGACCATCTGTGTCAGCCTGTTCCACATGAAGACTGTGAGAGAGAAAGCCTGGGGGGCTACAGAGATGGCGAGGCCGGTAAGAGCCCTTGCTGCCCAGCCTGACAACCTGAGCTCAGTCTCTTGAACCAAACCCAGCTTCTGGAGAGAAAAGAACTTGCTCTTGCAGAGAGGACCAGGGCTCATTTCCCAGCACCCATGTGGCCGTTTTACAACCATCAGTAACTCCAGTCCAGTGGGGAATTTGACGCCCCCTTCAGCCCTCCATGGATATTGCTTGCATGTAACACACATGCAGACACATGAGCAAAATATTCATACACAAAGTAAAAAATAAATCTTTTTTTTTTTTAAATTCTGAGATGGCCTGGAGCTGTCCCTCAGTGGCAGGGGTGTTGGCCTCACAGTGTGACATCATGGTCTAATCCCCAGTACTGCCAAGTGCCTGGAATGGACAGCAGTGTCCCCCTAAAACTTCATTGTAGAATTACCATGTAACCCAGCCGAAGGGGGTCAGACAAACAAGGGCACATTGGTGGGGGTGGCGGCGGCGGCAATGTGTGTCACAACAGCTCTAAGGGAGGAGCCTGAGGGTCCAAGGACAAACTAAGGGGCCATCAGACTGTGGCAGGCTGAGCGGTAGAATATTATCCAGTCTTCAAAAAGAAGGGAATTCAGACACACACTGCACCTGTACCTGTTGAATAAGTTGGATGAGTTCCAAGCGTGAGCCAGCCCGGCACAAAGGGCCACACACTGCTAGGCAGATCCCCGGAGCCCCTAGAGCGCAGAGCTCCACAGGATGTGGCCTCAAAGGGGTGGGGGAGGATGAGTCAGCATTTGAGGGGAACACAGTTTCAGTCTGGGGAGGTGAGAACATTCTGGAACTGGATAGAGGTGCCTACAGCCCAGTACTAAGAGTGCTTGGCCTGGATTTAGTAATCTTCTTCCACTATATGGGCTCCTGGGGTTGGAGTCAGGCTTGGGGTCCTCAATGTGCCTTTATCTGTAGGGCAAGCCTTTTTATTTATTTTGACAGTGTTGAGACAGGGTCTCCCTATGTAGCCTTGGCTAGCCTGAAACTCTAGGCTAGCCTCAGAGAGATCCACCTGCCTCAGCCTCCTGAGTGCTGGGATTAGAGGCGAGTACCACCACCAAGCGAGGCCGAATTTGTTTTGTTATTTTAAAATGATAAAATATTAGCTGACCTCCCCCACAGTTTGGAGGCCGGATGACGGACGTGTCAGCTCTCTGCAGACCCACCTGCCAGGCCTTCCCCCACCCCCACCCCCACCCGTCTGCATAATGACATTGCTGAGGCCTGAAGAGGGATTTAAACTGGAAAAGCCGGAGCTGTGATTTGTAAAGTTTACCCTGGGACCTGCCCAGAGGAGAGCCTCCTCCCCCACTCAGGCCCAGAACCCAATTTTTATGCATTCCTATTCTTATGACGATGAGCTACTGAACTTACTTAACAGCTAAGCTGGCTACCTGGAGAAGTCCTGTTTCTAGGGAGAAGTAGTTATTCAAGGGAATGGCACTGGGACTTTGTAAGGAATAGGTCATGCAAGGTCACACCCAGGGCTGGCCTGAGCTGGCCTGCAGGCTTCAAGGTGCCCTGCCACGGGCTCACCCTCACCTGTCGGTCTCCACTCACAGTCACTGGAGGATGATTTTTGTGAACTCTGCACAGGCTTTGGCTGTTCCTCAGAGACCAGCCCTTGCTGTCAGCCAGGCCCGATCCGAGGCACCTTACTGCCAGACTTTGCTCAGTCTCTTCTCAAAGGCCCTCCTGCCTTTGCTGGCACCCTGTAGCCCACGTTTGGCCCACAACTCTCTTTGTAGCTGAGGGTAACTTTGAACTTTTGATCTTCTTCCTGTTCCCACCTCCCGACACAGGGCCATCACGCGTGGCGGACAAGTGCACTCTACCAAATGAGTGGCATCTACAGCCCACAGCGACCAGCATTTAAAATCTTGTGTTTGTTTTGAAGACTGGGAGAGCGATCTACAAATGGAAGGTCACGTGTCACAGCAGGCTGGAGGCTTGACTTGAACCCAGAGCTGGTGGTTGCAGGACTTCCTGTGTCCCAAGTTCATA
This sequence comes from Apodemus sylvaticus, assembly GCF_947179515.1. NCBI lineage: Eukaryota > Metazoa > Chordata > Mammalia > Rodentia > Muridae > Apodemus > Apodemus sylvaticus. The sequence goes on along the minus strand of NC_067472.1, from coordinate 60,140,343 downwards.
ACAAACTAGATATACGCGTGGTGGGGGTGGGGTGGGGGGTGGCAGGGCAGAGGGGTCCAGGACCCCAACTCAGATAAGCCAAAGTCGCCTTACCCGGCCCAGTCTGTCCCAGGCGCCTAAAAGCTTCAGCACCTAGCCTGAAGTCTTCGGCAAGCAGACTTGCTCCAGGCCTGTCTTAGCCAGTAGCCACTGGTCCACAAGCACCTGCGAACACTTACTGGGTTCCACGCCCTGGAGCTAGAACTGAGAAAGACCCAGATCAGAGATCTCACTTTGGTGGTGACAATTTCAGCGGGGGGAGGGGCAGATAATAAATGGAGGCTTGTTTTGTTTGGGCCGGTGTAGCCCCGGCTATCCTGGAACAGGATCTGTAGACCAGGCTGGCCTTGAACTCAGAAATTCTCCTATCCTTCTAGAGTACTGGATTAAATTAGTGCACCACCACCGCCCGGCAAATAAACACTTTTGTCTGGGTTGTTTTTCCTTTTGAGACAGGGTCTTTTTTTTTTTTTTTTTTTTTGGTTTTTGAGACAGGGTTTCTCTGTGTAGCCCTGGCTGTCCTGGAACTCACTCTGTAGTCCAAGCTGGCCTTGAACTCAGAAATCCACCTGCCTCTGCCTCCCAAGTGCTGGGATTACAGGTGTGCCACCACGCCCGGCTCTTTGAGACAGGGTCTTATTCGCTAGTCCAGGCTGGCTTAGAATTTAGGCCTGGTCTGCCTCAAATTCAGAGATGCACCTGCCTCTGGAGTACCGGAGTACCGGGATTAAAGGTGTGGGACACTTAAAGGTGTGGGACACCGAGGCTGGCCCCAGTACGATTGATTCTGTCAAGGTGTGAATTGGCTGCAAGTGGAGTGAGTGGAGGGAGGCATCAGGGAGACTGAAGTCCTGGGGCAGCCAAAAGGGGAGGAGTCCAAAAGGGGAGGAGTCCTGGGCCAAAAGGGGAGGAGTCCTGGGCCAAATGATCTCTGAATCTTCCTCCAGGGAAAGGGCTGGAAGCTGGATAGGCCTGAGGTAGGGGTCTGGGACAGACTGGGGTTACCACCGGAGTCTTATCCTCACCCCACGTTCCCATATTCTCCCTAACACTGTTGAACATAGAGGAAGAGCCTGAAGCACTTACTGGAGGTTCTGGGGCCACAGCCTGGAGCAAGGAGCAGGCCCCAGAGCAGTTGGATGACCATGCCCAGCCGTGGTCCTCCTGATCACTCTCCACTGTCAAGAGCACCCACGGGGTGTGGTGGCCAGCAGCTCCTTCTGCAGTGTCAAAGAGTCGGAGGTGTACTCCCAAATTGAGTTGGGGCGGGGAACCTGCCTACCAGCAGTAGCAACAGTAACAGGGCAGGCAGGGCAATGACCTAGATCTGATCCAGGCCTTCGTTCCAGGCTGGGAAAGGAACAACCAGGAGTGCCCAGACCGAGGCCTGCAGCTCCCCCTCCAGTGATACTCACAGCAGGGAATTAGGGACCCTGGGACAGAAAGGGATGTTTCTCAGCAGGGTGTGTGCATGTGTGCTCACGTGTGCACATGTATGAGTGTGTGTTTTGCTCCCTGGCAAGCAAGGCCAGCAGCAGCTCTACCAGCCACTGGAGGGCTTGGTTACTGCAGGCTGCCAGGGGCATCAGAATGCCTCATTAAGGGATTTGGAGACATGGTGCAAACCCCACTTAGAGATAAATAGATGCTCAAGTGTCTCCTCTGGGTCTCAGGACCTGGCTGTATTCCCTTGGGTGTTGTAAGGACCAGGAATGACTGGTGCAAGCCCCATGATGGAGGGCAGAAGGAAGCCGCAGCTCCGGAAGCTCTGGTTCAAACACTGATTCCTCAGTGAGGGGTGCAGCAGGCTCTGAGGCTCCTCCATCCGTGGCCAGGTCACCTGCTGGCTCCAGGCTCCTCAGATACCACAGAACAGGGACATTCACACCTAGGTGAGCAGTACCAGGGCTCTGCCCAGTCCGCCCCCATCAGGCCAGAATGGCCACAGTTGGGGGTGGGGTGCTGGTGGGGGAAGGGACCCTTCCACATCCTTAGTTTGGCATGCTCCTGGGATGGGAAGGTCTGGCCTCCACACTTGAAAATCCCTGGGGAAGAGGCTGGAGAGATGGCTCAGCGGTTTAGAGCACTGACTGCTCTTCCGAAGGTTCTGAGTTCAAATCCCAGCAACCACATGGTGGCTCACAACCATCCGTGATGAAATCTGACACCCTCTTCTATGGTGTCTGAAGACAATTACAGTGTACTTACAAATATAATAAATAAATTTTAAAAAGAAAGAAAGAAAATCCCTGGGGAACTGATGACTCTAAGAGCCCAATGTCCTGCCAGCTTTCTGTCTTGCCTTGGGGTACCTAGAAGGGGAGTGCAGGGCTGTGCTGTCCCTACACGTACTCATCCTGAGTTCCCTTAGAAGTTCACCCACTCCGTAGTTCAGGCTTCCCACCACTTGGAATACCTTTAAATTTCCAAGCCTCTGGGGCCAGATCGAGTCTTGCCTCCCTCCGATCGTGCCCAACCTCCCGGCGGCAGCCTTCGAGTTACACCCGGATAGCCAAGCCACTGTTGTGACTTGCCTCCCACCCTCAGCTCAAGCCAGTCAAGCAGAAAGGATCCAGGTTCTGGCGGTTCACCAAGGGTCCCGCAAGGAAGGAGTACAGGAGATGCCCTGGGGAGCAAAGAGCCAAGGGGGCGGGATCAACAGGTTCGAGTGCTGGGCGGAGCCAAGAGTGAGGGGTTGGGGTCTCTTCAGGTGACAGTAGCCACCGCCTGGCCCGCGCCTCTTCCCCGGGTGGTGATTGGCAGGCGGCCTGCGCCCCCGGCTCCCAGGCGACCGACGCCCCGCGGGCAAGCGAGTAGGAGGGGGCGCCGGCTATATATACCACTGCTCGGCAGGGCTGGGCGCGCGGGGACCGGGCCACCGTTGTATGCCCGTTTGCTCCCGCGGCTTCGATCTGCGCGCAGCACTCACCGAACTCACGGCCCGCCGCTCGAGCTCACGCACGGCCCGCGGGCCGGGATGGAGAAGCGCGGGCCGACCACAGGGACGCTGCTGCCCCGGGTCCTGTTGGCCCTGGTGGTGGCCCTGGCGGACCGAGGGGCCGCCGCACCCAATGGCACGAGGCACTCCGAATTGGGGCACGGCTGGGACGGCTTGGTGGCCCGCTCGCTGGCACGCCTGCCAGTGGTTGCGCAGCCCCCGCAGGCGGCGGTCCGCAGCGGCGCAGGGGACTACCTGCTGGGTCTCAAAAGGCTGCGGCGGCTCTACTGCAACGTGGGCATCGGATTCCACCTGCAGGTGCTGCCCGACGGCCGCATCGGCGGTGTGCACGCGGACACGAGGGACAGTGAGTTCCGGGCGCACCGAGAGGGTGGGGTCCCGGGCAGTAATAGTCCCGGGGGCTGAGAGGACTCGAGCTCCGACCCATTGGGCTCGAGAACTGCGAGCGCACTCGGCTGCCGGGCCCCGCCTCCCGCCTTCGGAAGCCTGGGCTCCCGGTGCGGAATTCCAGCGCCTTCACCCGCCCGCACCCACGGGAACCCGAGACAAGCGCCCAGACTGAGGCCGGACTTGGGGACTACCCGCAGACAGGAGACGAACTCTTAATGATTGAGTTGGGGACCCTGGGTTTCTCACCCCAGCATCGAGAACCCAAGAGGCTCAGAGTCGGAGGGTGTGTGGGGGCCTCCTAGCTTTTCTGACCTGCGTGTCCTCCCCCCTCCCCAGGCCTTCTGGAGCTCTCTCCGGTGCAGCGGGGTGTGGTGAGCATCTTCGGAGTGGCCAGCCGGTTCTTCGTGGCCATGAGCAGCAGGGGCAAGCTCTTCGGTGTGGTGAGTGCCCGCGGGTCTGGCTGGGCACCTGCTGGGGACAGTGTGCGAGACTAGCGGGATTGTAAACCCTTCAGCCCACGCATACACTTGTGACTTGGTCACAGAGGACTGGCAGAAGGGTCTCCAGTTCTCAAGGTTTTCAGCCAAAGTAGCCAGAGTGAGGCAGGCTGGGGTTCCAGACCAAGGGAATTAATTAATTACCCCATCCAGTTCCCTCCTGAGTCGGGTACTTACTGATCCAGGGAGAGAGAGAGGTGGGCTCCAGCAAGCATGACTCGCGCTGCAGGAGATACTAAGTTGAAGGGTTCAAGGCAGGTGAGCTAGCTATGCTCCGCCTTGCGTGGACAAAGCCCTGGAAATCTGGGACAGTCTTGACACTGCTGCTACCTAGGAAAGATCTTTTGGGCTCCGACTGCAACAGGACCCTGGCTTACCCCGTGTTTTCTTTCTCAGCCTTTCTTTACGGACGAGTGTAAATTCAAAGAAATACTTCTGCCCAACAACTACAATGCTTACGAATCCTACGCGTATCCCGGCATGTTCATGGCCCTCAGTAAGAACGGGCGGACCAAGAAGGGGAACCGAGTGTCGCCCACCATGAAGGTAACCCACTTCCTTCCTAGACTGTGACCCTCCGGAGCCCTGCCTCAGCCTCGGACGTACACCCTACCCCTCAGGAGGAGCACTTTCTCTCGATGGAGAATTGTTTGCAAAAACCGCGTCTAAGATATTTAAATTATTTAAATATGTATATACGGAAGCCCAATTATTTATAATTTTATGTATTTTCATTTTCTGGGGGAAAATGACCAAAAGAACAAACAAACAAACTGCAGCTCGGACCTCTTTGGTACAGGGGGACAAACTTCTTCCTTCACTATCAAAGATACGGGGTGTGCTGCTGCTATTTCATGTGTGCATCTAAAACTTGGTGACGTCAGTGTCCAAGGGTGCCTGGTCTGTCTGGAAAGGCCTGCCTGGGACCTCTGAGCCAGCGAGAGAAGGACCCTGAGCTCCCTCCTGTCCTGTCCTGTCCTGTCCGGGAGCATCTTGTGGCAGCCGCTCCTTCCGCTGCCTTTGGTATGAACCCTGTCGGATCGGTTTACTCCAGGGACAGAAGTCCTGGAAGTCCTCCCGCCTCTGTTTTTAGATCTCCAAGACTGATCTTTGAACTCTCTTGCAGTCAATCTTCTTGGACCTACCGGATGGGAGACCCTTAGACAACTTTATAAACTCTTGTTTGCCTTTTTTGGACTGGCCAACAGGGCACGTGGCTCATAGCCACTGGAACTTTGTTGATTTTTCTGGAAAGGGACTAGGAACGGACAAGAAGGTGTGTGTGCGCCACAATTCAAAACTCTAGGGATGAAATTCTGTTTTGTGATAGAGGATGATTTGTTGGGCTATAACAACGTATTTTGCAAGAATCAAACTGAGAAAAACGGGCTTCCCTGAATTTGGGGAGCTTTGTGCTGTAACTCCATAAAGATGAGCTGTCCTTCCCATCCCAGGCAGCCCTCATGCAGGCAGACTGCAGGAGTCCGCATTCCGGTGCTGCCCAATGTGAACCAATTCTATTCCCATCTACCTCAGGGTTCCCGAGTCCCTGGTGACCAAGCCGGAGGCTCTGCTGGGTGCGTCTGCCTGCCTCTCTCCACATGTAGCATCTTGCGCCCTGCTGGACTCTTGTCACGTTCCAGCTATCTTTACCCAATGATTTACTTTTAGTAAGGGGTATTCATGGTGAAAATATGCGCGGCCAGCTGTCGGAGTGCACTATATGGTCACCAAGTCAAGTAACCCTTATATTTTTCTTTATATATTTTACGAATGTAACCCCTGTCACTGAGACCAAGATGGAAGAGCAGGGTCGGCGGCATTTAAAAAAGGGGCTGAGGTGAGGGAGAACATTTAACTTTAATGAATGACTTTGGAGTTTATACAAAATGACCTTAGCTCGCTTCAGTGAATGCCCCGAATGCTTCTCCCCAAGACCTTAAGACTGCTGGGAGGCTTCTGAGCTGCCTCCAGAATTAACTTTATGGGAGGCTACAGACAGCAAGACGGGGGAAATCTGATTGGCATTTTTTTTTTTTTTTGTCTTTCACATTCCTTCAGAAAACTCTTTGTTTGAATGCTAATGGGATACTTAAAATACTATTCTGTAGCACCGCCCAAGAAGGAAGAAGCCACGCCCCAAAGCTGAGGTAGGAACTTGTCCCAAACTTCCCTTTCTGTCTGATGGCTCTCGGGACAATACTGATTTTGTGGTTTTTAAGCCAGGCCCTAGACTCCAAGAGTGTTGAGAAGATAGTTGAAATGTCTTTTCTTTCTGTTATTTTTTAAACGACTGGGTCTCCTAGCCCAGGCCAGCCCTGAACTTGCTATGTCACTAAAGATAACCTTGAATTTCTGATCCTCTTGTCCCATTTCCAAGTGCTAAGGTTACAGTTTTGCCCACCGCACCCACTCATTAGGTGCTGGGAATTGAAATCTAGTGCATGCCAGGCCACACAACAGAGCTATGCCTCGCTCTTTTTTTTGTGGGGGGGAGGAAATGTGAGGGGTCTTATCTGGTAGCCCAGGCTGGCCTCCTCCTTGAATCCAAGTGTTGAGACTAGTGGTAGAAGGCTCCTGCCCTTCTCTCTTGGGATTCTCTGCAGCCATGTTGCCTCAGGCAGGCTGTGGTCCTACCGACACCCATTACCTGTTTCTTCAGCCAGCTAGCTTCCTTTCCTGTGCCCGAGACAAGACTGTATCTTTGGAACTTTGTTACCGGAATAGGTTTGATGTTTCTGCTCTGTATCCGCCCCTGTTACCGAGTCTGTCTGTAGTTGATACAGGTGTCAACCCAGAGATAGTATGTGCTATGCACACTGGATGCTCCATCCAAGAGAAGCATTCAATCATGTATAGGAGCGCCACGGACTGATGGGAATGATTGGGAAAGATATTAAAATGGCAAACGTGTCTGGAAGCACCTGTGTCTGCTTTATCTTTTTCTATTTGCAGCTGAGCAAAGTGGGAGCAGGGAGACTAGTTTTAGCCAGCTGTGTCCACACAAATGTGGCTTGAAAAATAGTCCGAGAGGCAAAGGTATCACAAAGTTTTTCCACATCTGGCGTCTTCCCTCAGTGGAGCGCTGTTACTGCCTACCCGGTCCCTAACCTGAGTTTCTGGGTCTGACCACTCCATGAAGCACAGTGAGGCAGACGCTGGTCAGGATGAGAACAGTTAACACATAATATAGGTTTTGACTTCAGCCAACTGCTCTCAGTGAAGATATGAAATCAAATGACAAGCCATGAAAGACACCAGATTACAGGTTGACTGTTTGATGAAGTTTTTGTTCATTTATTTTTGGAGAAGGGATCTCACCAGGCAAGGATTCCAGACCATTCTCAAGGTGCCATCTTCCTGCTTCATCTTGAGTTCTAAGATTAGGGGTTTGTACCAACACACCTGGTTGAAATTTGGTCTTAATTGTCCTTATATATTCATAACTCGTCTGTATCAGGATGTGTTCAGGTTTGGGGGTTTGTTTTACCCTTTGCTCTTAAGATGGAAATCTAGCCCACAATGGAGTATGAGCCACCGTCTCTTTACCCAAGTGGTAGACTGCTGCTGGAGCGAAGCTTTATCCTCAGCACTCAGAGGCAGGTGGATCGCTTGAGTTTGAGGCCAGCCTGGTCTACAGAATGAGTTCCAGGGCTAATTCAAAGAACTCCTGTCTTGGAAAAGAAACAATCAAGTAGGGGCTAGAGATGTGCTCAGGAGGCAGAGCCTTTGCCTGGCACACAGGAGCCTTGCCATGGGTCCCCAGTGTCACATAAACAGGCTGGTGCACACCTGTGATCCCAGCATTTGGGAGGCAAAAGCAGAGGATCCTAAATTGAAGGTGACAGACCCTCCAATACATTGGGAATTTGGGGCCAGCCTGGGCTTATGTGAAAACCCCTCTCCATAGTAGTAGAAGTACTACTATTGGCCACCTATATGACATATCCCTATGTAAAGGAGGCCAGGTGCAGGGCAGAGTCCACCTAATGGTCCACCCGGCCCATTCAGACTTCCAGCCTTCAGGCTAACTCCACACACCCAGGCCTCAAGTCACCCATTACAGTACCCCTAGAGACTGGTGAGGGTCTTCTTCACAGATGGACAGAAGCAACTAGAATCTTGAGCATCCACCTGGCCTGTCGTTGGCTCTTGGGCTCCTCAGCAAAGCTGTTCTACCCAAACAAGGTGACCATTGTTGGTTTACCAGTGCTTTTGGATTGGCGGTCTCCAGCACTGAAAGATTGTGGGAGTGGGGGGCGGGGGGTGTCTCTGAGGCAGGCGTGGAATGGGGCTGAATGTGTCTTTGTTTTGAAGTTTTTCTTGCATTTGTTGCGTATGGACTTCAGTGTAGAGCATATGCACAGAGAGAACACCTCAGAAGTCAGTTCTTGGTCAGGCATAATAGAACACTTTTAATCTGAGCACTCAGAGGCAGGTGGGTCTCTGAGTTTGAGGCTAGCCTGGTCCACATAGTGAATTTCACTTCAGGCCAGCTAAGTAAAATCCTATCTTTTATTTGTTTTTCCATCACCTCATGCTTCGGTCACACATCGGCTTTGGTCGCTGCCTTTGTCCACTAAGCCATTTCTCTGGCCCTGGTTTTAGGGGTTTTGGGTTGTTTTTAGTTTGTTGTTTTACTTGAGACAGGATCTTACTACAGAGACCAGGCTAGCCTCAAACTTCCAGAGATCTGTCTGCCTCAGTTTCCTGAAGGATAGGATTTAAGATGTGCACCACCACACCTGGTGATTTTGGGGGATTTTAATTCACAGGGAGATCTTACACACAGTCCCCCACTACCACAGGTTATGTGGTTCAGTTTCTCACATTTGGGGAAGTTGCTCAGATCAGTACATCTGGATTGCAGTGGATGAGCCTGGGGCTTCCCCAACTCCCTTTCTTCATGGGAACCGGTCAAGTGTTAGAGACTTTCTCCTGGTGACAATGGCTGTAAGAGAAGCCAGAAGGCGTAGTGAACTGTAGGCCACCTGAAGCTGCCCCAAGTGACCACATGGCACTACCCAGTCAGGGCTCACCTGAGCCAGACGGAGAGTGCTCAACTGTCACTTAAGTGGTGGGTAGAAGAGACACACCACAGGGCGTGGTCAGCCAAGGCTGTTTCTACTTTCACCTCCCTGAGTGGTGCAGCATACCTCTTAGATAGTCTGGAAAGTGTGTAACTCAGGAGGAAGATGGCACCTGGCAGATGGCCTCACTCCTTTACAGGACCACTTGTAACATGTAAAAACAGTCAGGGGCCCTGGGCAGCTGGCCAAGCCCAGAGCATCCCTTCCTGCCTGCATGCGTGTGCCCCCCCCCCACTTGCTGGAGCCTTTCAGTGTCAGGCACAGCTCTGTCAGCTGCCCTCTTCTGCCCTCCTCTCGCTGAGAGGCATGTATGCCCCTCTGCTTCACCTCATCATTGGCAGAAATGTCTACGTGTCTTCTGAGGCAGGCTACCCTCAGTGTTTTGAGCTACCACAGGGTTGGGCAGCCAAGGTCCTGTGTCTGTTGTCCCAGGAGGAAGTCAATCCATCCAGAGCAGCCCAGGAGGTGAGTGCTCTCTTAAGAGCCCTTATTGAGCCGGAGTTTTACATGATGAAGGCCAGGCTTTCAGTAAGGCTGGGTCTTAAAAACCAAACAAACCAGAAATCCAGCCGTAGGGAAGTAGAGGCAGGAGGCTCTTGAGCTCAAGGTCAGCTTCCTATACAGTGAGTTGGTGGCCAGCTTGTCAGGCAGGGATGGTGATGCACTGCAGGCGCTAGAGGCAGGCAGATCTGGAGTTCAAGGTCACCTAAAGCTCATAGTAAGCCTAAGGCCAGCCTGGGCTACTTGAGACCTTGTATCAAAGACCAAAACAAAACAAAATAACAACTACAAAATAACAACAACAAAAACAAACAAACCTTTTCCAGGTGTGTACCATGGGATCTTTCTGGCTTTAACTCCTGGTTAGCTATTGTGTCAGTCCAATGCTGATAATGATTTTTCTGGGGACAAGTGGGACATGCAGGGTCTTCTGGCAGAAGCAGATCTATTGCTGTGATTAAACACCCTGAGCAAAGGCAGCTTAGGAAAGGAAAGGGTTTATTCTGCTTCCAAGTCCAGTCAATGAGAGAAGAGAGAAGTCAGGACAGGAACTCAAGGCACAACTCAAAGGCCCTCCTGCTTGTTTTTCTTTTCTCTCTCTCTCTCTCTTTCTTTCTTTCTTTCTTTCTTTCTTTCTTTCTTTCTTTCTTTCTTTCTTTCTTTCTTTCTTTCTTTCTTTCTTTCTTTCTTTCTTTCTTTCTTTCTTCCTTCCTTCCTTCCTTCCTTCCTTCCTTCCTTCCTTCCTTCCTTCCTTCCTTCCTTCCTTCCTTCCTTCCTTCCTTCCTTCCTTCCTTTCTTTCTTTCTTTCTTTCTTTCTTTCTTTCTTTCTTCTTTCTTGTTTTTGTTTGTTTGTTTGTTTGAGACAGGGTTTCTCTGTATAGCCCTGGCTGTCCTGGAACTCACTCTGTAGACCAGGCTGGCCTTGAACTCAGAAATCCGCCTGCCTCTGCCTCCCAAGTGCTGGGATTAAAGGCATGCCTGACAACCTGCTTGCTTTTCCACACAGCATTATCTCCAACAAGAAAACACATGCACAGCCAAGGACGTGCAGTGGGAACCATGGAGGGTTAGCTACCTGCTGACCCCCTCACAGGTTCATGTTCGGGGAGCTTCCTTACACAGCCCAGGATCATCAGGCCCTGTGGTATAGGCCAGCATTAGGGATGCAGAGGCAGGTGGATCACTGTGAATTCCAGGAGACCCAGCACAATATAATGAGACCTTGTTTAAAAAACAAAACAAAAAAAACCCAGAAAACAACAAACAAAAATTACCCAGGATTGCCTGTACAGGCAATGGTGCCACCTACCGTGGTCTGGGCTCCCCTGCATTAATTAACAATCAAGAGAGTCCCCTATAGACATGGCTACACACCTTGATGGTCTTAGCGATTCCTCAATTGAGACTCGAGTGATCCTAGGTTGTGACAATTTGACCTTTAAAACTAAGACAGGATCCAACTCACAGAGAGGCTCTGTCAAGCTAGGCCAGCACCCTGCACTGAGCTACATCTCAGTCCTGCATCTGTACTTTTAAGCCACTACATTTTCTTGATTAATTGACTATTACTTAACTAATTAGCTGGTTGATTGATTTTGAGACAGGGTCTCAGTCTGTAGCCATGGTTGATATGTAATTCACTGTATAAACCAGGCAGGCCTATCAAATCACAGAGATGCACCTACCTCTGCCTCCTGAGTGTTAGGATTAAAGGTGTGAGCCACCACACCAGGCTAGATTTTTTTAAAAAAAATAATATATACGTGTGTGTGTGTGTGTGTGTGTGTGTGTGTGTGTGTCTGTAAGTATTAGATCAGAAGTCCAATGTCATTTTTAATTAGAAATTGAATAGCTTGGACTACATGAGATCTCAAAAAACTAGAGAGAGAGAGACAGACAGACAGACAGACAGACAGAGAAAGTAGTGATTTGCACCTTTAATCCCAGAACATGGTAAACAGAATCAAAAAGATCTCTGTGAGTTTGATTCAACTCTGTTCTACATGGTAGGTTCCAGGCCCAGCCCAGGCTATATAGTATGACCCTGTCTTATTGTAGAATGAAATAAGAAAAAGAAAAGAAAGGGATTTGGAGGAAGATTCGGGCTGCTGTGGCAGCGCTCTGCAGGCAGTGGTTTTGATCGCCAATGCCCACTGCCCCCTTTCCTCAGGCTGGAAATTCACAGCTGAGCTACCTACCTTGCGTCTGTCTCCTCACTCCACAGGTCCCAGACAGTCTTCTCCCTGTGTTCCAACATGTTCATTTTCTTTGTATCTGTGCCTTGATCTCTCCCTGTAAGGAAGGACATGAGCCCTGTGGGGTCAAAGCCTACAAGAGTGACCCTGTCGTTCCTTGTTCTGAGCTACTGTGGGTTGGGCCTCCAGCAACAACAGATTTGGAGACGACATCCCCTATACACAAAGCCTTCTTGTGAGCAGTGTGGGGACATTGCCATGCACAGTCACCCTCTGGTCTCTCCTCTCGCCATCAGAGCTCTGTAGCCTGCCCACATCCCAAGTTAGAAGTGTGGAGTGGAGAGACACACATGAAGATAGGTAGGTGAGGCAAGCAACACTGCAACCCAGGCCAGCCTGGACCAGCCGTGAAGCGGGTCCAGGGCCTGGGGCCAACTGGCAGCGGCCCCAGACCTACCTTGGTACAGTCTCACCTTCCCTCCATTCCCCAGGGAGCCCCTGACTCTCCCCAGCCTCGTGATGCCAGCCCAGGAGTCTGCAGGTTTATAGAGAGGCAAGCAGACCTGGAGAAGAGCCCAGGCCTCCAAAGGCCCTTTGAACCCCTCCAGGGCCAGGCTGATTTGTACTTCAGAGCTACCATCCCTCAGGTTACATTTGCCAGAATTTGCTGATGGCCTTAAAGTTCCTAATTACCTTCCAGATGGATAGGGGCCATGAGAGGCCAACCTAGGCTGCTGTGCCTCCCCCAGACCCGAAAGTGTGTTGAGGGCTCCAAACCGATGCAGGAGCTTGGGCTGAGCCTCAGGCAGGGCTTCAGCTGGGCCGAAAGACCCTGGGAAAGCAGGTGCTGAGGCAGTGTCTACCTCTCCACCCAACACCAGTCCCTCTTCCTCCCCTCAGGTGGGGGCTACAGTGGATGCCTTAGCCACCTCTCCCAGCCTCTCCTGACAGACACTCATTCCTAGCAGGCAAAGGACTTGTGTGTGTCTGAAATGGTGGCCAAAAGAGATTCCCAGGTGTTTGAGGCTCACCCATGCTGATCGGGGCTCTGAGGAGAACATGCACTTAACTTCCTCAAGGATCTGGTAGCCAGCAGTTGACAGTGGGCTGAGCAGGACATGTCTCCTCCCTGGATCCTAAGCAGATTCCTCCTTGCTTCCTACAGTTCCTGGGCTCCATTACTCGGTGATGGTGGCTGTCCCTCAGCCCTCTGCTCTGTCCCCTCCTCATCTCTGAAGGGACACCTGATGCTAGGTGTAGGTCCACTCAGAACCCAAGATGATCCTCTTGAGGATGTTAGCTGTGCTGTCTCTGCAGAGACATTTCCAAGGAAAGTTCCAGAAGCTGGAATGTAGACCCAGCTTTGGGGGGAGGGGCAGCAGGGTGCACATTCTGCTTCCTACAGTTAGGGAAGTACTGCCCACCCCGCCCCTCCAGCTCCACAGGCTTGGCTGGGCTGTGCATGGAATGTCATGGGACTGGCCTTTCAGCCCTGTCCAGTGTGGTAGACCAGGCACAGGGGACAGAGGAGCTGGCCCTGTGTGGAAGTGTCTGGGGTTAGAGCAAAGACATCACCATACTCAAGTGGATCCCTAAATACCGGACTCAGCAGGGCCAGAGCAAGCCGTGGAAGTTCTGTCTAGCCTGGTCCCGGGTCCTTTGCACTTCACTGCCTCAAAATTTCCTCTCCCTGAGCCTTCTCAAGCCCCCACACATCTGTCTCTCTTTGCTTTGTGTCTATGCCCCAGACTCTGAGCCTGTAAGAATGAGATCCCATAGTATCTGTCTTCTTCTCTGAGACTCTCCCAGTGTCAAGAGAAGGAACCAGCATGCAAGAAGCACAGGACAAATGTTTGTGAAGAAATGAGTGAGTGTGAACAGGAGGCCAAGGTATCCGCTCCCAGGCAGCTCTCTGTCTGAGGAAGTATTTCTAAACTTTGCCTTCCTTCCTGTTGGGGGTGAAGGTCTAGGTCGGTTTGGGGTGTTTGTTCCTGCAGAGCTAACTCTGGCTCATTCCAATTAGGTAAGAGTCAAGCAGCCCCCCAGCCCCCGCCCCCGCCCCCACGGAGCTTCGAGCCGCCTTCACACCCAGTGCAGGGGCCAGGATGACCGTTTGCTGATGTGTGCAGTGCCCAACTAGGGCCCTTTTGGCGAGAAATGTGCATTTTCGCGCAACTCAGCCCAGGAAATCCCTGGCTATTCATGTGCTAACACAGCATCTAGTCCCCAATGGCTGCCACAACAGGAACCAGAAGGAGCACTGAGCCCCCCCCCCCCTCCAGGTTGGCCAGGAAGCCAGCCAGGGGGCTGAGGCCTCTCTTCCACAAGCACTTGCCCTGCAGGGAACCCACGGGTGTCAGATCTCTGATCCTTCACACTCATTTTTGGGCCTTAGTTGCTCTAGCCAGGGTGTCACGTGGTACTCAAGTTGCCTGATTTCAGCCCCAATCTAGCTGTTGACAACAACCAGATCTATGAGCAGCGGCCACATCCTCTCCCAGGCTCACTCACCTGTAAAATGGACTACAGTTGCCTCTCCTTCAGCGGCTGGCTGTGTGAACAACGGAGGTTGGAGAAATGACCCCGATCTGCAGCACTGTTCTCCCACTGTGGTCAGAGCTAACTCAAACCGGCGGCCCAGCTCTCTAATAAGCTGCTGCTGCGGGTCCCATCACTCAGGACACTGACACAGGATGTTCAGGAATCTGAGGTCATCCTCAGCTACCTAGCAAGTTGGAAGCCACCCTGGGCTACGTGAGACTCTGTTTTGTAGTCTAACACCAAACAATGTAAACATGTCCCAGTCCACAATGGGACACACTTACACTAACAGGTTGCTTGGGTTATTGGAGGCTGGCTTGTAGCCCTGATACTCGCCCCCGCCCTCCCTCTATCCTACAGGAAGTTGTTTCTCAGCTCTTCTCTCTGGAGTCAAGGATTCTCCCACGCTCCTGTTTCAGGGACTATATTGCTGAGGGACAGTGACAGTGACCTTCCCAATGGGGCTAGAAGTAGTGAGAAGCCTGGCTGGGGCTTTAGTCATAGCTGAGAGGCTGTGCTACTGTTCACGGGGACACGGAAGGGATTGGAAGGTGCCTCCCTCCCGCATGGGTACATGGGTATGGTGGCTAACAGTGACCAGGCTGAGGCCCTTGCATCTCTCTTGCTACCTTCTGTGATCTCCTCTCCCAATTAGTGAGGCTGGCCACCTGCCCTGGAGGGGTTTAGAGTCCTGCCCTGCTTGATCTCTGATTCTGTGGACAGTCTCGATGCTGACACTGGACATATGGCCCACAGAGCACGCTTCTGCTTCCAGCTTGTGCCTGATGAGCTGAGGAAAGGCCAACCTGCTCCCAGAGTGGGGACCGAGCTCCTGGCAGCAAACTGGTGGTGAGAGAGAAAATGAGAAAATGAAACATTGTCTTAGAAGGCAATAAAGGTCAAGGGAGGAGAGAGGGGGCTTCTGGGAAATGCTCAGGGTGCTGGCTGGCCAGGAGAATATGGAACTTTAAGGCAAAGTTCGGAGAAGCCTGGGAGGGGTCTAGAAGCCAGTGGGGAGTCAGCAAGGGCTTCCAGTGCTGAGCAGAGGGCATCAAGGGAGCTGAGGCTGGGGGATGGATCAGAAAGGCTCCAGCACAGCGGTGGGAAAGGATGTTGGGATGACAGAGGCCAAGGGTCTGGGGCCTGGCTGGCCCTGAACTCTGCCAGGAGTGAAGCTGTCCAGGGACCTTGATTACTTGGTAGGCAGAGCTTGCCCTGAGATCAGGCTGTGTGGGCAGGACACTGAGACCAGCCTGGTTCCCTGGAAGAAGTGAAGGGAAGCAAATAGGGAGTGGCCATACAGGACTTAACAAGAACCACTGAGGACAATTGATACCCCACACATCCCAAACCCTTACAATCCCTCCCGTCACCACCCCAGTTTGGCAATAGGGACCACGCTGCTTCAGCTCAGAACGGGCGTTTGTTTGTTTCTTTGCAATGAGCAGTTTATTTTCCAGCTTATAACAGGCACCCACCTCCCTTGTCATGAGCTCACAAACCAAAGAAAGAACGATAGGAATTTCCCAGCAGGACAAGGGCCCCTAGGCAGCCTGCCTCCCTGCCAGGCGGCTCCATCCGGCCTCCTCATCCCAGCCCAGCACCCTGAGATTTAGAGCCAGCAACAGTCCCAAGGGAGGCCCCCAGGGTCCCGTTAGGGCTGACTCTAGACTCTGCCATCCACGACCACCTTTTCCGAGATCCTTGGAAAGATCCCTCAACCACTGGGCAGTCAGTCTCCAGCATGGTGGTGGCTGCCAGTAATCAGGGGCCCTCCCAGTTATCCCCAGGCTTCCAGCCACCAGCTGAGCGCTCGGGGCCCTGATAGGACAAGACTCAACAGGCAAAGGGGCGGTGGCAGGCAGAAGCTGGGGTGCCCCTCTCCCCAAAAGAAGAGGTCTTCGCATCTCTGCAGTATAATCTTGGACAAATCACTTAATCCCTCTCTTCTGTGCTCTGTCCAGCTACAAAACAGTACTTAGGTGGCTTGGGGCCCCTAATTAAGCCAGCTGGCATGGTCCTAGGGTTTCAGATGAAAGGCTGATTGAAGTACAAAGCACTGTAGCCCAGGCAGGGCTGCAAGTCTGTAAGAGAGAGGGGTCCTCTACTTAGAGAATGCTGGGCCTCGGGACCATTCACACAATGTGGGGACAGTGTCACACCCTGGGAAGCATCTCTGAGCTGCACTCCCTGAAGCCACCCCTTTCCTGTCCCCTCACTTTGTCTCCTGCAGAGACTCTGGAACCACAGTATACCACCATTGCTGACTACCACAGATCCCTGCCTGAACTGCTGTCCCCTCCTCTGCCCTCCTGTTCTGGTGGCCTGACTCCTGTTCCTTCCTAATTCCTGCTGTTGTCTGAAGCCAGTGTAAGATGATCCTTGACTACATAGCAAGCTCAAGATCGGCATGAGCTACATGAGACCCTGTCTTAAAACACCCCAGACTCAAACACCAGTGAGGCAAATGCTCTGGACCAAGAGCTGGGAATGGTGGCCCAGACCTGTGAGAAGGGCCCATACCCTTCTTTCTGCTAGCTGCTGGATGGGGCCCTGAAGCAGGAAGATTTTAAAATTGAGATCTGGGTTGTACAAGGAAACCCACCATGCATGGGGTACACACCTTTAATCTCAGCACTCCAGAGGCAGAGGCAGGCAGGTGGATATTTGTTAGCTCGAGGTTAGCCTAGGGCACATACTGAATTCAAGGCCAGCCAGAACTACACAGTAAGACCCTGTCTCAAAAACAACAACAAAAAACCAAAACACACACACAGACACACACAAAGAAACTAAAAGGAAGAAAGGAAAAAGGAAGCTGGAGGGTGCAGGACTGGGGTAAAGAAACAAGATGGCTGCCTCTGATGGGGAAGGGAAGGAACTCCTGAAAAGGTCGAGACTGTGCTCAGAATCTATCAGAACCTGCTTCGCAGAGGGCTTTCCTGGGCACACCTGTGGGTCCTGGCCCAACTTTTCTTTTATTCGCCAAAATCACACAGCAAATAACTTCCCGAAGAGGCCAGGGAAGCAGAAATCCCAGCCTTGGAGCCCAGATGCCTCTGTGGAACTGGGTTGTTCTGTCACCCCCATCTGTCCCCCTCCCACCCCCCAGCCACCTTGCTTCTTCCAGGAAGGGCTAGAGAGAACCAGACTGGAGAAGCTCAGAGACGCTCCTGTTGGCCAATCTGACTTCACTCCTGTGTGACTCGGTGGGGCCTCACACCTGCCAGGCACCTGTGCAGACACGAGCTCCTGTGAAGGCTGAGAGGGGAGGGCAGGCCTGGCTCTTTGAATCTGCACCCTCCCTCCCCAGATCCTAGGTCTTGAGGCAGCAGGTGCTGGCTTTCCCACGTGGCTGACAGCAGGTGCTGGCCACAGGGGTCTGTTTTTCTGGAGAAGCTGTGTCTTCTCCCACCTGATCATCGTCAGCCTGGAGACCCCAGCAGGCCGGGATTCTGACCTGATAGGGTTGGCTTTAGCTTCATGCAAATGCCAGACCAGGCTGTGAGCTCTGGTCTGCTACTGCTCTCTAAAACAGCAAGCTGAGAAAATAGATGCTTCAAGGAAGAAACTTCCAACCCATGCCTCTCTTTACCCAGACTTCCCATAGTGCCCAGAGAACGGGACCCTCCTCCCAGCCACACTGCTCTCTCAGACTGATATGCAGTACTTCATGCACTTCAGCCCTTTACACTTCTTGACGGGGTCTCTTGTCTCTGCAGGGCAGGCTACCCCCTCCCAGAGATCTGTGTATCTCTGGGAGATTTGACTTCCCTCATCTTCCTCCCTAAATGATAACCATCAGCACAACCTGGGCCAGGGCCCATTTGGTTTCCCTCAAAGCACACTTGTCTGCACACCATCAGCTCTCACCTAGGTTCTCCTCATAGTGACCAACTGACTCTCCCAAGAACTGAGCCCCAGAGTGTCTTGTGGCACTGTCCCCATCAGAGAGCACAAAACAGGTGTTTGATAAGTAGGTTTGGAATGGATGGGATAATAAGGAAAATGGAAGTTTTGGGTCCCCCCAAAAAATACAACCTCTTGCCCCAGGGCATCAATCAGAGTTGGGGATGCCTCATTTATTTTAAACGGTTACCAGAATCTATAATAATCTCTTGACTTGATCTGAATTAATAAACCAAGTGGTGGTGATGCACATCTTTAGTCCCAGCTCTCAGGAGGTAGAGGCAGGCAGATCTCTGAGTTTGAGGCCAGCCTGGTCTGCAGAGTGAGTTCTAGGACAGCCAAGGCTACAAGACTACACAGAGAGACCCTGTTTTGAAAACCAAAAAGGAAAAAGGAAGGAAGGAAAGAAAGAAGAAAGGAAGGAAGGAAAAGAAAAAAAGTCAGGTCTGACTCTTTGAAGTTAACATTCTCTGTTGTTCAGCTCAGAAACAAAATAAAATAATCCTTTCTCTATCCCCTACCAACCCCACCCCAACTCCTTGGCTTTCTCTACTCAACACCAAAGAAAGACCCAAAGGAGGATCCTGAGGGTTGGGGCAAGTCAAAACCAGAGAGAAAAGCAGAGCCGGGTCCAGCATTAGGCCAGGGCCCCTTTGAGGGCTGGCTGTGCCCGGTGTGTCTGTAGTGTGGGCAGCACAGCCTTCCAGATGCTCCTGGATGGACTGCCACTTCAAACACCCAGTCCCGCCCAGCGCCCGTAAGCCTCTGTGTATTTCAAAGGCGCAGCCAGTAGAACTTTCCCTGTAATCATTAGGCCCCAACTTGCTTTTAATGGACCATTAAGAGGGACGTGATAGAGAACACTCCTTCCTGATCATTACTGTGTTCTGAAGCCCACCTGGAGGGGCCTGCAGGGCAGACACCTGCAGTGCCACCTCTTCCAGGGAGCCTGGCCAGCAGTAGCCCTGGCCAGCAGTGGAGGCCATGGCTGTGGGGGCCAGGGTGACCTGTCCATGACTCACTTTCTGCCTCAGAATCCTAACTCATCTCTGCTGGCTACTTCCGTGGTGTGAGCTCTCAGTCTGGTGCCCTGCCTAGCTAGGCCTTTTCTGAACTGTGGGCAGGAATAACAGAGCAGCTTGAAGCTCTATACAGAAGCCCAGGCCTTCACACAGGTAAAACACTAAGTAAAACCCTCAGTTGAATCGTGATTCCTCCCTCCCCAAATATATGTCTATATGGAGCCTCAGAATGGCATCTTTGGAATCCAGGCTTGGTGGCTTGTTTCTGACATCCAACACTTGGGGAGACTGAGGCAGATCGATTTGGTTCATATTATGGTGGCTAAGAAGCAGAGAGAGGACAGGAAGGGGGTCAGGGATAATATGTCCCCCAAGGACCCATTCCAGTGGCTTTCTTCCTCCAGCTAGGTCCTATCTCCTGAAAGTTCCATGGCCTTCCAAAATAGCAACACTGTTGGAGAATCCCACGTTGAAAACATGAACCCATGGGCAACATTTGAGATGCAAATGATCCCAGTGTTCATTGTAACTTCCTCCTGGGCAGAAAGAGTGATGTTCTGGCCCTGTAGAGAGATACGCAAACTCAGGCTCTGTGTGCATACATGTGTGTGTGTTGCATGTGCACATGCATGCAATTGTGTATGAAGCCCAGATTTCACTACCAGCCATCTTCTATTGCTCTTCACATTATTAATTTTTTTTAAGATTTATTTATTGTATGTATGTGAGTATACTGTCTCAGTCTTCAGATACACCAGAAGGCATACAGATGGTTGTGAGCAACCATGTGGTTTCTGGGAACTGAACTCAGGACCTCTGCAAGAGAAGTCAGTGTTCTTAACCACTGAGCCATCTCTCTAGCCCCACCTTATTGTTTTTGAGGTTTATGTATTTTTATTTTATATGTATATGTGTGCCTGCATGTAAGTTTGCATACCATGTTCATGAAGCAGTACTGACAGAAACCAGAAAGGGGAATCAGAATTCCTGGAACTGGAGTTATAGATCAGTGAGAGACACTGTCAGTCTCAGAGAGAAACCCTGTCTCTCTCTGAACCCAGACTTCACTGATTCAGCTTTGCTGACTGGCCAGTGAACTCCAGGAATCCCCCTGCCTCCACCTCCCCAGTGCTGAGTTCATATGTGTGCCATCACTCCCAGCTACTTACATGGGTGCAAATGTGTATGGTAAGCACATTACTGAGTAACCCATCTCCCCAGTCCCAAGGTGGGCGTCTAGAGCCAAGTTTGGGGGGAGGCACGCCATGTAGCAAGAGATCAGAAAAACACTAACGGCCCCGTAAACACCCCAAGAGACTGGCCATGAAATCGAAGCAAAGTCCATGGCCTAGCAAGGTCTGGTTATTGCCACTAGTGTGCCCAGCCTGCCCACCTGCAGATTCGGTCACAGGCCCTCCCACGCCTCCTTTGGCTTGGGTAGGAGTGAGCAACAGAGTCAGGGCAAACAGGTGACATTGGTCATCACTTCCTCTCATCCTTCAGGAAGGAGAGACAATGTCCTCAGCAGACCCCTGGCTGGACCTGTCCTCAGATGCCAGGGCTGGAGAAACACATGGCCTAGGAATGGAGAGGCCACAGGGGAGGTCTGCAGAGTCTTGGGCAGCTGAGGAGTGGCATGTTCCCGCAAAGGTCACTGGTTTGGAATTCCTCTGTTGAGGCTCTGCCACCAAAGGCCATGAAAAGTCCCCATTCTTCCTCTCCAGGCAGTGCTTAAAGCAGCTCTCGCTCTCTCTCCCTCTCCCCTCCCTCTTGTCTTTTTCCTTTTAACTGTTTATTTTATTTTATACGCGTGTGTTTTGCCTGGATGTCGGCCTATGCTTTCAGAAGGTGTTGGATCCTTTGGGACTGCAGTTACAGGCAGTTGTGAGCTGGTGTGGGGGATTCCTGTGAGGGTCCTTTGTCACATCTCTGCCTGTGTGCTGAGAAAGCGAGGGGGCTGCCAGGAGAAGAGAGACTTTACTACAGCTAGCCTCCTGCCTCACCGCTTTGTATCTAGACCTCAGTGGACAGCGGGCTCTTACTCATAGGTTCAGCAGGAAATACAGGGCACTGTCGGCCCTGGGCCAAGCCAGGGACATCAGATGGAGAAGGGTTATCCTGCTCCGGAGGACCTCACAGATCCATGAGGAGGCAGGAATGTCTCTAAAGGCTACCTGTCCATAGTGGACACCTGACCCAAGAACAGAGGTGCACTTTAGATAAAGCCTTGGGAGGGCCTGAAGGATTTATAGAGTCTTCCTAAAAGGGGCCTGTTTTGGGGGTGGTCAGTCCTTTCTCAGATCTCCTGGTCTTATCCAGTAAACTTCTGGGGAGTCTCCTGTCTCCGCCTCCATCTTGCCATGAAAGACCTGGGACTACAGACACAAGCCACCGCATCTGCCTTTATGTGAAGACTGGGCCCTGGGATTGGGTCCTCACACTTTTGCAGTAGCCATGGCTCCAACCCTGCATCTGTGCACCTGCTTGTTCATTTTTGCCCCCTTCCAGTCCCAGCCCTGCACATACTCAAGTTACTCACGGACCTCAGCCATTCCTGCCAAGTGCCCAGTGTGGACCTTGAGTGGATAACTCTATCACTGAGTGTCAGAGGCAGAATCAAGGAGCTATATGAGCTTCAGGGCCCTTGGGGTTAGGGTGGGGATGTTGTCATGGGGACTTTGGTGGCCCCTTCCCATTACTCGATGTCAAGAGAGGAGGCTGTGCCCTCCACCCAGCTGGTGGGCAGACTCTCTGACCATGTGACGGCGGGGGTGGCTGTGTCCGAGTCTGTCTGTCTCCTTACTAGCCTTCTGCTTCTCTGACTCTCAAATGGTTCCTTAATTGGCCATTTGTCCCTTAAATTAGGGGCGATTAGGATCAACCCTCAAGCAGTGTTTCAGAGGGTGGCTAAGGGGTCTGAAGTCCCTCACTGGGGCCCCAGGCTCCACTGACTTAGTCACAAAAAGGTCAGCCCTCTGGCCTGGCATAGATGTCTGGCTGACCTCTGACCTCAGCTTGTAAACCTGACTGTGGAGATTGAGACTGGAGGGACTCCGGGCATTACTGGACAGTGCCAGGGCATGCAATGGTAGGCAGACTTCTATGTCAGATCCTTCTGTGCCTCCATGTCCTGGGCTTTGCCTGAGGGTGCAGCCCAGTCACAGGCAACATAAATACACTGGGCCCAGAACAGTTCTTTTGCCTGCTTCTGGGACCCAGGCAAGCCTACCAAAGCTTTGACAATAGGGTCAGCTATAGCCTCCACAGTCCTAGCAACAACTATACCCAGTTCCTAGGTAGGCAGCTGGGTCTCCCAGGCCCCAGGCGAGTCCCTAGGACAGCATTTCTCAATCCCTTGGAAGTGGCATATCAGCTACCTTGCATACCAGATAGTTACGATTCATAACAGCAGTAAAATTGCAGTTATGAAGGAGCAATGAAATAAGTTTATAGTTGGGAATCACCAAAACATGAGGAACTGTATTAAAGAGTTGCAACATGAGGAAGTTTAAGAGGCACTCCTCTAGGGAAATGTATCAGGTTTAATTGGCCCAGGGAACTTCCAGAGCTTCCATTGTCTATCTTCCCTCATCCTGGACCCGAGCACAAGGTTGTGTGTATGTATGTGTGTGCATGTATGTGCGGGTGTGTGTGCATCTCTGAACAGTCTGCCTCTGTACGCCTGCACACAGGCGGGCATGATCCCACACATCTGATCAGGCAGGCAGGCCTTGTACAGCTGTGCAGGTTGTGGCCTGCACAAGGACTCCTGGCTTCTGTCCAGTGTTCCCACTGTTCGACATGCTACAAGCCCAGTGCAAGCAGCTTCCTTTCCTGCAGGACAGATGCTGCGGCAGCCGGGCAGCAAGACTTCAGAGCTGTCAACTCCCCCGTTTGGGCTAGTGCCTACCATCTGAAAGGCCTGTGTCAGCTCCCCTCCTTCACCCCCTACACCTGTCTCTCCACTTCTCCCTCCCCCCATCTCTAATATTTTTATTTTCTGTGCATTGGTGTTTTGCCTGCCTGTATGTCAGTGTGAGGGTATCAGATCTTGGAGTTACAGTCATGAGCTGTCACGTAGGTGTAGGGAATTGAACCCGTGTCTTCTGGGAAGAGCAGTCAGTGCTCTTAAACCACTGAGCCATCTCTCCAGGTCCTTCCTCTAGCTCTCTTATCACCTATGATGATTTTGGGGCTGTCAGCTCTTACTGTGTGCCCCCACCAGAGGCAGGCAGGAGCAGGCAGTGATGTTTCCATTACCCTGGGCATGACCCACAGGACCAGGCCAGGCTGCCCACAGGAACATGGGTCCATCTGACACCAGCCTCTATGAGTTGACCACTACAGCAGGTGGCCTATTAGGCAACTGAGGAAGGGGTCATGTGACCGCTGAGCTGGTTGAGATGAGCACCCAACTTGAGACTCTTTTAACACTTACAACCTTAACAGGCCATGTTATCCCAACTATTGGGGAAGCTGAGGCAGGAGGTTGAAACATTTGTGTGAGCTATGGGATGACTTCAGGGTTAGCCTGGGTTACTTAGCAAGACTGCCTCAAATAAAATGCAAAGAGGGCTGTGGATTGTGTCAGTGGTATTGTACCTTTGATGGGACTCACAATAGTGAAAAGAAATAAACATTACATAAAATAAATAAACAAGAACTGCCAGAAGCCATCCTAGGAGGAGGCATGTCATGGACTGTGACCCCTGAAGCATCCCTACAGGTCCTTTATGTCGCCAAGCTCAGAGAAGACCAAAGCACTTAGTTTCCAGAGCTGCCTGGCCTTTGGTGGCTTGGCTTGGCTTCAGCCTCAGTTCCCTCCCCATGGGAAATGCAGGGCCCTTCCTCCTGATGGCCCTGTGTAGTGTGAATTCCAGGCAGCCCTGACATAGTAGGTAAGTGGTAGAACTGAGACTATGATCCCTGTGGGATAGAAGGTGACAGTCTCACCTGGTGTTGGTGCCCAGTGCTGGTGGGTAGGCAGGTGTCAGCCAACACTCACCCTGGTAGTGTACAGGGTCACACCCATCACTGACTCTGCAGAGGCCACTCAGCCCCTGGAAGGTGCCTGGATGGCCCCTCTGATGGCTACTTCTGAAATCTAAACCCACTCCCAAGCTTTGACCCGTTCAAAGCTCAAGACTGGTCCAGGTCCCCAACCCAGGGGCCCCAAGGCAATCATCTTGTGGAATGCCACACCTCAGAAAAGTAGCAGCCCTCTATGAATTGGCTCTCAGTGTCCATAGCTGCCATCACTTCTGGGCAGCTTCTGGGCCTCTGAACTCTCTTGAGATTGCAACTCTGTTCCTGGTGGCAGGTGGGTGGCCTCAAGTGCTTTAGAGTTGGCCTGTAGCACCCCGGAAGGACAGAGCAGTCCCTCACCCAGGACAACCTCAGAGCCCCGGTGGCCCAGCCATTTGTCACCAAAAGCCAGAGCAAGCATGGCTACTGTCCTGCACGGCTCAGAGCAAAGTGCCCAGGAAAGAGGCCCCTCCCTGGATTCAGACCTCCAGGTGTGACCAAGGACCATAAATGACATTCTTCAGAGTTGTTTGGAGGTGGGAATTAGAGGCCAGCTGTCAAGCCATAGCCATGCAAAGCTTGGTGATGGTCTCCAATCTATTAACATCCAAGTGGAAAGTACTGGTCCCACCCCTCCATAGTCACCCAGCATTCAGAACACTGAGGAAGGAGGGCAGAGCACAGGGTGACAGCACAGAGGGGGACTCTGGGAGTCATCTTAAAGCAGATGCCCACAGGACAACAGCAGCCATCACCAGGAAGGGCCTGGTCACCCCAGAGCCCCCCACCCTGTGCCCTTCCTGACCCCAGCCTGGCCTCCCTGCCCCAGGGAGCCTTCCTCTGCCCCTTTCACTACAGCTTGCTTTGTAGTTTAACAGCCCAGACACACCTCTCTAGAGAGCCTTTCATCTTAATGCTCTCTCTCTCTCTTTCTATGTGTGTGTGTGTGTGTCTGTGTAGTGTGTGTATGTATGTGTTTCTGTGTATATGTGTGTCTGTATGTGTGCTATGTTTGTATCTATGTTTCTGTGTGTGTCTGTGTAGTATGCATGTGTGTCTGTATATTTCTGTGTGTCTGTGTCTGTGTCTGTATGTCTGTGATTCTCTGTGTATTTGTGTGTCTGTTTCTCTATGTGTATTTGTGTCTGTATGCTTGCATATCTGTGTGTGTGTGTGTGTCTGTATGTGCACATTTTGCCCTTTCCTCCTTCATCAAATCTCTCAGAGTCACTCCTGTGGGTGTAAGAACTATCCATGTTCTTCGTTGTATAATATTCCACACTGCTGTTGTCTATTTCTCTCTGCCTCCTCGAAGAACCCATTTGGGGTCACAGTGATGTAAGAACTTGGGATTCCTCAGTTGGGAGGAAAATGCCTGTGGTGGCAGTCAGAGCCAACAGACCTCCATCTGTACCTCACAATGACAAGCGCTGATTTTTCAGCAGACTTCCCCACCTCTCATAATTGCATGAAAATCTTGAAAAGTAAAATTAGGCTCAGGATGTAGCTTGGCAGGTAAAAGGGTTTTACCTAAGGCAAGTATGGGAACTTGAGCCCAACACCAGGGCCCACCCGGAAAGGCCAGGCGCCGTGGCACACCCAGTCAGGGGATTCTAGGGCTCTCTGTTGGGCAGTTCGGCATTGGGTCAGCGAAAGATTCCATCTCAAAGGAAGTTGGCAGCATTCCTGAGAACAGCACCCGTGGTCTTTCTCAGACTTCTACCTACATATATACTGCAAGGAGATCCCTGAGTTCAAAGCCAGCCTGTCTACAGAGTAAGTTCTAGGACAGCCAGGGCTATGAAGAGAAACCTGCTCTCACACAAGAAAACATAAATAATTAAAAAGAAAGGACAAGTTTGGTTATGCGCAGATTAAAAAAAGTGTACATACAGTGCAAGGACAGTTCAGGACAATGCAGGACAGTGTGCGGACAGTGCAGGGACAGTACAGGACAGTGCAGGACTGTGCAGTGACCGTGCAGGGAGAGTGAGGGGACAGTGCAGCGACAGTTTGTGACAGTTTGTGACAGTGCAGGACACTGCGGGGACAGTGCAATGACAGTATGGGTACTGTGTGTGGACAGTGCAGGATGGTGCAGGACAGTGTGGGGACAGTGCAGGGACAGTGCAGGACAGAGCAGCACAATGTGGTGACAGTTTGAGGACAGTTCAGGGCAGTGCAGGACAGTGCGGAGATTGTGCAAGGATAGTGCAGGACAATGCAGGGACAGTGCAGGACAATGCAGGGATAGTGCAGAACAGTGCAGGAAAGTGTGGGGACACTGCAGGACAGTGCAGGGACAGTGGGGGACAGTGAGGGGACAGTGCGGTGATAGTGTGTGGACAATCTGGGGACAGTGCAGGACAGGGCAGAGACTATGCAGGGACAATGCTGTGAGAGTGTGGGGACAGTGCAGGGACAGTTCAGGGACAGTGCAGGATAGTGAGCCCTCCCTAGAAGATAGCCACAACTGCCACCAAACCCTGGTGGCAGTGTGCTACAAGAAGGTGTTCCTTGTGGACCAATAGCTAGTGCCTGCTCCAGTACCACGGGTTTGTGATTTGTTCCACCTTGCAAGTTACCATGGGCACGCTTCAGCCTCTGTCCAGGGGCCAGCGGTCCTCCCCGCTGCTGTAATCTGGCTCAGGGTGTCTGGGTAACACCAGCCTGCTGTCCGTTTTCTTGCGGTGTAATCCAGGCTGGCCAGCTGCCTGCTCCTCCGCTGCCCACCACAGCCCGGCTTCTTTCATGCCGTGGATACTCACGGAACACCTGCAACGCCTGAGCACCCGCCTAGGAGCTGGCGAGCAGCTGAATTTGATGGTGGTGGTGGTGGGGGGGTGTGTGGGAAGAGGTCACTGCCTGCCCTGTGAGGGGACAGGTACAAAAGGGAACTCTAAGGAGAAAAATAAACACACAAACTAAAGGTCATGCTGCACCGCGGTGGAGTTGCAAGCTGGGCGCTCTGGCCTCACCACACTCAAGGTGCCTCTGAGGAGCCTCCAGTTATCCAGGCATGACCACCATGATGGCCCCACCCACCACCTGTCAATCACCTGAGGAGTTGTGTGGCTCACTGTTTGTGCCTTCCTGAATACCTGGCCTTACGGCAGGGTTTCTTTCTGTGCAACCCTGGGCCGTTCGTTTATCTTTGCAGTCCAGGCTTCCTTGTAACCTCCTTGGTAATTGGCCAGTGGAGTGGAGAAATCTCGGTGGTTAAAAGTACTGTTTACAGAGGACCAATCTCTGTTCCCAGTACCCATGTTCTGAGGCCCAAAAAGTTCCTGCAGCTCCAGCTCCAGGGGCTCTGACACCCTCTACTGGCCTCTGTGGATACTGCACCAATGTGCTCACACCCCCTCCACAACATAATTTAAAAATTAAGATTTTTTTTAAATTAAAAATAAAAGAAGCCAGTCGGGGAGTGGTGATGCATGTTTTTAATCTCAGCACTTGGAAGACAGAAGCAGGCAAATCTCTGTGCGTTTGAGGCCAGCCTGGTCTACAGAGAGAGAGTTCCAGGATAGCCAAACCCTGTCTCGAGAAATAAACAAATAATAAAGAAAAGCCACAGCCCTCGTTGTAGTGTGTAGTGTGTGTGTGTGTGTGTGTGTGTGTGTGGTGTGTGTAGGTAGTTCTTAACCTTTTCTGGGCCCTCCCCTTGCTAGCTAGGCCTGGCAACGAAGGAGAAGCAGCTGCTAGGCCCGGCATGCACATCCAGCACTGAGAAAGCAGAAGCAGGTGGATCTCTGGGAGTTTGAGGCCAGCTTGGTCTAGTCACTGAGTTTCAAGTAAGCCAGGGCTACACAGTGTGATACTGAGTCAAAAGAAGGGGTTGGGGGACATAAAAACATTTTCATCATCCCTGGAAAGGTTCTACAGAGTGGAGAGCAACCTGGGGAAACTGAGGCCCAGAGGAGACCCAGGAAGTTTCTGGGTCTGAGGAAGACCTGGTCAGCTGACCTGCTGTGTGTCCTGTGGATCCCCTGTCAGCCCCTCAGCAGCTGGACCACAGGTGGTAACTCCAATTTGTTCCCTACCCATTAACAGCCTGAACTGGGAGCCTAGGCCCACCAGCTTCGGGAGCTGACACCCCTATTCTTATGCAATTCCCCCTCCCTCAGCCCTGCAAGTGTCACCTGGCAAACATCTGTTCTGTGAATCAAAGCCTTGGGGACTCGCCAGGTTTGCCGGGTCCCTGAGAATCTCAGGAGCCCTTTGGAGACAGCAGCCGGAGCTGCGAAAAGTTAAAAGGCTCCTCAGCAGGCACAGAGTAGGCCGAAAGCGGCTCCAGGAGGTCACCGCCGGGGCTGCCGAGGCAGCGGTGGAGCCAAGGCTCAGGTTCCACCCAGGGCAGCGCCTCTGACCCTCGAAGGAAAATACCAGGAAGGTTCCGGCCGGAGAAGCCTGACTGGAAAGCCATTGTGCAGAGACCTAGGGCTTTGTTTAGGAGGAAGGTGACATTCAGGGACGTGTGAGACGAAGCTGTCCCTGTGCCTTTGACCACTGGAGCTTCACTGACGTCCCCAAATGTGCCTACTCAGTGCTGACTGATGGAGTCACTCAACCACGTCACGGACTCCTTTGTCTGTGGCCCCGGGTCACTTTGAAAATATCGCTTGTAGGCTTCACAGCTTCTGAGCTGTGACAGGAGAACAGTCTGTTCACGATGGGGAATGTGAGAGAAAAGATGGGAAGGAAGACAAGAATGAACCAGCCTCCTTCTTTGCCCAGCATGACTGTAGACCTTCACGGGCTGAGAGCCCAAATACTCGCCCTGCGGCAAAGCCCATAACAGAGAGAGGCTTGCAGACAGCACTGAACTGGGTCCCAATGAATATGGCTGCACACTTAAAACATTATTTTGAGACATTGTGGCCATTTCTGCCTTTGGGTGTGAGCACCTGAAAACCTCGGCACAGCCTACATCTTTACCCGCCTTACCCACCGCCCGGGGCCTGCAGTTCTGGACTCTTCTCTTTCCAGATGGGCAAGGCTCACAGGCTTTTGTGGGTCCATCTTGGTCCTGGTGGGAACTGGAGATGGACCCTTAGCACAGGGGGTTGGAGTGGGTACCTCAGTAGGCACTGGAAAAGGACAGCCCTGCCACTGGGGGTCTCCACTATCACCTGCCAGGCCAGCTGAGGGGTAGGAGGAAGCCTTGTCCTTCAGCTCTAGCTGTGCCAATCCTGAGGGGACCTCCTTTGTGCTCAGGTGCAAGAGGCTTCCTAGGTGTACCTGGGGAGAAGCCAATGGCTTTGCAGAAGATAGGGGGTCCGTGAAGGAGTCCAGCCTCCTGGGCCCTGTCCACGCCCTCCATGTTGCTCCTGACTATAGGACTATAGGACAGTATAGTATAGGACTATACTGCTCACAGGGAGTTCCTTGATGATGTCCACACTCTGGAGAGCCCCGTGCCCATCACTTCTCCCTCAGGGCAATGAGGGAAGCACCTGGCAGGTGGGGAGGAGCACTGACTGGTTGGCTTATCCTGGGCCTAATGGTGGTCCCCAAGATGCAATCTTCCAGGCCCATAGGTGGATGTCCACATTCAAAGGAACTTTCTGCAGGGAATGAAACAAAAAAAAACGTCAAGATAGGCTGGGTGAGGTGGCATGCACCTTTAATTCCAGCGCTTGGGAAACAGAGGCAGGTTGATTTCTGTGAGTTTGAGGCCAGCCAGAAGTACACAGTGAGATCTTGTTTCAGAAGGAGGAAGAGGAAGGAGGAGAACACACACACACACACACACACACACACACACACACTGGCAGCATCCTTGTGGAAGGTAAGGCTAAGCTCAAAGACATACAGCCAAGAGCATGACAGGGAGAGCCTGGAAGGAAGCGAAAGGGCAGAGAATGCTTGGAGATAAAGGCCAAGGACAAGGAATCCTTCCCTGAGCTGAGGGGGACTTGGACCATCAGGAGGCAGAGAGGCTGAGGAACAAGGCCCCAGAACCTAGAAATGAGTAAGCCTGCCTGGATCTGTTCTTTATTTTATTTTAAACCCAGGTCCTCTGGAAGAGCAGCCAGTGCTCTTAACTGCTGAGCCATCTCTCTAGTCCCTACCCCGCTTATTATATCTGTTGTTGTTGTTTGTTTCTTTGTTTTGTTGTTTTTGTTGCTGTTGGTTTGGTTTGGTTTTTCAAGACAGGGTTTCTCTGTGTAGCCCTGGCTGTCCTGGAACTCACTCTGTAGACCAGGTTGGCCTCGAACTCAGAAATCCACCTGCCTCTGCAAGTGTTAGGATTAAAGGCGCGTGCCACCACTGCCCAGGTGTTTTGTTTTTCAAGACAGTGGTTTTGTGTGTGTGTGTGTGTGTGTGTATAGCCCTGGCTGTCCTAGAACTCACTCTGTAGACCAGGCTGGCCCTTGAACTAACAGAGATCTGCCTGCTTCTGTCTCCAAAGGACTGGGATTAAAGGCGTGCACTAGCACTGCCCAGCTTTGAAATGTCTATCGAGCTGAGAAAGGCATTGAACTCCTGTCCTGCCCTTACCTCTAAAGAGTTGAAATGAGCGGTGTGCGCCATCACATCTGACTCTTGCTCATGTCTTGATCCCTGGCGTCCTGCCTTGGGTACACTGAGGAGTCAATATCTATGAAAGCCATTGTTGCTCAACGGTCATCGGTTCTCCACTCTGGAAGGGGGCCATACAGGGGCCAGTGGCCCTGTGTTCAGATCCCAGCCCTGCTGCTTACCATGGCCAATGTGAGGGAAATTGTCCCTTCATGCTCAGCATAAGGATCTGCAGTCACTTGGGAAGATAGACAGTTTCCATAAGTAGCTGTGGCCATTCTCACAGAGGCTGATCATTGCTTGGAGACTATGGAGGGTTCTGGAATAGGAAAAACACCATGCTGCCCTTCAGGAAGGTCTTCAGAGTGAGCCCTGGTGAGTAGGCAGTGGCTTGTGGGTCTTCAGATGGTGCAAAGTATGTCTGTGGCCATAGTTACTCAGATCATCAGATAGGATAAGAACATGAGTCAAACTTCAGCACTGAATCCCTAGGGATATCATATAAACACACGTAGAGCCACCAGGCCCCAGTTCAAGAGGAACAGAGACTGTGACTCTAAGTGTCTTATGAGGAAACTTCCAGAAGGATCTCTTAAAACAAACAGAAGGCGTGGGAATCAGGCACTGAAAATGGGGAGATTGCTCTGCCCACAGGGATGCATTTCTACCCTAGTGATTCCACCCACCTTGCTAGGCTCCTAGCAACATCACCAGCGCCAGTTCTATGGGTGACTGAGCCACATAAGTTAGGGCCTCACAGGCCCCAGCTTACTGGCATCCTCGACACTGGGCCTCAGAGGGGTCAACCTCCGAGCTCTGGCTAGCACTGCACTCCACAGTCTCCATTTAAAGGACTGACAGCCAGCACAACCCAGAGGAATGCAGCCTAAAGGGGCACAGGATACCGAGCAGAGGAGGCAAAGCCATCCAGCTATTGGATCATTTCCTCTCCTGACCTGTCTCATGGCTGTGGGATGGCGCCCTGTACAACCTCACCCACGCATTGGCTCTCACACCCTGGCCTGCTCTCGGTGGGAAGCCAACGTGAATGGAACCCCTCAGAAGAGCACATCTCCTTGGGGATGGGAGCCCTTAGTGGTGAACCCAGGGATAACTGGCCGTGAGTTTCTTCACCAGCCCAGCTCAGCCCGGGCTTGCCTGTGGTGGGCTTGCCTGTGGTGGGCTTGCCTGTGGCGGGCTTGCCTGTGGCGGGCTTGCCTGTGGTGGGCTTGCCTGTGGTGGGCTTGCCTTCATTCTCTGGGGGCCCAGCCAAGCTCAGCAACAACGGCCTCTTGTATTTTCTAGAGGGCGAAGCTGGGTCAAAGGTCACTTCCAAGACACCCAGGGGATCCTCCCGACAGATTTTTGTAGGTATGACTTAAAATAAAATATACCCTCTCACAAGTTTCCATTTTCCAAGCTGAAAAAGAGTCCTGGAGACACTGGGTGACATCTACTTCCAGGAGGTGAGTATGGGAGCCCTTAAACACCCGGGAAATGGTTTGCTGGGTTCATTCTGTGTAGTGTGTCTCAACAATGGGGAAAAAGAAAAGAAAAAGAAAAAATACACGTATACAGCAGGTTCTAAATTAATGCATCTTTAAAATTCAAACATAACTCCACCCTCTGTCCTGATTTGAAGGGAACAGTCACTTATGTGCCTGTGCCTACGCCATAGTGCATATCCAAGGTCAGAAGAAAACCTGTGGGGCTCAGTTCTCTCCTTCCACTCCTTGGAGAGTGAACTCCATCTTCAGGCAAGCACCTGTATTTGCTAAGTCACCTTGCCAACCCTCTCAGAGCACCATCTGAGTGTTAACAAGTTATTCCCACACTCATGGTATGGAACATTCTGGTGTCCTCCAGCTACCCTCTTCTCCGTTAGCGGTCTGTCTTCTGCCTTTGGCTGTGGACTGCTCTTCTGACTCTTTTCCTAAGTTTGACACTGATGACTCAGGCCTGTCACCCCAGCACATGATAAGCGGAGGCAGGAGGATTGCCTTGAGATCAGAGCCAGCCAGGGTCTCATAGTGATTTCCAGAACAGCAGAACAGTTAGGGATAGAAAGAGACTCTGTTTCAAAACAACAACAACAACAACAACAACAATAACCACCACCACCACCACCACCACCAAGCAAAACAAAATCCAAAAGCCAAAATCAGGACCTGAAGTCGAGAGGAAGATTTTGAGGAGGACTCTGGGGGAAGGGGGAAGGGTGTCTCAGCAGTTAAGTTTATTTGTGCTGGGCGTTGGTGACGCACACCTGTAATCTCAGCACTTGGGAGGCAGAGGCAGGTGGATTTCTGAGTTTGAGGCCAGCCTGGTCTACAGAGTGAGTTCCAGGGCTACAAAGAGAAACCCTGTCTTCAAAAAAATAAAAAAATAAAAAAAAGAAGTTTTAAAAAAAATTTTAAAAGAGATTTATTTATTTCATGTATGTGAGTACACAGTCACTGTCTTCAGACACACCAGAAGAGGACATCGGATCCCATTACAGATGGTTGTCAGCCACCATATGGTTGCTGGGAATTGAACTCAGGACCTCTGGAAGAGCAGCCTTAACTGCTGAGCCAGCTCTCCCTCCCCAGTTAAGAAGTTTACTGCTCTCCCAGGGGACCTTAATCCATCTCCCAGCACCCATATCCCCCAGCTCACACCCAGCTCCAGAGGTACGTCACACCTCTGGCCCGCTTCTCTGAGCACCTTCATTCATCAGTACATCCCCTCACTCACAGACAGACAGACAGACAGACGATTTTTAAAAAACTATGTGGAACTTTCAAAGAATAAAAAATTTTGTGGGCTTTTGTTTTGTTTTTGTTTGTTTCAATCAGCAAAAAAAAAAAAAAAAAAAAAAAAAGCCCCTAAGCCACGCCCTTCTGGCTATCTGTCCTGTATGGGCCCTGAGAAAACAGCAGAGGCCACAGGAGTTCTGCCCACCGCTCCCCACACCACAGTCTGTGAGGTGTCAGCTTAGAAACCCAGTCTCAGCACCACACAGAGCTCTAAAGATTCTTGGGGACTAGATCTGCATTCAGAGGTCACAGAGAGCAGCCGGCACCCCTCAGCGCTCATCAGGAGTCTAGAGAGTAGTAACAGCGCCCCCTTCTGGCCAAAATCTCTTCTTTTTCTTTTCCCCTTTTTTTTTCCTCGACTTTCTCCCGGGGACACCCCCAAAACCTAGGAGTGGTGATCAGAATCTTCCCGGCGCGCCCCCTCACGCTCTGTCTATGTAAGCCTCGGTTTCCTTCAGGATTCACTCCCACGTTGCTGTAACTATAAAAGGCCAGTTAGACTCTCGCTCTCTGTGTGAACAGCCCAGGCTGTTCCATACACGAACAGAGAACAGAGGACTCCCATGCGCATTCTTCCACATAAGACAGGTCAAGCCCCAAGGCAGACTGATGTAACTGGGGCAGAGTTCATCATGTGCCCAGGGAGTGGCCGGCTGTGGATCCGCTGCCACCCCTGTGCCCTGAGACAGACCATCCTGCCTTGTCACATGCAAGGCTCCATCATCACTTCTCCACGATGTGCGTCCTTGGGGGCATCCTGTCACTTTCCAGGGTCCCATTTTCTACCCTCCCTGGAGAAGAATGTTCTTATGGGGGCCCTACAGACGTTTCTCTGAGCACTCCATTACCAACAGCGCCAACTCCTGGGAGTCCACGAGAAGGGAGCAGAGTGGGGATGGGGTGCTGCCACCTGCATGCCACACCCTTAAGCCCAATTTCTGGGGGGGGGGGGGGAGGACTCCTCAGTGAAGCCTCTGCCAACCTCCCCGATACCCTACATTTATCACGGACATTAAAACAAAAGCGGCAGGAGAAGACAATTAAGATTAATAGCCCGCGCTGTCGATTGAGAATCACAAGGGAGAAGTAATTAGATTTTACAGGAGACACCGTTCTCTAAAACAAGCCTCACAGCATGGGGGTCCCCGATCCTGAGAGCCTTCGGTGATGTCTTTTTGTAATGGCTTTCCTGGTGACATTCTCCCAGAGCTCCGTCATTAATGCCAGTCACTGATGGCGTCTGAAAGTGGCGTGTTCCTCATTGAGATTCATCAGATCTGCCATTTCTTTACTGTCCCGCCCCTGCAGACAGACCTCCCATCACCACGGAGCTAGGCCAGTACCTTTTTACCCAAACCAGCCTCCCGGGGCCCCACACACAGGAGTTGGGGAATTGGAGGCATAATGAGAAAGGATAAGCGGTGAGCCGAAGCCCCCCTGCGAGGACCCTTTCTTCCGGGCCGGGGAATTCTCTGCAGGCTGCCTCCTTTCTTTGCAAGAGCGGCTCAAGGAGAGGCCCCCATTCTCCCCGCCACCTGACCCACCGCCAGCAGCGTCCACCGTTGCTCCTAGCTGGCCCCCTCCTCAACCGTACGCAGCTGTCCCCCGCGCACAGACTCGGGGGGCCTGATCACCGACCCAAGAGGGGACCCCGCGGCCTGCGGTGCCTCTGCGCGCTGGTCAGCCCACCCTTCTCAAAAGTCGCAGCCCCAGTGACGCTCGCCTTGTGGAGTCCACCCGCGAGGCAGACAACCACTGGCAGCACAGTGAAGGCCGAAACTGGGGCTGAAGCGCCACCTAGTGCGCGAGACATGTTCCCACGAGGTCTCCCCTATGTATGGCAATATTCATGAATAGGGAGCCTAGGTCTGGGGCCGGGAGAATGCGGGAGGGTCGGATCCGCGAAAGCATGCTAAAGGAGAGATTCAAGACTCAAACGGGGCTGCGGAGGCAGATCTCTGTGTGCCTTGTAGTCTCTAGTGACTGTCCCACGTGCATCCCTCTGAAAGCTCAGGGCCTGAAGACCTCAATAATTAATAGTAGAAATTAAAATAGCCTATTCAGTAACCACCAAGATACTGTGCATTGAACACTTGCTCCCTTGGCCGCGGTCGCAAAAGTGGGGGCTCCTCCTCTGCCAGATCTAGCCTCCTGGGCGGGGTCACTGGGCTGGGGCTGAATGGGTGTGTGCGGGGGGCGGAGACTTGATGCAATTAGAAGAAGAAATGTTGGGACGCAGGATTCACCCACCCGCAGGCCGAGACGAAACGTATATAAGGCCGTGTGCCCGGAGCCGCCCCGCCGTCGGAGGAGCAGCGCTGCGCGCCCCGCGCCCCAAGCGCCCTGTTGTTTTGTGGGCTGTGCCTGCCCTGCGCCTGCAACTCGAGTCCCCGACGCATCGCAGTCTCCGCGCCACCTTTGTAACCGCCTTCACGACCCCGAGGTACCATGGCGAGAAAGTGGAACGGGAGTATGGTGGCCCGAGCCTTGGTCCTGGCCACTCTGTGGCTGGTCGTGTCTGGGCGTCCCCTAGTCCAGCAATCGCAGTCTGTGTCAGATGAAGATCCGCTCTATCTCTACGGCTGGGGCAAGGTTACCCGCCTGCAATACCTGTACTCCGCTGGTCCCTACGTCTCCAACTGCTTCCTACGCATCCGGAGCGACGGCTCAGTGGACTGCGAGGAGGACCAGAGCGAACGAAGTGAGTACCATCCAGCGCGTCCCCTCGGGTCCCTTAGGACCCAGGAGCACGTGGGTGTGTGTCACCGGGGCCTTAACATCCTCCAACCCCTGACTTCCAGACTGGAGGTGAGGAAGGGCGATGCGGTGCGGCCCCACCGCACCCACGTGTTGCTGGGTCCTGGTAACTTCTTCCTTCTCTTGCTCGCAGATTTGTTGGAGTTCCGCGCGGTCGCTCTGAAGACGATCGCCATCAAGGACGTCAGCAGCGTGCGGTACCTCTGCATGAGCGCGGACGGCAAGATCTACGGGCTGGTGAGTGTTCCTCCACGCGGCGGCGGGGTGCTCGGGGCCGCGCTGGGTCCCTATTTGTCTTTGTTTTTGTTTTTCACCTCCTGCTCAGGTCCAAAAGGAACGTCGAGGGCAAGGTACCAATGACAGTGGGGCTAATGTTACTCTTGTCCGCCCTGCATAAAGTGATGGAGGGTTCCCGGCTGGAGCGGGGGAACAGGGAGGCCAGCGGCGCTGCTAAGCCTCGCGAAGGCCTGGCTGGCTGCTGAGTCCTATTCAGCTTTCGGCTCCTTTGATACTGAAGAGGAAAACCCACCTCTGCCCTTTTCACCTTTTCATCTCCAGACTTTACGTGTGTGGTCCTCGATTTCCTCCCTCTCCCTCAAGTAAAAAAAGAAAGAAAGAAAGAAAGAAAGAAAGAAAGAAAGAAAGAAAGAAAGAAAGAAAGAAAGAAAGAAAGAAAGAAAGAAAGAAAGAAAGAAAGAAAGAAAGAAAGAAAGAAAAGAAAAGAAAAAAGAAGAGGAAAAAGGAAAAAAAAGGAAGGAAATGTCTTTTCAATCAATTTCTATGTCCTAGGTACATCACGGTGTTGTGTAAAAATTAGATACTTTAGAAAACCCCCAAGATTCTCACCAGCTTGGAACCTGGAGGAGCGGGGTGAGGAGCGCTAGCTAGGTTCGCTGCAACCCCTGGAATCGGGAGTATGTAGGCTAGTGCTCTGTAGGAATAGAGTTCCGAGAAGCCTTCAGCCCCTACCTCAGGCAGTCCCTGTGGAGGCTGTGTGAGGTCCCTCGGCTGACGCCTCCCATCTAGCCCCGGGCTTCTGGGAGAAGCTGGGGTAGAAAGAAGTTCTCCTCGTGGGAAAGGATGGCTTACCGGACTCAACGTGTTCGTTGTTTTGTTTCTTTAAGAATCTCAACATTGTTTGTGGCTCTTATGTCGATTTATCCACCTGAAACGTTCAGAAAAGAGAGAGAGAGAGAGAGAGAGAGAGAGAGAGAGAGAGAGAGAGAGAGAGAGAGAGAGGCGGGGGGAAGAAAGAAAGGAAGGAAGGAAGAAAGAAAGAAAGAAAGAAAGAAAGAAAGAAAGAAAGAAAGAAAGAAAGAAAGAAAGAAAGAAAGAAAGAAAGAAAGAGAGAAAGAAAGAAAGGGTTCTGTAGAGAAAGGAAGGGCTGCCTAGGAGCCTGTTTACCAAGGGGGGTCCGCAGCCCGGCTGAAAGCCAACAGACCCCAGCCGGGCCCTGGCCCGAGCAAACCTCCTGCTGGTGTCTTCCTGAAGTCTTTATTTGTGACGAAGGTATTGGGCAGGGGTCTGATCCCCATTCTGCACTAATGTAAATAGTGTAGGAAAGCCCATGGGAGCTATGCCCCCGCCCATTTCCAGTGCCGCCCTGGATCTGGTGGGCATAAGTCATCACAACTCTCCTTTTTAAAAATAGAAACCCCATAATCCATTGTTGCTATATGAAAAAAAGGGGTGACCAGTTGTCCATATGAATACTCCAAGAGAATTCATGTAAACTGTGTTTATCAACAGTTCACATTTTTCAGGGAACATGGCCCCAATTGCCTGGTGGCTCTGTCCTAGTGCCTTCAGCCAGGGCAGGAATTAGCCTGTTATCAGAGCCTTATCTGCCCAAAGTCTTCCACCTGCAGTTCAGTGACCTCTGTATGCACAGCCTGTGTTTATTGAGCCATGTAGGCTCCCCAAGGGGATGTGGCCCCAGTCTGGGCCCAGACTGCCACTGGTACCTCAAGCCTGGGACTAGGAATATTCTGGCACTGGGCATCAGGATCAGGGACAGCTTCCTACAGCACTCATTTCCGGCCACCCATAGAGTATGGGTTTGGTTTATCTGCAGGGAGCTGTGGATTATCGGGCAGATCCTGGCCAGCTGCTTGTGAGGGGGCTTCTTTTCTCACAAGGGTAGGAGACTCAACCACCTCAGCATTAGAAAGGTCAGGACAGGAAGGATCTCTTTTATCCCCAGTCCCACGCAAGGCTGCAGTTACTACCCAGAAAATGTAATCTGACTGGGGCAGAGTCTTGGAAAGCCAAATGGTCAGATTTTAACATCACTAGTTAAAAGCCTGGAAGACTTGCACGATGCCAGATTCTGCATGCATAGTGCTCAGCCTAAGGTTGGGGTGGATAATTGGCACAATCCAACCTTCTGGAAGTGGAGGCAGGAGAATTGCTGAGAGGTAAAGGCCACAGAGTGAGACCCTGTCTCAGAAAACACGACTGGGCTGGGGAACTAAGTTGGTGGAGTGGTTTGTCTAGTGTGCTCAAAGCCTTGGGTTCAACTGAGCACTGCATAACCCCAGCTCAGCGGGACTCATCTGTCATCCCAGCACTTGGGAGGTGGAGGCAGGAGGATCAGGAGTTCAAAGTCAGCATGGTCTGGGAGGTATCTGTTTCAAAATGAAAATCCAGGCCTGACATGGTTATAGATGTCTTTAATCCCTGCACTTGGGTGACAGAGGCAGGTGGATCTTTGAGTTCTAGGCCAGCCTGGGCTACATATGGTAAGAATCTGTCTCAAGAGAAAGTTGCTGGATACTTCTGGGATGAGCTAACAGACAACCTCATGGAGCCCAGGCTGGTCTTGAGTTCTGGATTTCGAGCGCAGCCATGCCTGAATTTCTGTGTGCTTAAAGGCAGTTGGTAGAAGAGCACACTGCTGGTTACCATGGGGACGGGCTCTGTGGTGCTTGCTCATGCGCACAGCCTCTTGTTTCTTTCTCCAAAGATTCGATACTCGGAGGAAGACTGTACCTTCAGGGAGGAGATGGACTGTTTGGGCTACAACCAGTACAGATCTATGAAGCACCACCTCCATATTATCTTCATCAATGCCAAGCCCAGAGAACAGCTCCAGGACCAGAAACCCTCTAACTTTATCCCTGTGTTTCACCGGTCCTTCTTTGAAACCGGGGACCAGCTGAAGTCTAAAATGTTCCCTCTGCCCCTGGAGAGTGACAGCATGGATCCGTTCCGGATGGTGGAAGATGTAGACCACCTAGTGAAGAGTCCCAGCTTCCAGAAATGATGGGGTTCCAACAGGTTGGAGAAAGCCCCAACATCCCGTGAACTTCTTCCCCTTAGGAAGCTGTACATATTCTAAGTCTCACGTGGATCCTGTCGTGTTAGTGGCTAGACTTGATCATGAACCTAAGTTGACAACCTGCCTGGCTGCCATCCGAGCCCCACTCACTGCCTTGGGAGGCTGCTGACTTGTGCCTGGGTCACTCCAGTTCTGTTCGAATGCCTCCACTGATGGGGAACTGGCTCCTCTGAAACATTCTTAGTTTTGAGCCAAATCTGTGACTTGGATAGTTTTAGCCAGGCAGCCAGAAGATATGAAGTCAGGTAACAAAATTCGTGCATAGAAAGTGGGCTCTGAAGTGTATGTTCCCTACATGGATCTCATGGGATCTTAGTTTGCCCCACTCCCCGCCCCCTCACCCCCTCAAGTGTCTCCTGGCCAGAATTAATGAGGTTACAAACTTGGAACAAAAGGCAGCCTAGAAAACCTTGGGAGCCTCGCAGGAAGGTTTTAGGGTTAAGAATTGCAGCTGACTACGAAACTTCCCTTCCTTCACCTGTAAATAGACGTGACCCTTAGCTGTGTGCATACCTGTGCTGCCACTTGTGCCCCAGGAGCTTGTCTTGGTCCTGTGACTCCAGATTTCCAGGGCTTGGATCTGCTCCTCAGACCCTTCCCAGAGTTCACCGGGGCTCTCCAACCCCAGAACAGGTAGCTTACGAGCCATCCAGTTGTGTCCCCGGCTCCTGGCTCTTAGCCCTGCTCACCAAACATTGTGAACCAACGCATCTGCTGCCTGTGTCAACCTGTGCCCTCTCATTTACAAACAAGCAACAAGATTAGGAAGCCCCAAATTCTGCAGTGGCAGCAGGGAAGCTGTGGAGTCCTTTCCCGGCGCTTACGTGGCAGTGTGATATTTATAAGTAATTTATTGTGTGTGCGTCTTCTATTTTCTTACTTTATTTATGCCCCAGATCATATTTATGTACATGACTTGTTTTCTACATTAAAAAGGAGTTGGTTTGTATCAAAAGTTATTTGTTCTCCAAGTGGGGTGCAGAGAGCAGGCACAGGAGGGGGCCGCACGGATGTCAGGGGCTTAAAGGGGGCCTGGTGCCTTCGTTGACAATGGGTGCCTTCCTTTCTAGCTGCTAGGACCTCTCATATCCAACCTCCAGATGAGGCCAAGTAGAGACAGTCACTTAAGTCAGAAAGCCCACCCACCACACACACCCTTCTCTGGGTCTTTCTAGGACAAGACTTCTCTATTATACAGCTCTGGCTGTCTTCGAACCCTAAGTAGACCGAGCTGGCCTCAAACTCAGAGATCTGTCTGCCTTTGACTCCTTAGTGCTGGGATTAGTGGCATGCACCACCAGGCCCGGGTGTCACTTAAAGACAGTCTCTACGTCCAGCATCAAGTGCAGAGGGAACCTAGCTTCATGCCTATGTCCTGATGTCTGTCCAGGCTGCCTCATTGGGGAAGTCAAAGCTTGCTTAAACTTTTTGGCAAATTCCTCTGCCATGTAGCAACCAAGTCTTTACCATGGGGCTAGCTAGCTATCTGCTGCCTACCTCCCCACACCCACACCCCCACCCCAGAAGCAAGGCAGGCTGGGAACGCAAGCCTGATTGACGCTGGTGCTGTGGTCAGATAGAACCAGGAAGCAGTGGTGGGTGACGGGGACAGGTCGATGTGGCCATGTGCCTCAGCTGGTGGCTTCAAGAACAATGACTGTTGAGTCTTCTGATTGAGGAGGGGCAGGAGCAGGGTGGCTCTGAGGGGACAACGGAGGGTCTTTGCTTTGTGAGAGGAGCAGAGGGGAGTGTCTTCCCCACGGGAAACAGAGCTCAGACTTTAGCCTTTTACCTCTTTTGAATTAGGAACTGACTCTGGAAAAAGCTTCCAAGGACCAGAAAAGGAGAAAGAGGGTGGGGGTGGGGAGAGGCGGAGTGGCCCCGGGAATTGGAGCCAGAGATGGAAATGGACCTGTCCTGTGACACTGCTGAGGTTTGTATTTTGTCCTGGTCCCCATTTCCTGCCAGACAGCTCCTGAAGTCCTGGGAGTCTCAGAGAAGACGCGTCTTTTGGTATGCTAATGGTCTTGCTGAGCTGGAATCCTCTACTCTGGGTGAGCGCCACCTTCCCTGACTTCAGGGAGGCCGGAAGAACTGACGTTGGACTGGCCTAAAATGCCAAAGCTGGCTATCTGACCCACCATACCTATTCCACAACGTTTCCATTAGCTCCTGGGAGCCTCTGAACGAGCAGCTCAGGTGGCACACACGAGGTCTGGGAAACAGAGCCTTCTCCACACACCCTGACTGCCGGCCTCTGCCCTCCAGTGCCCTTCACAGTCAGAGCCCGGTCTAATCCCAGCCCTTGGGGGGCAGGTTCCGGCAGATCTCTGAGTTTGAGTCCAGCCTGCTCTACATAATGAGTTCCAGAACAGCCAGAGACCCTGCCTCAAAACCAGAACAAGACAAAACAAACACCAGTCTGCTGATTAATATAGCAAATTAGTGGAAACCCAGGAAGAGGGGTTTTAGAT
This sequence comes from Apodemus sylvaticus, assembly GCF_947179515.1. Taxonomy (NCBI): domain Eukaryota; kingdom Metazoa; phylum Chordata; class Mammalia; order Rodentia; family Muridae; genus Apodemus; species Apodemus sylvaticus. The sequence goes on along the minus strand of NC_067472.1, from coordinate 60,098,281 downwards.
GGGCACCGGAACTTGTAATCAGCGGGACCAAAGCCTGGGAGGACTTCTGAGCCGGGGCTGGCAAGTCACACCAGCAGGCTCTGTTGGTGCTGCCTCGGGCAGGCATGGCAGAACCCAGGTGTGGAGGAGGTGAGAGGCCCGGAAGGGATCTGCACTGTAAACAGATAGTAGGGAAAACTGAAGGTATACCTTTTCTCATTCCCGGACTCCCCTCCCCCACAGCAAAGACCACGTTGAAAGGGATGTTGCTGGGGGCGGGGCTCTGCCAGGTTGTAAGTAATCACATCACATGCTGTGTCTTTTTTGTGCTATTTTGTTTTTTGTTTTGCTTTTTTGAGACAGGATTTCTGTGTGTAGACTGTCCAGGCTGTCCTGGAACTTGCTCTGTAGACCAGGCTGGCGTCAAAATCACAGAGATTTGCCTGCCTCTGTCACCCAAGTGCTGGGGTTAAAGATGTGCTCGCTCTGCCACTCCGGACACTTGATGCTCTTTTATGGCCTGTTCTTCACAGAGGTTTTCCTCATCTGCTTTTTTTTTTTTTTGGTTTTTTTTTTTTTGGTTTTTTTGAGACAGGGTTTCTCTGTGTAGCCCTGGCTGTCCTGGAACTCACTCTGTAGACCAGGCTGGCCTCGAACTCAGAAATCCACCTGCCTCTGCCTCCCAAGTGCTAGGATTACAGGCGTGCGCCACCACCGCCTGGCTCCTCATCTGCTTTTGCTTTAAGGGATTACATCACTGCAGGGCAAGGATTCCTGCTGTGTATGCTCATACTTGTGATTTCGTGTTTATTGTTTTCTGAGACAGGGTCTTCTGCCTCAGTTTCCTATGTGCCAGCAGGTAATTTTGTATCATTCCTTCCCTCCCTCCCAGAGTCCTCCCTACTTTACTCTTGCTTTCTGCCCCAGCCCTCCCACAGTGCTCCCACTGAAGACAGTGTGAACCACAGGACAGGCTCTGCAGATAGGGACACGTGGGCTGTGTTTGGTGTCCACCTTGATAAAACAGCAGTAAAAAAAAATAGTTTTAAAGTCTTTTTTGAGGGAGTGGGATGGAAAGTGACTTATGGTCTCACTCTGTAACCCAAGCTGATCTGGAACCTGCTGTGTAGCAGAGAACTGGCTGCAATGCTGCCTCATTCTCCCAAGATGGGATTATCTGAGGCATTGTGTCCAGATTTAGACTCCTTTCCCCCCAAAAACTGATTCATTTACTTTTATGTATATGGGTGTTTTGCCCGCAACAGAGGATATATACACGGTGCCCTTGGAAGTGGGAAGTGGGCATCAGATCCCCAGAGTCACAGATGGTTGAACCTGGGTCCCCTGCAAGAGCAGCATGTCCTTAATCACTACATCATGTCTCCAGTTCGTGGACGGGTTAAAGTTGATGCTAGCGATGAGAGCCAGGGCCTTGGCCAACGGCTGGGGATCTCGTCAGACGGGGTCTGCTTCAGGCTGGCGTCCAGCTCTCTGACCTTCTGCTTCAACCAAAGCACTGGAACGATAGCTAGAAGTGTCTACCCAGCTGCAGGAAATGTGCTCTGTAGAGAGTGAGTTCTATTGTCACATGCTGGATACTGTATGATGTCGTATGCTGCACTCCGTATGCTGCTGTTAGTTTGGTGAGGAGGTAATGTTTTATGTCTAAACAGAAAAAACAAAAATCTCAGGGCTGCAGGGAGGGCTCATCAGATAAGAGCATCAGTTGCTTTTGCAGGACCCAGGTTCCATTCCCGCTGGCCACACAGCAGGTCACAACAGCCTGGAGCTCCAGTTCTAGGGCACCCGAGACCTCTGGCCTCCATGAACACCTGCACACATGTACAGGCACACACACATACATGCAATTTATTTTTAAAAAATCTAATACATAGATAATTTTGTGGTGGTGCTATAGAATCAACCCTCACACCAGGACCTCACACACAGTAATAGGCAAGAGCTTTGCCCCTGAGCTACAGTGTCCACCCAACAGAGCAATATCTGTATCTGTCAGCAATACCAAGGTAAGTATTGTAGGCTGTGAGCAAGTGTATAGTATTGTCATCTCTGTCAAAGGCCTGAGGGAGAAAACACTCAGTACCCACATGTACAAGTCTGTCTACAAATACCTGAAAAAAACAAAAACAGAACAAAACCCAATGCAGACAGAGAGGTGAGGTGTGGGGTGGTTTTGGAGATAGGGCTTCACTGTGCAGCTCTGACTCTCCTGGAACTCCCTTGTGTAGACCAGGCTGGCCTTGAACTCAGGGAGATCCTCTTGTCTCTGCCTCCTGAATGCTAGGATTATCGACATGTGCCACCTCGTCTGCAGATGTGTAGGGTTTTAATGCTATTCTCTGGGCTGGAGATGGGACCCAGAGCTTCACAAGCCTATATGCGCTCATCGCTGAGCTGCGCGTTCCGGCTCCTGTCCCAGGCTTGCCCTCTTTGTGCCTGCCTCCCGGACGATGTTGCAACGCTGCCCGCCCTGCATCCGCTGCCCACCCCTGGTTTCTCGCTCCATGTGGAGCAGCATGGTGAGACTTGCAGTTGATCCAGGAAGTGTGAGTGGCCTCCTTCACGGTGTCCCAGAGGCTCAAGGCTGGCTCCTCATGATGGCTGCTCAGCGTCGCGGTTACACGAGCCTCATGTGAATTCTATTTCCGGTTTCCTCCTGCTCCTTTAGGATCTCTTCCTCTCCTCTTATGACCTCCTGTCTATGACACACTGACATATACACGCATATAAATACATAAATATTTTTTATTTATGTGTGTTGCAAGCAGGAAGATCAGGTCAGATCAGCTGTCCATGAAAGAATGAACACAAACATGTGTGCCATAGCCGCCACCCAGTGCAAAGGGCATTGCCAAAAGAAGGCACAAGATACAGAGCAGTCAGGGATGGGGCGCACAGGTGGGCCACGGCCGAGCGAGCGAAAGGCTCCGGGTTCCGTCAGAGCATCTTAAAGAAAGGAAGGAGAAAAGGAAGGAAGGAAGGAAGGAAGAAAGAAAGAAAGAAAAATGAAAGAAAAAGAAAATGAACAAAAGAAACAGGAAGTAGTTGCCTCAGGATGAGAGAGGTGGAAGAAGCCAGTGAGCCAGCTCAGCAGCTAAAAGCACCGCCTGCTCTTCTAGAGGTCATGAGTTCAATTCCCAGCAACCACATGGTAGCTCACAACCATCTACGGGGATCTGATGCCCTCTTCAGACAGGCAGATATGTGTGCAGCAGAGTACTCATACATTAAATAAATACAATTTTAAAAAAGAAAGAAAGAAACCTTTAAAGAGAGAGAGAGAAGAATTCTTTTTCTATAACCATCTTTTTTTCTTCCAAAACTCTTTAAAAAGGAGCTGGGGAAGGAATAAACTAGAAATCATCATGTAAGAGATTCGGGGCAACAAGAGGGCTCACTGAGTAAGGGGCTTGCCACCAAGCCAGATGACTGAGTTCTGTCCCTGGATCCCTCAGGGTAGAAAGAGAACTAACCCCTAAAAGTTGGCCTCTGACTTCCACATATGTGTATGTGCACAAAATAGACTATAAAAAACGAAACCAGACTCAGAAAGGCAAACATTATGTATTCTCTTTCATACACAAAATCCAGATTTGAATCCGTGTGTGTGGAGGGCGGAGAGACTGCTCAGCGCTTAAGGTCACTGGTTGCTCTTGAGCGGGGGTGGGGGTTGGGGGGGTCTGGGGGGGTTGGGGGGTGGGGTTGGTTCCCAGCACCTGCCTGGTGACTGGTAACTGTAACTCCAGTTCTAGGTGGATCTGACACCCCCTTCTGGCCTCCCCAGGCACTGCATGCATGTGGTGCACACACACACACACACACACACACACACACACACACACACACACAGGCAAAACAGTCACACACATAATTACACTTTTTTAAATAAGAAAAAATATTTATGTATTTATATGCATGTATATGTCAGAGTGTCATAGACAGGAGGTCATAAGAGGAGAGGAAGAGATCCTAAAGGAGCAGGAGGAAACCGGAAATAGAATTCACTTGACCTGGAGAAAAAGGCGAGGGCTGGGGAGATGGCTGATGCCGGCCTTTTTTAGGGGTTAAAGCATTTGTCTGAGTCATGAAGACTGGCCTCAGTTCCTCTGTCATGGGTAAGTATGGCAACTCCAGCCTCTGAAGACAGAGACAGAGGCTCCCCAGAGCAAGCCAGGTAGGGAGGCCGTGCATATAGGTGAGCTCTGGGTTTAAGTGAGACACCGCCTCAAAGAATTAAGTGGAAACTGTTGGAGGTTCCCAGCACCAGCCTCAGGTCTCCACATCCATGTGTACACACATGTGCGCGAACACACACACACACACACACACACACATACCCACACACATACACACTTAAATATAAAAATTCCCTCAATGACAGTACTCAGAAGGCAGAGGGAGGTGGTAATAAGTTTGAAATTAGCCTGATCTATATAGAGACTGCCTAAAAAAAAAAAAAAAAAAATCCTGGTGTGGTGGCACATGGCTTTAATTCTAGTACCAGGGATGCAGATGAAGAGGCAGGAGGATGTCTGTGACTTTGAGGCCTGTCTGGTCTACTCAGTGATACTACTAGGATAGCTAGGACTATCCTGATAGTGAAACCCTGACTCAGAAAATGAAAAAACAAAAAGTTAAAGGGGTAGTAACTACGATGACCCAGGGTTTTCTGGGTAGGTCCGCGAGGACACAGGCTTCAAGAGCCAGGCCTGCCCACCTTGACTTCAGGGGCTGACACTGCCACCTCTTACCCCTTCATAAGATTTTGTTCTGACAGTGCTAGCGGACATTAAAAAGATCTGACCTCTTATGTACCCGGTTCAGGAAGGTGGAGGACCAGAGAGGCCCAGGGGTTTGTGTGCCTCCTGTGGTCTGGTGTCACATATTAGGCAGGGTGAGGAAGGGGGCAGCACAGCCTGCAGTGACCAGCACAGCACGGGCCAGTCTAGACATCTTGGGGATACTGACATACCCTGAGCTGAGGGAACCCCACCCAGCGTGTCTGTTGGCTGAGTGTCTAGCTGTGGCGGCCCAGGAATCTCAGGGTGGGTCCTAAGTGACACCGGCCAAGTCCTCTAGTTCTAAGAGTAAAGCACTTAGAGTCGTGGCTAGCGGCAGAAAGAAAGAAATGAGGCTGAAGATTTTTGCGGGGAAACCCCGATGGGCAGCGCCGCGGAGCTTCGAAGCGCAAGCGCGCCTCCTAGTGGTCGTTCACGGAACTCGCTGCGCGAATCTGGTGTGCAGGATCTGCCGGCTCGTCCAGAAATGTCCCCTGCGGAACGGGCGTGGGCTCAGAACCTGCAAGCTGTAAGGTGTCGCGATGCAGGTCCAATGGGTGCATGACACGCTGGGCCCTTAGTGCAGTTTGATCTGCGGGTGGCTACTGCTTCTACTCGCCTAAAGCTGCAGACAATGCCTAGGAAACAAGAGGTTCTCGGAAGGCTCTACTATATAACCAGAGCCCACAACAGCTAAAGAGTGTTCAGTCCCTTCCACAACCCTAAGGTGCTATGCATCAAGAGTTTGCTGGGATGGTGGCTCACCTGTCACCACAGCACTCAGGATCTTGGGATCATTAAGAGTTCAAGGCCAGCCTTGGCTACATCGTGAGTTTGGGTTACATAAAGCCCTGACTCAAAAAGTAAGCAAAAACGGGTCTTGGAGGAGACAGCACAGCAAAGTTAAGACACTGGCCACCAACCCGGATGTCGTGAGTTGGATTCGTGATCCTCGCGTGGTGGAGTGTGTGACCACAATCCTGCAAGTCGTTCCCTGACTTCTGCATACATGCCATGGAATGACCCCACCCCACCCCCATAAAGAAACTTAAAAAGAATTAAAATAAACAAAGAAGGAAAAAGAACCCCACCTGACAAACAAAATATTACACCCCCAAGAAAACAAAAACCCAAATTAAAATTTCTTTACTATTTAGAGTACTTATTTGTACAACCAGAGATAAACCAGGGTTAAATACAGATGTTATTTTATGCACACCAAGTGCCCAGTCAGCAATACAAAAGAAACTCAAAGGCGGGCGCCTGGGCTAGCCTTCCCTCTAGAGGTGGGAAGGAGAAGCACAAGGAAGGGCACTTGGGAATTTAGTAGTTCTCAACACTTGGGTTGCGACCTCTTTGGAAAGTCGAACTACGCTTTCACAGGACCATCAGAAAGCACAGATACTTACATTAAGATCCATAACAGTAGCAAAATTACACCTACGAAGTAACAACGAAAATAATGTTATGGTTTGGGCCACCACAACACAGAAACTGTCTTACAGGGCCACCGCATTAGGAAGGCGGAGAGTCAGGGTTCTCAGCTCCGTGGTGCTGTCAATGTTCAATCATGCCTTCTGCACTCGGTCAAAGTGGCAACTTTGGAGAAATCTGGTAGACAGATCCCTGGTGTTTTGTTTAATTGGGCTAAGACACCCCTCTTATCACAACAGCTAAGCAGTTCTCACCCTTCTTCCTCCCTCCCGTCTTTTGTTCTTCTGAGACAAGTCTCACATAGTCCAGGCTATCCTTAACCAGCAGGTATCCAAGGATGGCCACTAGCTCCTGGCCCTCTTGTTTGCACCTGCCAAGTGCTGGGATCACAGGATTTGCCACACAGGCGGCTCTCGCCTTCTTAAACTTAAGAAGCCACGCACTGCCAAGGTTTAAGGGAAGAACTACAGTAAGAACTCACAGAGCAGAATGCCCACTAGACTCACTATCCCGAACTCCATTTCCCAAGCTGCCTTGCTGTTTGGGGGTGGGGCATGTGATCATCTCTGGCCAGTAGGCTGTGAGCAGATGCTCTCTGTTCCCACTCTCTTCAGCTCTGTTCTGCAGCTTGCCTCACGGTGGCACCCTTGTCCCTGGTGAGGAAGTAGAACCTGGGGTCCACACTGGCATCCCACTGGGTGGGTGTATTACTTCAGAACCTTCATCCCAGCGTGACTCACGGTGAGGTGCACCCCACAAGCTGTGTTGGAATACTTCCCTATTCGGTAGGGCTGTCTTACGAAGTGTGACCTTAGGGATGAGGAGTCTAGAGGCAGGCCTTGAAGGATATGAATTCTGGGTCCAGCTTTCTGTTTCCTGATCCCCACAAGATGTGAGAAACTACTGTAGACTTCTGCCTCAGGCTTTACCCACCATGATAGATCGCACCCTTCTAAAGCAGGAGCCAAACTAACCCTTCCTACCTTCTTTCTGTCAGGTATTCTGTCACAGAACCAAGTCGTGATGTCTCCTGGATGCACAGCAGGTCCGGGCTCCTGAAGTCCCTCTGCTTCTATGTAAGCAGAGCAGACCTCCCCGAGAACAGTCTAGGCTCACAGAGGTTACTCCTGGGGAAGGCTCAACTTCTTTTCCCTGTTTGGAGTGTCCAGAGCCCAGCCCCAGTTTGGCAGAGCACAGTTGACACCCTCAATCTTAGCCAGCACCACTCTGCCCAGTGGCACTCTGCTGTTTGCCGTCTTGGGGCTACTCGAGGCAGAGATACCCCTGCTAGCCAGGACTCTTCTTCAGCCCAGAAGGTGTTCAACAATACACCCTTCTATGCCCTTCACCGGTGTGCTGTGGCTTGTAAGGGGTTCCCTAGCAGGCATGTAGAAAATGGTACTTTCTGACAGGCTTCCGGGACTTCCTTTGGGAAGGGGGCTTATGGAGAAAGCCCAGGTGGCTCGAGATCCTTGGTTCCCCTCCCAGTTACCTCTTCTTCCCAATCGTGTACTCACTACCCTGGGAAGCAGCCCTTTGAAGTGAATGGTTAGTTAATGGCTTCTTGTTAAGAATTTGTTTTTGTTTTGCTTTTTCCTCCACTGAGTATGAAGGTAAAGTGCTCATTTTCGAGTGTCGAGACCCAGAACATACATTAAGGACAAGCATCCCATCGACCAGTGCTACCATGTGATCCCGGGAGTCCTGCCCCTTAAAGCTGCTCTCAAAACCCGTTTATACTTCTAGGGTCTCTTCTTGAACCAAAATCAGAGCAAACGACCCACCTTCCTTTTAGCTTGCTAGTCCCCTTTCTCACACAATGCATGGCTCCAGGCCCTCACTGTAGGGCAGTCCTCATGGCCAGGGTTGACTTGCCACTTACCCACTATTTTTGTGCAGATATAACACTGAAAAAAGAAATCAACTGCTGAGTCAGGCGGTGATTACTTATACCTACAACCTCAGAACTCCAGAATCTGGGGTAGGAGAATTGTCCTGAACTTGAGGCCAGTCCAGGCTACAAAGACCTTGCCTCAAACAAAACAAACAAACAAGCAAGACAATAATAATTATCATTGACTGTAGTGAGCACATTTCAATATTGAACTTGGGGGAATTTGCTTTTGACTTGGGCTGACTTCACTTTTCTCTGCATCTGAAAAAAATATAGGGACGGACAGTTTTAAAAGTGCTTAGTCTTAATGTGGATTTCTGGAAGCTGATGTGCCATCCCTTTTTATATACTTGGTCAAAAATGGAATATTAATATTTCATTCTAGTAATAGTGGGGATTGAACCGGGAGCCTCATGGATGCCAGGCAAATACCCTGCCACTGAGCCATAGCCTCAGTCCAATGGAAGTGTCTGGAAACCGCTGGCCTAAATAGAACACACACAGCTCTCCAGACACCTGAGGACATGCTTAGGAGGTCTGCCGTTGACTGTCCCCAGTTATTCTCATGCCACGTGTCCTGTCCAGTGTTATCATTCGCGCTGTGATTCTCTGGTGTGATTCTCTGGTGATTCCCAGAAGTGGCTGTCACATGAGTCCCTCCAAAATCTGACATCAGCAAGTGTTTCAGATTTTTCCCATCCAATTTTAATATGTTCAGTTGCTAAAATGAACATCCTCAAGTTTGAAAATTAGGTAAGAATTTAGAGATCAATAATATGTGTGTACCTTTAAAAAGTACTAATTTTGACTCTTTGGAAGCACCTTTGAGTGGGCTGGGCATTGAACCCAGGGCCTCAGGGATGCCAGGCAAGTGCCCTGCCACTGAGCCACGCCCCCAGGCCCCCCCTCCTGCTTTTAAGGTACCAGTTTTAAAGTCTGGACCTTATTGAGAATGAAGCAATCTACAAACATGACACTGAAGATTCAAGGCTGTATAAAGGGTCTCTTTGCTCCGGATGTTGAGGCAAGCTGGATTCAAAACATATTTAAGATGGAAATCAAGCCGGGCAGGGGGAGAGAAACAGAATCAATAGTTTGGATTTTTGTGATATTTTCCCACACTTTGCATGTGCACACACACACACATACACACAAAGTTATGCTGCCCAGGAATGGTGATGACACACACCTTTGATCCCTACATTTAGGAGGCAGAGGAAGGCAGATCTCTGTGAGTTTGAGGCCAGTCTGGTCTACAGATCACGTTCCAGGACAGCCAGGGCTACACATAGAAACCCTGTCTTGAATCCCCCTACACACACACACACACACACACACATACAAGTTATATTGTACACACAGGCTTTATCTGTAAGTGGTCCTCCTTTCTTCCTCCACTACAATAACTATTTTCTTATTGCAAAAGCTACGTTTTGTTTTATTTCAGCTAATAATGTTTATCCTCAGAATTGTATGTTAAACACACAATAAAAAGTGAATTGCCCCAGGGGCATGTTGAAAGCATAAAATTGGGTATAGTTTGGGAGGGGGATATAAATTTATGAGGAAAAAACAGGGAGGAAATGTAACAATATTAACAAAAAAAAAAAAAAGGCAGTGATCAGGGGGCTGGAGAGATATATTACTCTGCTCGCCTGTTTTTCCCGTTCTCTGTATTATAAGGATTTTGTGACTTTATTTAGTCATGAAAAAATGTAAAACTGTAAAAAGTAAAAGTACAAAAATGTAAAAGGAATAGCACAGGATGGACCTCATTTTTCCTTTACAATTACACGTCCCTGGGGGTTTTAACATCCAGAAGTGACTGACGCGTATTGTCTGAATATGGACAAGGACACACGGGGAGGAAGTCCGAAGGTCACAGGGATTCCGGACTCCTCACCTGGCCACGGCTAACATTTGTATCTTGTGTGAACTAAAGTGAGTCTCCCAGGGCCTGGCAGCATTGCTCTCCACGGCGTCACCAGATGCAGCTAGGTTTTCCAGTTCTCACCACAGTGCTCATTATAGGATATAAAGTCTCCACGGGTCTCTGACTGTTTCCTTCAGACAAAAATCAAACAAAATTAAACAACCAGGTCAAAGGGAACAGACTTTCAAATGACCTTCTTATCCTTTTGAACCATCTGACCAAAAGTCAGCTCGAATTGATACATTGGTGAACAATGAAAGTTCCCTTTAATTCCACCAAAACAGAGGGCAAGGGGCGTTTTTAAACATCTCGGAAGGCAGATGCTGCTTCCGGCTGCTCTTTCTGTCTCCCTTCTGTCCCTTGTGGGACTCCACCCACTTTAAAGGCCAGACACCTGTTGCTCAGTTTAATGACATACAATAGGCCCATTAGTTTGCTATTTTTCTCCTGTTCGGATGAATTTATTCATCCATTTCCCTTTTTCTAAACAATTTTATTTTATGTTTTGAGATATGGTCTCAGCCTTTAGCTCAGACCAGTCTGGAATGCACTCTGTAGCCCAGGTTGGCCTCAAATTCATGGTGGTTCTCTTCTCTGTGGTCCAGCCTGGCCTTGAACTCAGAAATCCGCCTGCCTCTGCCTCTCAAGTGCTGGGATTAAAGGTGTGCACCACCTCTGCCCAGTGAAAAGTGCCTCTTCTACTGAAGAATGCTTCAACTAGGGATTTTTTGTTGTTGCTGGGGTTTTTTTTTGGGGGGGGGTTGTTTTGTTTTTTGTTTGGTTTTGGTTTTGGTTTTGGTTTTGAAGACAGGGTTTCTCTGTCTAGTTCTGGCTGTTCTAGAACTCAATTTGTAGACTAGGTTGGCCTTGAACTCTCAGAGATCCACCTGCCTCTGCTTCCCAAGTGCTGGTATTAAAGGAAGGCCTTTGCCACCACACCTGGCCTCCTTTTCTTTGTTTTTGGTTAACTCTTTACTTGGTGTGAACCATTCTGATGAGCAGTGTGAGCAGTGTGGGGAATTCACTGGACTTTTATTTTCCTGACAAACCAATACTTTCCCATCACGGGGAGTGCTTACTGCTCTATCCTCCCCTGAGTTTGTGATTCTGTTTATCATGTGAATTTTACTCCTAGGAGATTTTTTTTCCTTTCTAGTCTGTCCCCAGGCTTCTCTCTTCTCTAGTCAACACGCCGCCATGCTCAGCACGAGACTCAAATTTCTCTTCTGGCACAGTAGTTCTCATTTTCAAAAAGCATCATGTTATAGTTAAGGATTCATTTGTATAGATGAAATTCAGAACTGGAGGTAGATCCCATGGAGTTATGGAGTTGTGTGTGTGTGTTTTCAATTATTAGCCCTCTAATAAATTATAATGAAGTATCTCTGACTCTTTCATACAGAAGCTGATTAACTTGTTAGCAATTGTTGTCTAAGGAACTTACCGTACTTTGGAATACTCTTTAAAACTATACTTTGGAAGGCATCTCTGATGGAAATGATGAGAAAACTAACTTCAATTTCTGCTTTGTGGGATTGGAGCTCTTGGACAAAGTAGCTCCTCCTGCCGGCCAGCCCTCCGGTACCATCTGATACTTGACTGTGTATGAAATACTTCAGTTTTGCTTTAAATACTGGCAGCAAGAGCTAACGTTCGGGGTTGGGGATTTAGCTCAGTGGTAGAGCGCTTGCCTAGCAAGCGCAAGGCCCTGGGTTCGGTCCTCAGCTCTGTTAAAAAAAAAAAAAAAAAAAAAAAAAGACAAAATAACAAAAAGACCAAAAAAAAACAAGGTAACTGGCACACACAACCTTTTTCATTTTCAAAGACCCCCCCCAGGACATTTTCAGGGCTGGGGGCAATATTTATTATCTGCCCTTTAGGATATCGCAGTATCAAATTGTTTCCAGCCCCGGCAGTAGGGAGGCTCCCGGACAGTAGTCAGATGCGGTGATTGACAGCCCGGTGACAGCAGAGGATGCCGAACGCTCCTCCCTCCTCCTTGAAGCCTGCCCCCAGAGCCCTTCCTCCATTTCCTGGGAACGCCCCTGTGCCAGATCTTTGGTAACTTTTCTCATTTCTTTAAGACCCACGTTTGTGAATTCGGTCCCATCTGTTTGGATTTTGAAAATAAAAGCAGGGTTCGTCTGGGCCCCGCGCGCGACCCAGAGGACGTGCCCCAAGCGACAGGACCCGCCCCACCGACCAGGGAGCGAGAGGTACCAAGGAGGAGGAGCAAGGCTTCCACGGGCTAGCCCCGCCCACGCAGCATCTACCCATGCGCAGTGGCAGTGGGGTGGACTTTTTTTTTTTCTTTCTTTTTTTTTTTCTTTTTTTGGCTTCTTTAGCTTGCCGTCCTTACCCGCCCTGCTCCGCGCGGCATACACGGAAGTGGCTTCTTCAATCTGATAATCCCGGCGTTTGTGGTAGTGTCTCTTCAGGTGGCGATTACTACACAGAATGACAGGAGTGCGAGGGCCCGGGGAGAGCCGAGACACCGCCATGGCCATGGAGCAGGACATATTCGATGCCGTCGTGATGGCGGATGAAAGGTGGGTAGAGAGACCGGGCTCCGCCCCGCCCCGGCAGCTGCTGGGCAGTCCTCAGGGATACCCGCCTTCGCCATCTGCGAGCTGCCACTTTTTCTTGTCCTTTAATTGCCGCACATACGGCGGTATTCATGGATCTGCTGATGGATATGTCGGGCAGGCCCCTTTGGATCCTGAAAAGTCCCCCAGGGAACGCCTGGGCGGGGCGGTGGCCCAGGTCATCTTGGCCTCTCCATGCCGGCTGCTCATTGTGGGTTGGGTACCTCCCCGCGTGACTGCTCAAGCTCGGTTTAGGGAGTCGGGTCCTGGCAGATGCCACCCCACCCCCAATGGAGAGCTGATCACTGCCTCACATGGGCCTTCCAGAGCATTCCTTCAACAGTGCCAGCAGCGAGTTACTGCCAGATTGAGGGTTGAACTCTTAGAGACAATAATACCCATCTACTCAGAGCATCCCAGTGGTGGCATACTCTCTTGATCTTGGGACATTTTCTGTTCCTCTACAGAGGTGTGAGGAATCCTGGGTCCTTGGAGTGTTTTAGAAACAGCTTGAATGGATGACATGTAGGCCCAGCTGCACCTTCCCCCTCTCCTCTATTTTCAAAAGTAGATTCCTAGTGTATTCCAAGCTTGCTTGAGTTTGTGTCTTTACATTTACCTTGTGGGTTCTGGTGCTCTGCTGGGTATGGGTTCATGCAGCCTACTCACAGTTACAGATGATAACCTAGGTTTCTAGGACTGGGGCTGTAGTTTAGTTAGTAGAGTGCTTGCCATCGAATGAAGCCCATATGCATCATGATTTCTCTTGATTGAGATTAGAGGCACACACACCTGTAATCTCAGCATTCAAGAGCTGGAGGCAGGGCTGCATGGTTTGGAGGTCAACCTTTGCGACATAGTGTGATCCTGTCTCAAACATGGGAGCACTGGGCACAGTCATGGGCCAGGGAGTAGGCGAGCTAGACCTTGAACCTGTATTTTGACTTGAGTTTTAAGCTTTTCCTACCACCCAGCCTTTGGGTCCAGTGGGAGCTAGATAACACAAGGCAGGAAGAAGTATCTGGCCTGATGAAGTGTGTTTCTTTTTCACAGATTCCATGGGGAGGGATATCAGGAAGGCTATGAAGAAGGCAGTAGCTTGGGACTTGCTGAAGGAAAGCAGTATGGCGTGTTACATGGAGCCAAAATTGGATCTGAGGTAAGTGGGAGGGCCACCTAGAAGTGACATAGATGAGTGTGGTGGCCCATACCTGTGGTCCTAGCATTCAGGGAATTCTAGGCCAGCTTCAGCTAGATAATGAGATCCTGTCTCAAAAACCAGGCTGGGGAAATGGCTCCACAGCAGAGTGTGCACCAGCATGCATAAGGCTGTGGCTTTGAAACAGTGCCTTGAGGAACAAAAGCACAGAGGCACTGAACCTTTTCCTCAGTGGCTGCTTCCCTTGCTGTTGATGCTGGAGCATCTCACCTTCCCCACTACAAGGCCTTTGGTGTAGATCCATCGCTCAGACAGAAATTCTTAGCACAGAATCACCAGAGTTTGTTATGGGAGCAGCACAGTGCCATCTCGTGTCTTCAGCCAGTTCAGGCCTCACCCAGATGTGTGCCATGTTCACAGTGACATCCCACAGGCCCCACAGCTTTTCTCCCCTTGACTTTGTCCTCTCTTAGCTCCCTCTTCTAGATCACTGACCCTGACTGGCAGAGGAGGTCATGATAGTATCAGATACCTGATGCCACAAAGCAGGTCCCCACATACTTATGGGTCTCTGAAACGACAATCTTTGGCCATGCCACACAGTACCTAGGGTCAGCAGGTAAGCAGCCATGCCAGAAGGGCTCCAGTCTTATCCGAAGGCCTGGCTGGGCTGGCCAGGGATCTAATTGAGATTCTCTGCTCAGGTGTCCTCATGACACGCCAGAACAAGTAGCCAATGAGAGCAAGGCAGAAGCGGCATTGCTTTTTCTAGCCAATCTCAGAAACTAGACTCAGAAGCTGAACACTCTGCTTTTGTCTGTTGTTTATACACAAACCGGGAGCCAGCTACAGCATGGGTATGGAGGCTGGGCATTTCTGATGTTAGCTTGGTGCCTGGCCGCCCCACTGGGGCTTTCAGTGTACAATTTTCATTGCCCCAAACTCACAGCTTCCAGAATGGCTGAAGACGCAATGTAGAAGCCTTCTGCCGAGCCCTGTGCTTTGAGATCTTGGTAATTGGTGTGGTGTAGCCCAGTACTTACTGCCTTCACCCTGGGCTGCTTTTCAATTCACAGATTGGATGCTACCGGGGTTTTGCTCTTGCATGGAAGTGTCTCCTACACAGTGGCGCTGGTGAGAAAGACAGGTGAGGCTGGGGCTCCCTGCCTCCTCTCCCTCCCATCCCCTTTTCCCTCTCAGTCTCTCACCAGCACACTATCTGTGCAATGGCCAGGAGAGCTCTGAGTGTCCTAATGATAGGACTTAGTTATCTTGCATCATTAGTTCCAAATCTCATCTGTGGCACATAGAAAGTAATAATGGCCACCTGGACTGTTGTTACTCAAAGAATAATAAATAAAATGTGCCAGGCGCCCCATAGATAATCAATGAAAACTGGATGATGTCACACCCTGCGGACTACCTTGCTGTCCGTTTCCCACCTGAGATTCTGATACACAGACTGCAATAATGTCAGTGGAATGAGGCCTCAGAAATGCTGGCTCTGCCAGGGGTGGTTGGTGCTGCATGGCTTTAATCATAGCAGAGAGAGGCAGATCTCTGTGAGTTCAAGGATAGCCTGGTCTACATGGCCAGTTCCAGAATAGCAGGACAAAAAAGAAAAAAAGAAAAGAAAAGAAAAAGAAAAACAAAGAAATGTTGGGCCTGTCTGTGGTATATCAACCAGAATGCAGGTTTTTTTGTTTTTGTTTTTGTTTTTTGTTTTTTTTTTGAGATGGGCTCACACTGTGGCTCAGCCTCGCCTCTAATTCACAGGCATCTTTCTGCCTCAGTCTCCTGTGTTCTGGGCTTATAAGCATATAGTACCACAGGCAGTCAGAATTCAACCTGAAACATTCCTTTTTGGCACACACAGCCCCTAGGGAGTGTTACTGCCCCTTGAGCTGTGTTGGCTTTGGTGCCTCTGCCTGCCCTGGCCCTATGAGCTGCCCCATGTGCCCGCTTCCTGAGGCTGGGAGGGACCCTGAAGTGAAAGGTGTATTGTTCTTGTATGCACAAACTTAGGGTGAGGCTGGCATGGTGTAGTCCTCCTGCTGCTGGCCTGGCCTGGCCTAGGAGGGCCGGGAGGAGGGAACCAGCACAGCAGGCTGGGAGGACAGCAGCCCCCTGCCTGTGGGACTCTCCCTTTTCTTTGACACTCTTACAGTGTCTAGGACCCATGCCATATTCAAAAGTAAAAGCAAGGTGCTTGTGGTCAGTTGTGGGCTCGGGGTTCCTCCCTACATGTCCATCATACTGAATCCTGGCTGTCCTGGAACTCATTATGTAGACCAGACTGGCCTCAGATTAAAAGAGATCCTCCTGTCCCTGCCTCTTAAGCGCTGGGATTAGAGGTGTGCACCATCATGCCTGGCTCTCTACTGGTTTCTTTAGTATGAGCAGCTAACAGGCAAGGGGACTTAACTTGGGTACCTTAGGAGTGACTGGGCAGCCTGGTCTCCAGGAATCATGTTGGCTGTTCATGTCACCACTGGGTGGCAGTCACAGCTGGGCCTGGCTGCCATCCTTTCTGTAGAGCTCTCCCTTGCACCAGCCTGCAGTTCCCTAGGTAGAGGAAGATCCACCCGGTGAGGGTCGTTCTGCAGCAAGTGGGGGCTAGCATTGCCTAAGCAGGGAGGCGTGCTTGGCCTGCCCAGTGCTCAGAGGATGCAGTGGAGTGGGGTCTAGAGTCTCCTGGGTGACAGCCCTGCCCCCATGCATCACAGCAGGAAGCTGAAGGTGGTGGAGGCTCTGATCACCCTGCTTCAGGACTTTCCCTATGATGATCCCACTTACGAGACGCTCCATGAAGACCTGGACAGAATCAGAGGGAAGTTCAGACAGGTTCGTGTCTTTAACCTCTCTACAGGATGTGCCTGAGGGGGCTTTGGAGGCCGCGTTGGCACAAGCCCTAGGGTCGTGTGATAGTTGTATTGGGCAGTGTATGCGCAGGTGTAGACCCAGAGGAACTTGTTTCCCTGCTCCTTGTAGAACGACTGAAAGGGGCCTGGGGATGTTGTGGCGACATCGC
Organism: Apodemus sylvaticus; assembly: GCF_947179515.1. Classification (NCBI taxonomy): domain Eukaryota; kingdom Metazoa; phylum Chordata; class Mammalia; order Rodentia; family Muridae; genus Apodemus; species Apodemus sylvaticus. Next base: position 60,081,467 of record NC_067472.1, on the reverse strand, counting down.
CTTTGGGATTGTTCTGGGACAGGGAAGCTGATCAGAAGTGCAGGAGGTGTAAGTCATGGTCTCTTGGGTATTTTCAGCTGTGTTCACTGCTCAACGTGCAGCCAGACTTCAAGGTGACTTCAGGAGGCTCTGCACTTGCGTTTTGAGGATCCACAGAAGAGCAGATGTCTGCACATTGTCACAGTCATTAAAGGCAAGCCTGAGAGGCATCCGTTGTTCTGGGGGAAGACCAGTTTGGCCTCGTCCCTGAGGCTCTGCCTGGGTGGCTTGCAGAGGTCTGACCACCCTGCCATCTGCGGGGGCAGCACACTCAAGAGACTGCTTGCCACTGGCCTGAGTGAGTGGTCCTGGGTACGGTTACCCTGAGGGTGGGACTCATAGAGACAGGCTGCTGTGAAATCTGCTCGTGGGAAGCCATGACGGGGTCTTTGCTGTCTGCTGAACCTCTGCTGGCCACGCTTGGGCCCCCTTGGTTCCATTCCACCCTTCTGGCAGCCCCGGGGTGGATACCATGCTGGCTGAGAGGCCATGAGGTAGACCCATCTAGTCTGAGCACCTGGCGGCAGAGCTGGCTCCCACCTCAGCTCCATGCCCTGCAGTACCACATGGTGCCTCTGCCTCCAGCATGTGTTGGCATTGCCCACACCACTGGAGGACCCAGATTCCTGCTGTGGGCACAGGACTCAGGCTCCATTGGGTTTGGTTTGCCTCTGGATGCCCAGTTGAGAAGACAAGGCCAGCCTGATCCTTAGGAAGCTGGAGCTGGTAGCCCTTGTGCTACCCCTAAACAGCTCTGGGATGAGCTCTACACTTTAAAAGGTGGCAGTAGAGCACACGCCTTTAATCCCAGCGCAGAGAGGCAGCAGGCTGATCTCTGAATTTGAGGTCGGCCCAGACTACAGAATGAATTAAAAAACAAACAAACAAAAAGTGGTATTGGGGGAACTACAGGGAACCAAAGCAGGACTACGTGGGGGCCGGCACATGCGTAGGGCTTGCCTCGGCGACACTGTGCCTCCTTTAGCCGCTGCTTGCGTGTCTGTCACCGTATTTACAGGCAGGTATAAGGTGAGCTGGCAGGAGTGGGCTCAGGGCTCTCAGGCATTTCTGTAGAGAGAAGATCTTTGTGTTGTATGGATGCATCACCTGTCAATCATGGCCTGTGGCTTAGGCAGGAAATAGAGGCGGAACATCTGGGAGAGAGAAAGAATTCTGGGATACAGAGGTGGGAGATCTGCCAGGGAAGATGTGAGGAGACGGACACATAGTGCCTGAGCATAGGTAACCAGCCATGTGGCAGAATGCAGGTTAAAATAAATGGTTATCTTTAGTTATGATCTAGTCAGAGCAGATGTCCAAGTTTTGTAAATTTGAGTCTGAATCTGATTTTTGGCAGCATGAGGCTGTAAGGAAGAACTGGGCCTAACGTGTACACATGTCACAGGTGTGGGCACACATGACAGCATGTGTTGACATGCCCTCCTTTGGGTGGCCCAGCTATCCCTACTTCAGTTCCATGTTGTGACAGGGTCACCATGGATGCATGCCACTTAGAGTTTGGGGTTCTCTTTGATTTTAATTTTCTTTTATAGTCACTACATAGTCCAAGCTGGCCACAAAGGGTGATCCTCCTGCTTCAGTCTCCCAAGTGCTGGGATCTTAGGCCTGTGGCCCTAGGACACTGTTTTTAACATCATTTTACAGCATGAGTAGGGGGACCTTTGTGCAGCTGGAGCTGTTCCCTCCTTCCATCAGCAGAGCCAGTGGGGGTGCTGGGGCCGGGGCCTGAGGCTTAGGGCAGCACGCATCCGGCCTCCTGAGCCTGGCAGCTGCCTCTCAGGTCTGCAACGCCGCTCTCCTAGCGGCTCCCAGGATCACGCTTTCTCCAGTGGGCTGCTCGGGGTACTGAGCTCGGAGGGCTGTGGCTGCTGTTATAATCATATTTTCCTTTCCTATTATATTTGGAAAAAAGAATAAATGGTATATTTTAAAGCAGTAGCCTGTCTGGGATCATTTGTTCAGACAGCTGCTGCAGTCCTTCAGTGCCAAGATACTGAGTGTGAAGATGTAGGTTCAGAGATGTGGGCCTGCTGCTCCTGTCATGGTCACACAGGGGTGGGTCAGTCGTTAGCTCCTCTCTAGTCTCTGCCCCTCTCCTCTCCCTTCTTCTCTACCTCCTATCCCCTCACCTGTGCACATCAGGTGTCCGCTCTCTCACCCATCAGCAGAACCATAGCCCTCTGCCTCATAACCTGACATGCCCCTGTACCGGCCTTGACCTCTGCCCTCTTGACCCTTTCTTGAGGTCCCCATCTAATCCCCAGAATGCTTTGGTTACCCCAAAAGGACTTCTAGATCACAGTTGAGACAGACTGCAGGACCATTCTGCATGTGGGCGTGCCCTTCCTCCCACCACTGAGACGGTTGCACTTGCTGTGAAGGGGAGGACATAGGTCGTGAGGAGAAAGCTGTGCTCTCGGTGCTGGTACCACACTGGTACCACACTGGATGCTGGTACCACACTGGTATTACTTGGACTGCCTGCCATAGACAATTGTGGGAGCAGTGGCGAAGCTGCCGCTGAGGGTAGCAGAGTCAGGCACCAGTGGGACCTGAGTCATTGATAATCCCTGAGCTTCTGGCCAGTCTGCTGCCTTCTCAGACCATGTCCTGTGAGCTCTAAGTGTCCCCACTGCCGGTCTGTTTTCTCTCACTCATCCCACCCTGTTCTGTCTGGCAGAGTGACCTTCCTATGACTTTAACTTTGACGTCATCCCTGATGAGCACCACTTTGTCACGTGCTGGAAGCTGGAGGTCTGAGGCAGGGGCTCTCTTTCTGGGCTGGCTCTCCCCGAGTGTTTCCACTCAGCTTCTGCCTGCTTGACAGGCAGCTTGGCACCACTTAGAACCCTCTGGTAGATGCACCTCTGGGCGTGCCTGTGAGGGCCTTTCCAGGGAGGCTTAACTGAGGAGGGGACCTGCCTTGAATGTGCTGTGTCCTGTGAGGTGGGGTCCTGGACTGAAGACAAAGGAGAAGAAGAGCTGAGCTTAGTGCTCACCTCTACTTCCGGGCCATGGATGTCTTGTGACCATCTGCCTCAGGGTCCTGTTGCCGTGCCTCCCACCATAATGATTGCGACCTTATAAACTTTATTCCCTTAAGTTGACTTTTTTATTGTTTTTTGGTTTTGGGTTTTTGTTTTTTGTTGTTTTTGTTTTTGATTTTTTTTTGTTTTTTTTGTTTTTTTGTTTTTTATTTTGTCACAGAAAAGTAACTAAACACACAGGGAGGGCCTTAGGCCTGCAGAGACACTGTATAATCCCAAGCAGGCAAACTGTCTGTGACTGTGAGACTAATTGTAGCCTGAGCCTAAATACAGATTGAAGTTCTGTATAAAGCTAGTGTTAGTGAGGATTTTTTTAAAATATAAAGTTTATCGCCAGGTGGTGGTACATACCTTTAATCCCAGCACTCAGGAGGCAGGGGCAGGCAGATCTCTTGAGTTCAAGGCCTGCCTGGTCTACAGAGAGAGATCCAGGACAGTCGAGCCTGTTAAGTAGAGAAAATTGTATTTTATGTATATACGTTATTTGCTTCCACCTCATGGGGCTGCAGAGTTCAGAAGAGAGCTTTAGATCCCTTAGAACTAGAGTTCCATGTGGTCGTCAGGACCGAAGCTGGGTCGTCTGCAAGAGCATCGTCAAGCCCTCCATTTCCCAGCCCTGCTGGTGCTGACGTCTGGTTGTAGGATGGTAGTGTTGAGACAAGGGAGGCCAAGCACCCAGAAACTTGGGGCTCAGTTCCTCCTTATTTCATATTTACCCCAAACCTTTTCTTCCTCTGCCTCGTAGTAAGATGAGGAAACTGGAAGAAGGGGCCACAGTTCTGTTTGCCAAGCCACTAAGTCTACACATCCAAACTGCAGTCGGCAATGTGGGCTGGCGGAGCGACTGTAGGTGGTCACAGTAAGGGCCAGTTCCCAGCAGGACAAGGCACGATGGCGTGAGAGTGGTTCATGGCAGCTGCTCCAGCCTGGTTTCTCCCTCAATTGAGCTGATGGCATGTCTTGAATCTAGCAGATCCAGGTGTCTTAGTCAGGGTTTCTATTCCTGCACAAACATCATGACCAAGAAGCAAGTTGGGGAGGAAAGGGTTTACTGAGCTTACACTTCCACGTTGCAGTTCATCACTAAAGGAAGTCAGGACTGGAACTCAAGCAGGTCAGGAAGCAGGAGCTGATACAGAGGCCATGGAGGGATGTTTCTTACTGACTTGCTTCCTCTGGCTTGCTCAGCCTGCTCTCTTATAGAACCCAAGAACACCAGCCCAGGGATGGCACCACCTACAAGGGGCCCTCCCCACTTGATCACTAATTGAGAAAATGCCCCACAGCTGGATCTCATGGAGGCACTTCCCCAATTGAAATTCCTTTCTCTGTGATAACTTCAGCCTGTGTCAAGTTGACACACAAAACCAGCCAGTACACCAGGGAGACAGAAATAGCAGTGTTGAAAGGTTGTGGGATGCTCCAGACCACATGTGAGCTCTTTGATAATGGCTGCCACCTTCCGGGAGCCCAGAGGTAAGGAAACACTCAGTTGCCTGTGGAGGTGGCAGGGAGACTTCCTGGTAGGGAAGCTCCCATGTTGGCTTTGGGGTTCCACCTGGAGATGACCAGAGAGTACTGACTAGAAAGACTGCCCCACTGACTCAGTGGCTCCCAGCTTTATGAGCAGACCCAGGAACTGCTGTGTATCTCAGGAAACTGAAGCCATGGGGCTGACAGAGCTAATGAGGTGTGGGACCCCAGAGTGGCCTGGGGCTCTGTGTTGTAGTTCACTCCACCTCCATCTTATGATGCTGTAGAGATGTAGTGTAGGTCGCTGTGGCAACTAGTCACAGAGATAACCACATGTATGGTCCTGGTAAGGGAGGGATGACACCTCTTAGGGGACGGCAGGGTGGGCCCTGGGATTCCAGCAATGGAGATCTTAGGGGATTCTAGAGTATTCAGGAAGCAGAAGGTTGACTAGAAACAGGCCCCTTTTTGTAACTCCCATGAGATCATCATCTGTAGCTGTTTGCGGGGGTGGGGTGGGGAGTGGGGTGGGGGGTGGGGGGACCCCTACATTCTTATAACTCACCACCTAGAAACTCATTGGTTCACCAAAATTAGACTTATACTTTGGTCTGTCACTAGGGTCCCATCTAAGGTGAATAGGGCTTTGCTCACATCTCTTAGAAGTTAGGGTGACCTCAGGTTAGTATTCCAAGTAGGGAAGTCACTCCTTGCCTTTCTGTGGTCAGCTTCCTAGAGGTGCTTCCCACAGGCCCTGGCCACTCCTGGGTTGCAGCTCTGGGATGCACACAGTGTGCTCTGAAAGAGCCACCTGGCTCACATCAGCCGTCTCCCCACATCTTCCCTGCAGGCTTTGCATAAGGCAGGGGTAATGTAGTGCCCAGCTTCTGAAACTGTGGATCCCAGTTCTGTGTGGGGGTCACAAAAACCCAGTGTAGGAGTCACACACACACACACACACACACACAGACAAAACAAAAAAATAAAAACATAAACCAGGACCAGGAAAAGATTTCTGAACAAGCAGTGAGTAAAACAATTAATTAGAAAAAATCAGATGTACTGGGCCTGGTGGCACACATACCTTGAATCCCAGCACTCAGGAGGCAGAGGCAGATGCATCCCCTGGAATTTGAGGCCAGCCTGGTCTATTTAGCCAGGCCACCCAAAGCTACATAGTGAGATCCCATCAAAGAAGGACACTGAATGCATAGTCAAATCTAGGGGTGTTCCTACAGATGCTCACCCTTGCTGTATCCCAAGACTTCACTGCAGTCTCAGTTCTGCACTCTGTACTGCATGGAGTTGTTCCATCTGTGCCAACGCACGGCACCCAAAACCCCGTCAACCCAGACTGGTGGTGTACAGTGTCCGTCTTGTACACAGCTCTGTGCTCTCACGGAGGCATGGCATTTCCTTATAGCAGGTCACGGCTCTAATGTGTTGTAATCTCAGGCCTCAACATGTATCAAATTAGTATAACTATGTTTTGTACTGTATTAGAATGTCTGATTTTTAAAATTGACTATTTTCATAAAAACTTGCTCAGTGAAACTTGTCTCAGGGTTAGGACAGAATTTTCCAACAATCTCTGAACTGACCCAGTGTACACTTTTGCTCTTTGTATTATGTATCCATGTGAAGGGCTACTGTCATCGTTGGCCATTGTAAAATCAAAATGTTCGCCCAGCTCTAAAAAACTAGACTATTCAGCCAAGATTTCTTCTTTGTAAAAATTTTAATTATGTGTGTATGCGTGTTTTACCTGTATATACATCTGTGTACCGTGCATGTGCCTATAAAGGTTTGAATAAGGTGTCAGAGTCCCTGGACTGGTTGTGAGCTGACCGGTGAGTGCTGGGAACCAAACCTGGGTCTTCAGGGAGGGCAGACAATGCTCTTAACTACGGAGCCAGCCTTCAGCCCCCTAAGGGATTCCCTTGACTAGGTTACTTGAGATGGGAACATCTATTCTAGGTGTGTGCGGCATTATGCCCTGGCCTGGGTCCTGGACTATATAAAAAGGAGAGAGTGAGCTGAGCTCTGGTGCTAGTCTTTCTGCTGCCCACTACTGCAGTGTGAGCTGCCACCTCAAGCTCATGTTGTCATGCTTCCCCTGATGGACCTTTACCTGTGGACCAGACACTCCATTCCCCACTGAGGTTACATTTGTCTAGTATTTATCCCAGCGAGTGGGAAACGCACTAAGGCAGGTGTCCAAAAAGGCCCAGGTATTAGAAACTTGGCCTAGCCACTCAGAACAGAACAAGTACAGTAGATGCCCTGAGCCTTGAGCTGGCCACGCGCAGATGGCCCCTAGGGTGGGAGCTCTCAGTTTTAACATGACTCCCAGCTGATATGGGCTACCTCAGTTGTCTCTTGGGGACAAGTCAGAGGCTGAATGGATGCTCCCCTCCAGGCCCAGGGAAGCTCTTCAGTAGAGCATTCTATATTCTCTCTACCCTTCTTGTGTGCCTTGATTAACAATGCCCCCAGATGTGGTCCTCAAGACTTGCAGCCCTGAGCTGCCTGCCCACCATCCCCCACCCCAGGCTATTGTCTGCTGGTCCTATGATGTGGGGCTGGGTGGTAGGGCCCTGCAGGCCAGGGGACTGGGAACAGATTAGAGGTCCTGTGCTTGCTGTGCCCTCTTGCACAACTGTTTGATCAAAGACATTCCTGGGATGACATCCCTGAGCAAGGGAGGCCAGCTCAGCTCAGCTCAGAGCTAAGGGCACTGCATCCCACCAGCACTGTGCTGTGCCCATGTGGGGCCCTTGAATACAGCATGCCCACCTCATGTTAACTAGCCTGTGCACCCCACCCCAGACACACACAGACTGCTCTATCAGCTCAAGTCTAGGTTTGCCTGGCAAGCATACCTGGCAGTGCCAGCTCCCAGCACTGGCCTTACATGGCCTGCATAGCCTTGCCACCAAACACAGAGGCTACGTCCAGTCCTCCAGCCAATAGGCATTGACTGTCTCCTGGGATGTTGTGGCAAGGGCTCTGGGGCGTTCCAGGGAGGACACACAGTCCTACTCTTCTTCCTTGTGTCCCACCCCTGGGAGTCCTCGGCTCCCACTGCTGGCATTTTGTGCACCCCAGCAGCCCAGATCCTCTGTGGGGTTGGTGAAGTTGGCCTGCAGCCCAGGACAAAGTGCAGCAGTTGAGCTGACCCGTGGACAACAGGCTAACTTCTTCACACTTAGTCCTAGGACGTGAGGTCAAGAGGGGAGAGGCCACACAGAGTCACCTGTACAATGCCATGCCAAAGCTCACATTCACTGAGAGTCCTGTAGGACAAGCAGAAAGGGAGGCTGGAGCAGGTCCAGGCAGTGGGGCAACCCAGAATAGGGAGCCAGAGGCAATCCTCCCGGTTCAGGGAGCTGAGGCTCAGAGAGGCCAGGCAGGTTCAAGACCTTGGCTCAGCTGCGAGAGGTGGGGTGCCTCAGCAGGATGGGAGCTGCCTGCAAAAGAGAAGCCCGGCCAGGACACAGGGCAGGGGACCATGGAGCTAGCTGGTAGGGGCAGAGAGAGAACCAGCCACTGAGCTTCTGAGAGGAGATAGCTGGGTGTGCTGGCTCCCCGAATCATTATCTCTGAGGGCCCTCAAAAAGCTATTGTACTATCACCCTAAGAACAGGAGTCTATACACCTCAGCAGGGGATCTACCCTCCAGTGTTATCAGTTAAACTTGAGGGTTAGAGCATGGCGTGCCCAATGGTATCTGGGGTTTCACTGCTGAAACCAAGGAAAGAGGCTTGGATATCAGCCATAGTTGGGCATCACAGACCACTGGATGGAGACAAGCCAGTTGTACCGGAAAGAGATGGCACCGTGGTGTGGGCCCTGAGCAGCTGATGGTGATGCTTGCCCATTCCCCTTGGTGTCCTTCCATGAGCACCCTTGATGGCAGTGGGAGGCAGCAGCAGCCTGCACCTGAGTGGATGGATACTTAGTCCCTTGTTATTTGTGTCTACATTCCTAGGGCCACTCTGCTGCACTTGCTGCGTGTCTGCTTCACCCCAAGCGCATTTCCTTGTGTCCGACCTGAACATGATGAGCTCTCTCCCCAGTGCTTCTAAGAACCAAGGGGAAAGCACTCTTCCACCTCAATGCCCTTTGGCCTTTTCCTGGAATGCTGAAGGCCCCATGCCCATTCTCCTGGACGCCATGTGGCTGTGGGCAGAAGGGGTCTACCGGTTCCTGGGTCACCACCTCTATAACAGGCTCTGATGCTTATTTGGAGCTGAGCTGACAAAAAATACCTCTCTAGACCCTGCCATCAGCACCACTTTGGCCAGGATGAGGACTGCACCTTCATAAGCCTCCGCTGGCTCTGGTGTTCCTTACACCCTCGTGGAGTAGGTTGCCTGGCAGGGTCACTGTGGGGCTCCCTCCCTGTCCCTTTCTGGTTTCATCATTGGGTGACACCCTTCATGCCAGGCGTCATCTACACCCTCCACCTTCCAGAAGGGCAAGGGCCCGCCTGGCACCAAAACAGCCCCAACTGGAGACCCAAAAGCTACCTTGTAGAAGCTGCTGCCCAGAGCAGACCTGGGTCAAACCACCTGTCCCCACCCAGAGGACAGCACCGGAGTCTAGCCAGGCCACTCCGGTCTCCAGGAACTGTGTGAAAGGCCACCTTGGGTCTTGGCCCTAACACTAAGCATCGCTCTCTGGGCGCTTGGCAGCACCTAAGAAATGGTGATTCACCCAGAGCAAACACCCATTTGCGCCAGACGAGGGGCAGTGAACGCGGGTTCTGTTGATCTTCCATCTGCAAATAAGCGGGAGGGTGAGCTGGCAGCGAGCGGCCTGGAGCCGCTTCTGATCAGTGGCCGCCGCTGGCCTCCCTGACGCCAGAGGCTCCCACTCTGCTCTTGGCTGCCACCTGCAACCACCCTTCCCTTTGGGAGTCCCGGGTTGGTGCCAGGGATGCCACCAAACACCCCAGGTGCAGAGGACAGGTTGGCTCCCACTTGGCTATGGCACCAGGATGACATACCCCAACTCCTGTCCCCAGGGCCCAGAAAATACAGACAACAGTGAGATTTTACCAATTTTATTTCTAGATTTTTTTTGTCTTTTTTTTTTTCCTGGACCATGTTGGTCACATGTCTGTGCTGGGAAGCGCCATGGTGTGTCAACCAGAAATACACAAAGCCAACCTGGCCACCAGCCAGAGCCCCTCAAAGCCTTTCATGTCACAGGGCAGACTCCGTGGACCCACCACCAGCCTCTGGCCTTTTGGCCAAAACCTCACCCCATCACCATGGACACAGCGGCCCTCAAGGGTCCTGCCTGGTTGGGGTGTTAGTTAAGCTGGCGGTGACCTTTTGGTTTGGAAGCTTGCTCGGGAACTTGGGGGCCTACAGCACTGCAGCTGGCTTTGCAAAGGCAGAGTCTTTACATTAGCACAATGCTGTAATTAACACAAAACAAGACAGAACACTAGAACCTAACAGATTAAATGATGCACCGGAGACTCAGAACAAATCCCTCCGGGCCCAGCAGCATGGTGGCACGCAGGACAGGCCGCTACAAGTAACAATATTGATAACTAACAGAACAATACAGTTGCCCTGACTGCTGTGACGCTATGTCCCAGATCAAATGAAGGGCCCAGCGTGACAGGATGATCCCCATCAGGGTCTCAGGATCCCTGGAGGCAGACCGCCCACCCGCCCGCCAGGCCCAGGCATGGCTAGGTGATACATGAGGTATTGTGAACAGGAACCTGTTTTTTTTTTCTTTTTTCTTTTTTGGAATACAGCGGTAATCACATTAAGCCAAAATTGATCACAATAAAAAAAAAAGTACAAAAAAGGGCATCTGTAAATACACTCTTCTATGAGGAAATTAAAACTTGAATATGGCAGTCTATGACATTGTAAAAAAACAAAACAAACAAAACAAAACTGACCCTCCAATAGCAGCGAAAACGACGTGAAAGATACAAAGCGACGCGGATCTGGTTTTGAATACCTGGGGTCCTGGGAGTCATCGGTAGCAGCGCTGTGACAGGAACCGTGCATGCGCGTGCGCAGCCGGTCCCATGTGGTCCCCACCCTCACCTCCTCCCTCCATCCCCTCTCCATGTGGTCCCTACCGTTACCTTCTCCCTCCATCCCCTCTCCACCTCCTGCCAACTCATCCTAAATAGAAAGGCACAGAGCCAGAGGTGCCCAAATTACCTACTGTTGCTAACTTGGGTGTGGCGGCAAGAATGTGCCGGAATCAAACTCTTCTGGAATCCCCTAATTTTCCTCAGTTTGGATGGCTCTTCAACGGGGCCAACTGAGTTGAAAAAGTCAAGCAGACCAAATCTCTGTCTTTGTGGTTTTTTGAGCCCCCTCCCCCCCAAAAAAGACCAATCTTTCAGACATGGCCCTAAACCTTCGCCAGCAGGGCAGAGGTGTGCGTTTGAATCAAGGGAGCTCACATTGCATTGAGTCACACTGGGCACGGGCAGCCTTTCCAATAAATACTCTTCTGTAGCCTTAAGTATATAAATTAGACATTTTAGTGTTTAAAAGCCTCCTGTGTGAAAGACTTAAGAGTCGTCCCGAATCTCCTTGTCCAGGTCATGCCCTCACAGTTCCTACTTCCAAATACAAGCTGGCACCAAAGGGTCCCTCCAACTTTGCAGGAGAGATCCCGGTGGTGCGAAAACAGAGCTCTCACTTCTCCACCAAACAAAGCTTCCCAAGCACCTCATGCTACCAGCCCTGCACACCTGTTGTGCAGCCATCTGAATGCATGTGTGGACATCCGCCAGCCATCCCACTAGAACCCCTCCCCAACACACAGCCACACCCCAGCAACACTGCCTCCAGCTAGCTGACCAAAAGTGCTTTGAAATGGAATGGTTTTGGAACACGGAGAAAGAAAACACAACAAAACAAACCACACACAAAAGAAAAGCTGTGGGTTTAACCTGATGTGAGCGGGCTGCAGGGCCGTCAGGCAAAAACCAGCATCTCTCTAAACAGAACTACAAAATAGGAAGGTTACAAAAATAGAATATATTATGTCACTATTTCATCCCTACCGCTGTGTGGCTGTGTGGCTGGCGCTCTGTGAACCTGCAGGTTGTTGGGGGGTGGGGGGAGGGCACATGAAGAAGAGCAGGAGTGGGGGGGTGCCACACGCCATTGAGACCACTAGAGGTCGCACTGACCATCAATAAGGTTAAGAGGTCTGCCCGCCCCTGGGATAAAGCACACGTATCAGGTAACAGGGCTGCAGGCACCGAGCGAGCCGGAGGTGAGGCTGAGGCCTGGTCAAAGCTGTGCCTTTTCAGCAAAGCGGAGTACATTTCTCTATCTAAAAACTCTTCTACTTTAACAATGGTTTGCCATATTTTTTTCCTTCCTTTTTTAAAGCAACGTTTCTTAAGCATTTTTTTAAACACATAAAAGAATCAAAAATCCTTCTCAAGACTTCCTTTGTGTTAATCCTATTCTTAGAACAGACAAGCACATTAATAGAAAACTAGTTGATTACTGGGGTACAGAATTCTATTTTTGTAGCACCCCCTGCCTCCCTACACTCAGGGTGATGCAAATTCTATCTCTCTCTCTCTCTCTTTAAGACAGCTTCAGGTATTTTTTTTTCTCTTTTGCTTAAATCAGATAGAAAGGAGAAAGATTAAGGAAAAACAACCAACAAAGAGAACCAAACTTCCCCTTCTGGTAACATCATGTCCCCAAGGGGGACATCGTCAGGAGGACCCACAGGCTGGCTCCTTCCTCTTCTCGGGTGCCACTACTTGGTGGCTCCCGCCTGCCCGGTGGCCCTCAGATGTCCACATCTCGCACATCGGTAGGTGTGCAGGCCAGACCGGCCTCTTCCTCTGCTTCCCGCTCCTCGTCAGTGGCCTTGGGGTCGCTGTTCTGCTGGGCCTGGCGCAGGCTTGACTCCAGAAGGGCTTCAATCTGTTCCTGGCAGGCACGGAGGCAGTCCTGGAGAGGCGGGCGGAGATGGAGGGGGTCCTTGTTTAGCCAGAGGCCGGTGGCCAGGGCCTTGACCTGCGAGGCAGGCTTTGCTAAGGGCAAGGCTTGAGGAAACTCCCCAAGTCACCCCCAAATCCAGTGAGGGATGAAAGCCGCCAGAGACTAGAAAGCAAGAGTGCCCCTTCTGGGTCCCAGCCTGGAAACCTCTGCCTCAATGCCACAATGGACAGCTGGCTAGCATCCACAGGACACTCACTTGCGTGTCCACTCTAGGTCCACCCAGCAGAAATTCCTCCCCAGCCTTCCCCAACCCTACATGACATTTCAAGACGGGAGGGTCCTGGGAACTCCACCCTTTGGATGCAGTCTCTCTAGGTGCTTCCAGGAAGAGAACCCACGCTTCCATGGGCACCTGTGACAGGTTCCACACAGCTGAGGAAGGTACCCCTCCCTCTCTAGGCTCCGTTGTCTCAGGGCTGTACCTTGTACTCCCCCAAACTCCCACAAGGAGCATCTATCTCTCACTCATAGCTTTTTGCTCTGGGTGGCCTCTGAGGGAAGCCAGCCCCAGCATCAGTGAGGCCTGGAACGCATTTCCCCAGGAATGAGACTCATGGACTGAAGTCTGAAGCTAGGGCACGGCCTACATTCCTGAAGCCAGGAGGACTACTGGGGAACACCTGGGAAGCCCCCACATTCAGAACTTGTGTATTATCCCCCCTTTGTTTGATGAATACCATGGCTAGAGGGCGGCAGGGTAATGGTCCCGTTTCACAGATGGAGAAAGTGAGGCCCAGGTGGCCTGGTATGGACCCACAGACACCCTTCCCTCTCTGAAGCCCGAGGGCTCCCACCTGCCCACACACCCTATTTTCAGTTCTCAGGAGCCCTAGACACTTAGGGGAAGGGGGCTTCATGCTCTACAACTGAGAGGTGTAGGAATGGGGGATGGGGTGTCCCTGTGGCTAATGCCAGGCAGGGCAGAACAGCTGTCAACACCTGGAAGCCTTCCACATGCCAGTGGCTCTGACCCACATTGAACCCCCAACTGAAGTTCAAGCCAGAACTGGACTTCTGCCTGTCCTGTCTGTGCCAGCTTGCAGGGCCCTAGAAACCTTCATGCTAGAGCTCCAAACATGATCAGCCACACTCCTCAGCATAAAGGTAGTTACTTACATGTGGTACAGTCTGCCTGATGCAATCCCCCCCCCCAAAAAAAGTTCTAGAATATGTGGGTCCATACCGGAGTCCTTTGTGACTCAATCCCCAAAGACTGCACTGAGGGAGATATGGTCCTGTGGAAGTGGAGCCAGGCCGCAGCTGTACATGCCACTACTTCTATGCACGTCACAGGGGCACTGTCACCACACCACAGCCCTCTATGCCTTTGGGACCTAAGACTTCTGGAAGCCTCCCAATGCTGAAGCCTGGGAAGAGGCTGGTGGGGGGCCCAGGCTTGGCATCCCTCAGCTCCAGCCCAGTCACACAGGGCCTTGGCACTGCCCTCGCCAGGGTTCCCTTGCCAGTTGTCGTCTCCTTGGATGAGACTTACTCACCGGGTCACACTTGATGACTCTGGAAAGGAAGTGCGTTGTGCGGTAGCAGGAGAGGAAATTGTTGGGGCTGCCCAGGTTCAGGCCTTGCATCGCAGCCACCACACTCCCAGCGGCTACCATGGAGGGCGGGTTGGAAATGAACTTCACATCTGCAGCAGAGAGGAACAGAGGTACCTGTGAGCAGGGACAGCCTCGGGCCGGTCCTCAACGGAGGATAAAGATGTCCAGGCCAGAGCCTTGACACTACCTGTCAATAAGGCCTTGGCTCAAGCTTTAAAAAGCTGAGTGGCCGACCCTCCCTGGCATTCGCACCTGGTGTTCAATCCCCACACTTGCAGCAAACATCAAGGAGGGGTCGGCTATGGCGCCTTGGCCCTTTAAGAGGACGGAATCTATGAAGGTGTGGTGCTTTCACATCTGCATCCCACTATTTGAGCGGCTGAGGTGGGAAGCAGGGAAGATCTCTGTCTGTTCCAGAGCCAGTCTGGCACACCCCAAGGACTAGAGACAGACATTCACATCTTAGAGACAGGAGAAAGAAGAGATGATAGGACCAGCTTCCTCAGAGGTCAGGCTAGACTCCATAGAAGGGAGTTCCCGTTTAGAGGCCCTTCCACAGAGCCCTGCATCCTTGCATGAAGCGTTCCCGGCTCACTGTCCCAGGCTGGGGAAGAGGACACGTGACGCCAGTCCAGGTAAACCCGGTAGGAGTAGCCTCAGAGGGAGCTGGGAATAGCCACTCCAGCTGTCCAGGCCAGGGTCCCTTGTGAGGGGACTCTCATATGCACATGTCTCAACTTGGAAGTAGTGCCAGCATCGCAGCTGTCCCCACTATTAAATGTCGGAGTTGCGTTCTCCCACAGGACTGCAGTGGGGTGTCATTCCACACAACCCTACCAAAGGTGAGCCCGCAGACTGCGTCCCGATCACGTCCAACAAAGGAATAGTGACAGGGACAGCTGGTCACTTGGCCTGCAAATCAGGGCTTCCAGGCCAGAGGAGGATGCAAGAATAAACAGATGTCAGCTCCCATCAACCGTCTCGCATCACCCAGAGCCTGGGGTCATCAAGGAGGCTGGAAGGAGCTGACTGGAAATCAGGACGGGAAAGAGTCGCTGGAGTGAGGCAGCCAATAGTTTTGGCTGTTAAAGGGACCCAGCAGAAGAGCAATGTCCAGTGTCACCAAGGACAGTTCACGATAGTGAGCCCATTGAGCCAAGACCTTGCTATGGAGTCAAGTTCAAACCACAAACACCCCTTTTTTACAGGGAGTGAGACTCCGACCACCAGCAGGCACATGAACCGGGAGTCCCTGGCCCCTTCCAGAGCCTGACTTTCTCCCTCACACGTGCAGTGGTAAGATCCGTTATGTCCTGTAAGGATCCCTAACATCTGCGTCTTCACACTGGTTGCTGCTGGCCTAGGTGGCCCCTGGTTCAGTGGCATGTCTAACACCAACAAACATTACTAACTCAGTTTCCCACTGTCTGTCCCCATTCACACAAGCGTGTACTCTGGCCACCCGTGTTAACAATCCCAACCCTGGTTAGCACACTGCTCATAGTCAGGAATCCAGGTCTGGGGGAGTCAGAAAGGAAGTTATGTCCTCCCATCTCCTATAGGGGGAACCCCTGCCACACAGATGGCAGATCTCCCGGCCTTGATGCCAGCTAGCATCTTTTCCATTCACCGTGTGATGTTAAAGTGGCCTCTTCCCAAAGTGGTTCCCCGGGACAAAGGAGCTAGTTGCTGCTACAGAGAATCGAAGCCTCCAGGCCACAGGCCACTGGCCTACTGCAGTCCACCCAGCTGTCCCTTACCTCCTCCACCTGTCTTTTAGGGGCTCTTAGTGAACCCCATCTCACACAAAGGCCATATAGGGAGCTGGGAGAACAGAATCCAGCTGCACACAGACGTGGCGCTCATCGCTGTCTCTGCTGGCATCTAGGGGTCCCGGGAGGGGCGCGTTGCTGCCAGAACCATTCTGAGGGAGGTTGTGCCCCTCCATCCCCATGTTATCTCTGGGAAACTCTGCTGCCTCTCTGAAGCCACTTTCAGCTCCATAAAAGGAGCCTGGAGCTTCCAAAGGCTCTGCTCTCCTCAGAGGAGTCCCAGCCAGCTGCCTCCCTGCCTGCCAGCGGGGCCACCCCCACCCCTTAGATCCTCCCAGCTACCGATGGCCTTGGTACTCCCATCTGCTACCCCCTTGTTCAGTACACCCCTAGGGAGGGGCTGGCACCCCCAGCAGGTAGCTAGCAGGCTAGAATCCCCAAATGATCACACCAGCAGCTCATCAGAAACACCAGTCCCGGGGACCGTCAGATATGAGAAGATGTCACGGAGACAGCAGGGGGAGGAAGACACTCTACAGGCCCCTCTGACATCATAGGCCAAACAGCTATAGCAACTGAGGTCTGATCAGGGCCACGGAGGAAGGGGGTCCTCAGCAGGGGAGATTGCTAGACCCCCTCAGCATTGCTAAGCCTCCTGGGCAGGGTTCTCAGTTAGAGGTGGGGACCAGCTGTCAGACATAGTGCTGGGATCACCCAGAAGTAGCAGTGTGTCTGTGTGTCCGTGTGTGTTTCCATGTGTATGTTCCTGAATGGCTGTCCACTCTGACTTAAGTCAGCCTATCTACCTGGGGTCTGGGGCCAGGAAGGGTCTCTTGGAGGAGTCATAGGGAGTTTATTCTTTCTCTGCCTCCAGCCAGCCCTCCCAGGACTCAGCCACAAAGAACTGGCCTGCAGCACCCCTGGTAGGGCCTCTAAGTTCCTGAACTGGCCACTCTGTTCTAGGGCTGTATTGCATGTAGCACGTGGGGCTGAGGCTAGACCATTTGCCCCACCAGTGTAGACACTCCTAGCAGGCAGCTCAGCCTGGGAGAAGCTGGGGGGGGGGCTCTATAGCTGGGGCTCCTTGAGAACACAGGTAGGGCAGGAAGCCTAGAAGCTGAAGCAAAAACCTCTTCAGAAAGCATGCCGTGGCCATGCCACTTCTGGCAGCGGAAAGGTTGGCACAGGGACTCTGTGCCATTCTGCTAGGTCTCCAAAGGCACTAGCCAAGAGAAGGTGCCAAACAGTATCATTTATCTCCAACAAGCTATCTGTACCCCGGGCTCAGAATAGATAGCAAGGAAAGAGGCATTAGGCCGGGAGGCGCAAGCAGTCAGATCTTCCTGGGAAGAATGGGGGTGGGGCCCTACCTGTGGCACAGAGGGCCACAAAGGTCTGCGCATGCTTGCGGATGATCTGCTTGTTCTCATCCGCCTCTGGCATTTTGGAGAGGAAGTGTTCGATGAAATCGTGGGGAGTCATGGCGGCCAGGTTCCATTTGAGCTTGTTCACCAGAAGCAGTTCCATTTGCTGCAGAGAATGAGGAACACGGTCAAAAGGAAGGCAGGCTGATTCGAGAAGGTCTAAAGTGTGGGGACAACCCGGGACCTCATACAGGTAAACAACAAAATGTGCCTGTAAAGGGACAGACAACAGGCTGGGATAAAAAGATCTCCCCCCGCCAGCGCTGTGGCCTGCGCGTCGCTAGGGGGCGCACACCGTCCACATTTCAGAGTGGTTTCACTGCAGACGCGGTGGGGAGTCCAGTCCAGAAAGGGGGCGGGCTAGAGGTAGAATGGGGTTGGCATTCTGCTCACTGCCACTTCGGTGTCGTGCAGTGTGGGTGCCTCCCTTGGGGCAGGAGATCTGTTCATGGATGGCTGGAGTGCCACTTGTACCTCCCACCAACCAGGGGGTCGAGAGCTAAGGAGGGATTGAGGATGGTGGGTTCCGCGGTTACCAGCAGCTCCTCGGGCCGGATAGAGTTGTCAGTGTAGATGCACAACTTCTCGGCAGTCAGGGGAATGGTCTCCTTCATCTTAGAGGCCACGAACATGCAGGTGGCCCCCAGCAGCTGCAGACGGCTCTTCTTCAGGGGCTCCAGAGACAGGAAGCGATCCAGGTAGTTCATGGCCAGCGGAAAGACCTCCTCTTCGCACTTCTGCTCCTCGCAGACCTGCGGGGACCCGGACCCTGACCGTCAATGGGGGTCGGGGGTCGTGGCTCGATATGACTCTAAACCCTTTTCCTAGAGTGCATAGTGAGGGATTCCGGTGGCCAACTCCCGGGATGCGCTTCTGCCCCGCGGGTTCCCAATGCCCACCCACCCTGAAACTGAAAGGGAAAGTCCTTGAGCAGCTGGCGGGCGGGTCAAGGCAGTGGTGGCTACGGAGACCCCCGTTCCCAGTTGAAATTAGGAGGCCACAAGCCAGAGTCCCACCGCGGGGCTGGCGGGGCGCCGGGGGCTGGGCTCTGCTCGAGCGCACGCGAGACACAAAGGTGGAGTCCCAGGCCGCCGCGCTGCATTTCCCAGACGTCATCTTTTCAAAAAATATTTAAAAATATTTAAAAAATAACTAGGTGCCTAAAATTGACCTGAAAATAACCATAGGGCGACCCTTGATCCACGCCGAGGGTCAGGAGCTCCTTGGACATTGGGGGGTGAGCCACAGCAACTGAAATTCCGGGGGCCCCCCTTTTGCTGGGTGCGGGCGCTGTTTGCCTCTGCAAGGGCATTATGCCTCACTTTAAAAATTATTTTAAAATATTTTGGGACCCCTGAGTCTCCTGCTGAACATCTGAAAATGTGCTTCGCCCTTCCCCGTTTGACCTACAGAGGTTTCCCCAAATGCAGAACTGCACAGACAACGGTCAATCTCAGTGACTAGGGGGCCACGCGACCTTGCAGCCTGGCGTTTTCTCTGGGTTAGGGAGAGTGTACGGGGTACCCAGGGGTCTGCTGTTTGAACAAAGAGTCCCCTCTACTCCAAATATTCCGCACAGTGTCCTATTTAGTGACTTCTGGCCGCCACGAGGCCCCTCGTGCCTGTTCCAGCGTCCCTACTGCCGCTCCCCGCCCTGCCCCCAATTATTAATAAACACTTTTGCTTTGCAATAAAGGAGCAAAGATGGCGCATAATATTGGCACGGGCGGCCCTTGCATACGTGTCCATGGATATTAATTTAAAAATCAAATTTATGCCCCCTCCCCCCTTAGCTGGCGAAACGCGCAGGGGCGGCCCCCGCCGAGGCGCTGCAGGAATGGGGCACAAGCGGGGGCCACAGAAGAAGCTCAGCCTGCACCCTGTGTTGCCGCTGACACCGAACTCCCTCGAAGGCACTCCTCCCCGACTGCCCCCCCACCAGGAAAAGGGATTCCCATCTCCCCAACTCCCAAACCTTCCTCGTTCAAAATGACCCGAAGTATCTATTTCGAGAGTCCGGAGTTCCTAGCAACACACCGGGAAAACTCCGAGACGGAAGGGAAGAGAAGGGAGGGCGATAGCAACAAGTTGCCAGGGGTCCCAAGCTGGCAGCCTGTACTCTCTCACCTCCAGCATCCAGGTGGCTACGATTTTCCGCATGGATGGCACAATCTCCTTCTGCACGCACTTGAAGTAAGATACCGAGGGCGCGCAGGTCTCCTCCGTCTTGAGCATGGCTCGCAGCACTCGGTCGTTGAGGAGATTGGTGTCTGGGTACGCGCGGCGGATGGTCTCCACTTCGCAGCACAGGAGCTGGTGTTCCATGGCGCGGCCGCCTGGGGAGGGCTGTGGTCTCGGTTGGGCTCCGGTGGCTGCTGCTGACGCGCGCTGCCTCGCGCTCTACTGCCGGTCTCCGGAGAGCGCGGAGTCTGTGGCTCTCTGCTACTGCGCCGACAGCCCTCTGGAGGCTGCAGGACTTTGCAACTTCAACAAAACTCCCCTGTAGTCCGTGTGACGTTACTGTTGTTAAGCAGAGATCAAAGCCGGGCAGAGAAAAGGGGGAGGGGGGAGGGCCGAGGCGGGCGCAGGGGGAGGGGGCTCGGGAGCAGTGAGCGGGGGGGGGGGGGTGTAAGCCGAAAGCCTGCCCCCTCCCCCCGCAGCCTTCGCAGATATGCAAATCGCTCGGACTGCTTCTCTCCTAACTGGGAAAGAGCGGGGCCAGGGGGAGGGGGCCTTGTTTCCCAAAGAGGGTCCTCCGAGACCTGTGGAGGTGGGGTGGCGGTGGCTCTGGACAGGAGGACAGCTAGGAGGGAGGCCAGGCCACACGCAAGCCAAGGAAGAATGTATGGAGGGGGAGCCTGGGGGCACAAGGACACGCTATTCTTAAACCGGGAGAATGGGTGCGTTTCCGAGGACGCCACGAGGGCACCCACGGGCGGACCCATTGCTTAGAAATCCCGGCGTCCCCGTCTTCTTTCAATTTCATCAACACGTGTAAAATTCAGGAACTGTATAACACGCGAAGATGCCAGACAAGCCCTGAGCTCTCGTGCAGGCTCCCTCCTGGCGCACTGGGGTGTCTGCAAAGGGCCAGAGGGGCATCTCTGAACTTTAAAGGGTCCCCAGCCTAACATGCACTAGCTCAAAAATAAAATAAAGTCCCGAAAATCCCAGCAACAGCTCAAGATGGTGGCCAATATTTTCTTCATTTATTCCTCCTCGCTGGGGGTAGGGTCTGAGATTTGCCTTCTTGCAGGGACCGGTTTATCCTGACCAGGGTCCCCCAGTATCCCCCCTCCTCCTATGCAGGCGGTTTGCCCAAGAAAAATAAACCTTTGAAGAAAAGGTTGAGACGCGATAGACTCTTTCCTAATTTATTTTTTAATTAAGAAAAGTAAATCGCTGCAAGTATTAGTTGCCCTTCCAGGAACCAGACCACCGGAAGCTTCCCGATTGGCTTCGTTGGCGTGTGGGGGTGGGGTGGGGGCTCCTCCACCTTTAGAATTGCAGCTGGGGCAGTCTAGAGTTGGGGTGGTGGTGGTGAAAATCAAGATCAATTTGTGAGCCGATAAGGTGATATTTAAAGAGAATCTATAGATGCTCGTGGTTAACCGAATAGACCCCTAAGTTTATAATTTATAGAGTCAAATAAAATATTTTTAGAATGAAGCGGCTCCACCACCTTGGTCCATTATTTAATTATCTAGTTTTGGGAAAGTTTTCACAATACCCGTCTCCAAGTTAGGTGAACTATTCACATATTTTCCCGGGAATACTTTCGTATCCCAGAAGAAATTGGTAAAGGAGCGCGGGTTTGTCTAAGGCGGTACGCAAGTCGCAAACTCCTCACCTTCCGAGCTAATTCCCCCCGCTCCCCCTTCCCCGACATTAGGGTCCCTAAAGACCGGATCCTTCGGGACAGTGATTCCACTGTAGCTCCGAAGGTGGTGGGTGGCCCGGGCAGAGCGCCCACGCTTGCTCTGGCCACAGGCCCCGCCAAGCCTGGGAGCCTTAGCCTAAGCACGAGGGCGGCCAGGCTGCCTTTTCATTCATAAAATCCCTACCGGGCGGCAGTAAGCATGATTTATGGGGCTGCGCGCTATCACCCGCGGCTGAGTGCCTGCGAGCTGAGCAGGCTAGCCTAGGCAGGGTGCGCCATCAAGGGCAGCGGGGCATAAAGGGGCTCGCCCACCCTGCAGCACGAGCTCGGGACCCGCAGCCACCCCCACCTCCACCACCGCGGGAAAGACCAGGAAACTGAAATTAGCATGAGCCAATCCGGACTCAGCTCTGTTACTAGGCGGACCGGGCAGATCTCCACGAGGAACTTCGTTGAGTTCTGCGCTCAGGGATGGGAGCAAAAGTGCAAGTCCGGTTGGCGGGCGTGCAGAGCCGTCCAGGAACCCGTGGGGGAGGCGCAGGAATTTGGGACCGGGGGTGGGGTGGGGGAGGGAGAGGAGAGCGCCCATCCGGGGAACCCCATTTGTCCGAATCCCGAGCCCTGGATTAAGAATTAAGATTTAAGAATCTCAGGGAAAGCGCCTGGTTTATTTTTCAGCAAAATAGTAACTTAAAACATACTTTCTTTTGCAATTTTAACTTTACATTGGCTTTTAAAAAAAATCTCGTGGCAGGAACTCTCCGCTCTGGCCTCACTTAAAGTGTTCTGCGCTTATTTGTCGGTGACCTTTTGGAGACAAAAAAGGCCACTTGCCCAATCGAGAAGGAGCCACGTTATTTGGAAAGAAAATCTCAAAGTAACTTTAATCCCCTTTTCCGATTTCCCGCCTCCTCGAACCCTACCCCTACCCCCACCTGACTGGGGCCAAGGTTCCCGAGAGAAAGAGAGCGGATTTTCTTGTGTCTTGCGTTTGCTACTATCCCTGGCTGTGGGAACTTCATTGAGAGGCGGGAGGGAGAGCGTTCATTGAGGAACCCTCGCCGCTAAGCCCGGGGCTCAGGTTAGGGTGCGGGGCTGGGCGGCAGGCCTGGGCCTCTGGCAGTAGTCCCTCCTGTAGAGGAGTGGACGCACCACCTAGGTGGGGTCACCTACAGCCGCATACCTGGCGGCAACTTGAAAGGACTCGGCTGTTTCAGTTCCAGTTAGCCATTGTTAATTTAGCCTTCAAGTCGCCCGAGAAAACGCTTGCGAAAATGGGCCCTAAGGTTCCGGAGGCACTACAGCTTCCCTCTCCGCACCCAGAAGGCGTTTTGGGGCGCGCGTGGCAGCCCACGTGCTAGGCGACTGCTCCGTCTAGGTTACCCTGAACCGATTTCCAGGAACCCCTAAGCTAAGGCGTGTGTGTTCAGCTCATCCCCTGTGCACACCTGGGACAGCTGCATTCTATATTCATTCCCAAGCGTGCATTTCCAAATAGTTTCAGCACCCATTCCCAACACCCAGAGCGAATAGGCGCGCACCATTGAATGAGCTCTGGAGCGGCAAACCTGGCTCCAGGGATCCCGAGGGCAGAGAAGCAACTTTAGGGAGGGGTGTCCGCTCGGTCTCCGGCTCTCTGTACGAGGTACCCTGAGCAGTCCGAACCCTAGAGCCCTTTTGGGATTAACGGACTTTTGGGCTCTGGCCCTTGGCCCTTTCCAGACTAAATGGGGGGGAGCGGGCACTCGGGCCAGGGTGAGCCACCCATGGCCAGGCAGGACCACGTGGCTCAATCGTGGTGAGCGAACCCTCGTACAATCCCAGGGCGCAGCTGCTGGAACTGGGGGCACGCAGCCTCTGGCATTAATCCCTCAGCACTCCGAAGGGCGGTTAGGGCTTAGAGCCCCTTTGACTTGCTTTCCCGCAAAGCCAGGCATCTCCATTCTTACTCCAGACCAGTGGGGGCTTTAGAATGGGGGACTAAGCGGGTTCCAGATCTCCGGACGCCGGCTGTCGCGGGGCCCAAACAGGGAGGGCAAACCTAGCCCCAGGCTTTGGAAAAGGCCGTCTAGCCTTCACGTGCTGAGCCCTCTATGGGGGTCCCTGCTCCCTGTGGTGCCTGGTGGCTTGGAAGCGCGGGCGGACCCCTGGCTAGCCTCCGCGGTCCCACAAATGCGCGCCCGGAACCCTGGGGTCACGGCTGGGGGAGCGCGCGAGGCCGCACCGCGCATTCCGCGCATTCCCGCCGGCCGGTGTTTCGCCGCCACGTGGTCGTCCTGCAAGCCGCGCTTACCGTAAAGCTTGGAGGCGTCGCGCAGCCGTAGCTCGGGAGAGCCTGAGGACGCTCCCCCAGGTGAGCTGTGGTTGTGCATGCACTTCAGTAGAGGCGCCAAGCCCGCGGGGCCCCGCTGGGTAGGAACTGCCCTTCCATGTTTATAAGGAACACTATACTGTTTTGGCTCTGCTGGTATGTGTAGTAAGGTGACTGATTATCTAAGGAATCGGACTGGTTATTGATAGCAGTAGAAGCCAGAGAGAAACTACAGCCTTTGCTCCTGAAAGTTGAGTTTTAATTTTCATAATTATTTCAAATCAGTGTGGGTTAGGCCAGGGTCTTGTCGTCAGGAAGCCAATCTGCAGAGTGCTTTGCATACAGAGAAATGTCTATAAGCCCGCTCTAACTATTTTAAAAATACGAGTAAGGATGAGGTTAGGTAGATGATTTAACAGGTCAGAGTGCTTGCTGTTTTTCCAGAGAACCACGTTGATTTCTAGCACCCATACGGGGCAGCCCCCAACAACCTGTAACTCCAGTTCCAGGGGATCCTACACATTCTTCTGGACGCTGAGAGTAGCCTCACTAACACATGCACATAGATACAACCACTAATAAACAAACAAATATAATTTAAAGGCAAAAATTAAGTCCACAGAGGACTAATAATGGGAACAGCATAATGGTTCTGGCATTAACCAATGGGCTGCCTGCCTCTGCCACATCCCCGTTCAGGGAGTAGTTAAGCACTGTAGTGGTTAGTTTCCATTGTCAGCTCCACACTAGACATTGTCAACCTCGAAGCTAGAGAGCCTCAAGAAGCCCCATGGGTGTGGCTGTGGTGGGTTGTCTTGGCTGTCTTAACTGATGTGGGCAGACCCCGGGTGGGAGTGGGTGGCACATTCCCTAGGCTTGGGTTCTGGACTGATTAAGAGTGGGAAAAGTAACTGAGCACCTGTTTATTTCTTATAACTTATTTATTTTTATTTTATGTACATCGGTGTTTGACCACATGTATGTCTATTTGAAGTATGTCTGTGTGAGGGTGTCAGATCCCCTGGAACTGGAGTTACAGGCAGTTTTAACCAGAATCCTCTGGGAGAGTACCTCTTAACCACTGAGCCATCACTCCAGCCGCCACCCCTGGATTCATATCTCCCTGCTCTCGGAGGATGTGATGTGACCACGAGCTTCAAGTTCCTGCCACATTGCCTTTCCTGTATAGGGGACTGTGAGCCTGCAATGCTGAGCCAGAATAAGCCCTTTCTCCCCGAAGCTGCTTTTTTGCCATGACATTTTGTCACAGCAGAAGAAATGAAGCTAGGCCAGGTCTACTGGGACTCTGTTTTTAACAACACAGTCCTGTAGAGGTCAGAGACGTGAGGAGACCTCCTCCGGGCCATTTTTAAACCCTGCTTTGATAGATGGCCCCTTTGCCAGCAGGGACAGGGCAGAAGTTGCTGGTGGACCTTTGGGGCTCTGGGGCTCCGTGGCTCCTGTCCGCCTCCAGTTTATCTCTAGATCAGATGACTTCCAGCCTCTGCCTATCTAAGGCAATCATACCCTCTCTGGTGGGATGGAGGAACAGGCCCCCCGCCTTCCAGCTTACCAGGTGGATACTGTCATCGCAGGCATTTGCCAGGGCAGGAAACCGGAGTGCAGACGAGTGGGTTAGCAGGTTGACAGTCCACAGACAGCTGGACACAGACATCTGTAACTCCAGCACTTCCAGGGGATGATGGGGTGCATGAGACCTGGAGATTCCACAGAAGCTCATAGGCCGACTCATTGCTTTAAATACCAGCACTTGCAAGGCTTCTGTAGGACGACCCAAGTTCAAGTTTAGGCAATCAGGGCTACATAGTGAGATCCTAGCACACCACACACACACAAACAAACAAAAGACCCAGAAAAGAAAAAAAACCCCAAACCAAGGGAAACCCAAAGAGATGTTGTCACAAAATGGAAAAGGAAGCAGACACCCACTGTTGTTCTCTGTTATGCACACAGGGGCCATGCATGCTAGCACATGCACACACACAAGAAAGAACAGAAACACACACACACACAGAGGAAAGAACAGGTACATACACACACACAAGAAAGAGCAGGTACACACACATACATACAGAGAGAGGGGGGAAGAGAGAGGGAGGGAGGGAGAGAGGGAAGGAGGGAGGGAGAGAAGGAGGGAGGGAGAGACAGGGAGAGAGAGAAAAGGAGGGAGGGAGAGAGAGAGAGGGGGGGAGGGAGGGAGAGAGAGAGAGACAGAGAGACAGAGAGACAGAGAGACAGAGAGAGAAATCTACCTACTGTCAGAACTAGATGAGGTAGCACACACCTGTCATCCCAGGACTAAGGGCACTGGCGCAGGAGGATGGTAAATTTGAGGCCAGCCTGCACTATCTGTGAAAAGGAAAAGTTACTCTCAAGCAAGCCCCTTCTTTTCAAGATGCCAGGAAGTTGGAAAACGTTTCTGTAACTACAAGAGGCAACACACAGAGCTGTGCTCTCTGGCGTTGGAGAGGCTGTGAGCAAATCTGCCCCCATCTCTGCTGGGGAGCGTGATGGTTTCCTTTGCCAGGCCATGGCCAAGAATAATTAAGGTAATGTGCATAGGACATTTAGCACAGCGAGGGCGGGTGCCTGGAGGTCTGTCCTGTGCCTTCATTCACGAATTTGCTGTTAGGCAGAGTGAATTTGAAGGCTGTAGTGTACTTCCTGTGGTATGTGGAATTAATTAAATGTTTTAGTTTATGTTCACAAAGAGAAACTTTAAAATGACTTCATGATGAATCAAGCCTCTTCCCTTTGCTGACTTACGAGCTCTTTATGGGTGTGAGATGCAAACCACAGAAGAAACTTTTAAATTGGGGAAAAGAAAACCTAGCCACAGGAGTCCTCCCTTGTTCCTGTTCTACTGTCCTTTTAATTCTTTATTGTTTGTTTTATGATTTTTTTCTTTTTTTAATTGTTGGTTTTTCGAGACAGGGTTCTCTGTGTAGCCCTGGCTGTCCTGGAACTCACTGTAGACCAGGCTGGCCTCGAACTCAGAAATCTGCCTGCTTCTGCCTTCCAAGTGCTGGGATTAAAGGTGTACGTCACCACTGCCTGGCCTTGTTTTATGATATATGTATTTTTTGTGTGCATTGCTGTTTTGCCTGCATGTATGTTTGTGTGAAGATGCCAAATCCCCTGGAATTATGGAACTGAAGTCACACAGCTAGGGGTTTTGATTGAGGTTGCACTGAACCTGTCACCCTGGGGAGAAGCGACTCCTTTACAGATGGCATCTGTTGTAAATGGTCCAGTGGCTTATGACTTTGGCAGAGCCTTCTGGTCACTGTTCTTGCTGTAGTTTGTCTCAGCAATATTCTCTGGTTGTCCAAGGCTTCATTCTCAGGGTGGTCCTATTGGGACGTGGGAGAACATCCAAGAGATGGAGTCAGGTGTGGTGGTGCACACCTGTGGTCCTAGGACTCAGGGGCGAAGACAGGAGGATTACAAGTTTGAGAACAGCCTGGGCTATATAACATGATTCCATCTCAAAAACAAAAACAACACACAAACAAACCCAAAACAAGCAAATGAACAAAACCAACTACCAACAAAACAAAAGCAAAGCAAACTCACAAACAAGCAAGCAAACATCCTAGAGACAGAACAGACAGTGCAGTCTGGCAGTCCTTAGGTTGCGGAAGGTGACCTCGCAGAGGATGATGGGACTACTCTTTCTCCTGTTTGCTGTGTGGTACAGGGCAGTTCAGTTCTGTCTGCTCAGCATTTCACTCTCATCATCTGCATTAGAGACTCAAAGTAGAACACAGTCCTGTTCTGGATTAAAACCGCCAAACTGTGAGTTCACATAATCTCTGTACTTTATAAGTTAATTACCACAGGTATTTCCTTACAGCAAGGGAAAGTTAACACATCTTCAAAGTCACTGTATGCTTCCTCTGTCTTTTACTAGATTTCTTCCTCCTCTTTTTTCTCTTCCCCATCTTCATTTTGGGACAGGGTCTCATGTACCCAAGTCTGGAACTTCTTATTCTACTGTCTCCACTCTCTCAGTGCTGGAATCACAGGGTGGGCCACCACGCCTCATTCACTGAGTACCGGGGATGGAATCCAAGACCACATGTGTGCTAGGTAAGCACTGGTCTCAGTTTGCAAGAGACCCCAAAACTGTCCTAAGTCTGAAAAGCAGGGAGGAGCCTGACAGATGCTGAAAGGCAGGGTCTGGGTCAGTCACGGCGGCAGTAGGATTAAATAAGGTCCAACAAGGGTTGGTGCTAAATTAGAAGCTGTAGGGATTAGAAAGCCAGCGTGTGTGTGTGTGTGTGTGTGTGTGTGTGTGTGTGTGTGTGTGTGTGTTTATTTCTGGCTAGTTTAGTTATCAACTTGGCACAAGCTAGAATCACCAGAGAGGAGGGAGCCTCAAACAAGAAAATTCTTCAATAGGATTGGGCTATATGGAGACCTGTAGGGAATTTTCCTAATTACTGACCAATGTGGGAGGGTCCAGTCCATTGTGGGTGAGGCCATCCCTGGACTGACAGTCTTGGGTTCTATAAGAAAGCAGACTGAGCAAGGGATGGGGAGTAAGCCAGTGAGCAGCACCCCCCTCCATCGCCCCCATGTCAGTTCCCATCTCTAGGTTCCTGCCCTGTTTGAGTTCCTGTCCTGACTTTCTCCAGTGATGGATAGGATGTGAATCTGTAAACCAAATGCTCCCTTTCCTCCCCAACCTTGCCTTTGGTCATGGCATTGCATCGCAGTAATAGAAACCTTAACCAAGATATTAATATCTACTGAGTCTGTTTAGTGTTGCCCGCATATTCATGTTTCTAACGGCCTGTTACTGGATAACCAATCAGGAGGTTCACCCTGATTGGTCTCTCCCTTTCAGCAGTTGCTGATTGCCTAAGGCTGTTCATCTAGCAGTAGAGCCCTATGAGGTTACCCTCATCTGCGTTGGCATGGTAACTAGTGTTGTCTGTCATCGGTCAGGTCTTGTTTAAGCAGCCTGGTAGCTGGAATTTCACAGGTGAAGCTTTCCTGGCATAAGTAGAAGACACTGTCTTGACGTAGACTTCCTGGTCCTCTGGATTGTGTCCTCTGGTTATTAATAGTCTTTCTGCTCCATCTTCCATGATGGTTCCCAAGTCTTCAGTGTGGACATTGTGTTGTAGATGTATTAGTTGGGGCCGGGTACCCCACAATCAGTGGATCTCAGCCTTTTGAATGTTTGTGGCTTCCTGTATTGATCTCCATTGACTGGCCTGGAGCACAGGATCTCGGGGGGCTGTTCTAAAGTATAACACTTTGGGACAATTTGTCAGGCAACAGATAACTAACAGGAAGGGAGGGCGGAGCTCCCCATGAGCCTTTCTAAGCAGACTTGAGGCTCACTCTACTGCCAGCAAACGGATGTCACCCAGGACCAAATCCCAGCCATGCTGCAAACTGCCAGGCCACCTTAAGGAACCAGGTCTTTTCTCATGGGGGCTGTGCTCCTCTCTGAAGGGGACAGTAGTGCCAGAGGGCGTGTTGCTCTTTAAGAATGTCCTCCCTTGCTTCCTGCCATACAGCATTCACGATATCCCCATCCCTGGGATCTCTCTCTGGTGTGTCTTGTACCTGACATCATGATGCCACATTCTGCTTAGGTGTTTCATGGTTCCCAAAGGTCCCCTAAAGACACATAACACCACTCCTATGTGTCCTAAACCATCTTTGCCCATGCCAGCTACTCCCCTGCATTAGACTCCTGTCCTGTGCTTACTTTCTAGCCCTCAGTCCTCCCAGCATTGCACCATGGTTTGGGGGCTGGCTGCTGGCAGCTCTTTTTCAAGCAACTTTACTGATAGTGAACACTGCCCCTCCCGTGTTCCTTCCTTAGTTTGGGGCTACCACTCTGCCCGATGGGACAGCTGCTTTCTAGAGGGGCTGTGTCCTCTCCATTGCAGCCTCCGGAGGGATGTGGAGGGACTCAGCACAGGAGGTACCCTTTGGAAAGGGAGCTAGCTGTAAGTGTGGAGTGTGTGTGTGTGTGTGTGTGTTAGCTATGAAGGGGCAGGGTTCAGGGGCTCTAGCAGGGTAGACCCCATGCACGTCCATTGTGGAATGGCTCGCCACTGGTTTTGCCTATTTTGTTGCCCCATCCCTTTACCATGGAACCCTGACCCGCTGTGCACAGACCTCCTCAGAGGCGCATTTACAATTAGAGAGAGGCCAGGGTACTCTGCAGGGCTGGCTGAGCCCGTGCAGAATTGTGAGGAGGGCACGGAGCTCTGATCAAGGCCGATGGGGGTTTGTGGGTTCTGCAGAAGACCTGTCATTGGGGGGCAATTTTGTGGCTTTGGTCTACAATTTTGACTCATGGGAGCAGGCACAGTTAATGCAATAACCCTGTAAACCTTATCTCTGCCAGCTGCCATTAAAGCGACCAGTGAATTCTCTTTCGAAGACCTTCTTGGCCAGACTTGGAATTTTACAAGAATGTCCATGGGGCCTATTTACCTAGCTTTGAGATGCAAATGCACACTCCCTTGAGTCAGTCTCTCTCTCTCTCTCTCTCTCTCTCTCTGTGTGTGTGTGTGTGTGTGTGTGTGTGTATGATTTGAGCTTTAATTATGTGCTGTGTGTATGTGAGTGTAGCTGTCCATAGAGTCCAGAAGGTGGCCCAGGATCCCCTAGGAGCTGGAGATACAAACAAGTGTGAGCCCTCCTATGTGTCAGCTGGGAACAGAACTTGGGTCCTCTGTAAGCGTAGCAAGCACTCATAACTGAGACAACTTTCCAGCCCAGAATCTCACTTTAAAATTATATTTTTATTTATGTATTTTGTGTTTGTGTGTGCTCTCATACATGCCATGACACATGTGTGGAGGTCAGAGGAAAACTCATGGAAGTCAGTTCTCTCCTTCTGCCATGTGGGTCCCAGGGATTGAATTCCGGTCTTCATCTTTGGCTGCTGAGCCATCTTGCTGGCTCTTAGGTTTCATTTTTGCCTCATTATCTGCCATTGTCTTAGTTTTACAACACCAGAATTTTGATGTCCTATCCTGAGGTCTTACAAAGTTAAGGGGCATGAATTCTTGGATTTGAAGAGCGAGGTTATCCTCGGTGGGGCGTTTATCTCATGGCCAGGAATGTCTTGGTATAAAAAACCAGGAGCATACATGATCTGTAGGACTTAAATGGTCTGTAGGACCATGGCTCTGAGGTTTGGTCCCCGTCTGGTGGATGCAGTTGCCTGTCGCCGATTGTGAGTTGCTGGCATCATCACTGGACTCATGATGGCTTTCCTAAGAGAGGGTAGAAGCACCTGGAAGTGGAGGAGGTCATCACGGGAATGTGGTCTTGGGGACTACATCTTGTCTGAGGCCTCTCTCCTTCTCTTCCTCCTCCTCCTGGGAGAGAGATGAGGGATGGGGGTGGAAGAGGACAGGCTAGGGCAGGGTTTAGCATCAAAGCTGAGTCTCCACTCTCTCAGTCCCGCACAATCCTGCAGGCCTGGGACTGTCCATGTCCTGTGATTCTTGGTAACATACTGGTGTCAACACAATCTTTTTTTTTTTTTTTTTTTTTCAGAGTCAGGGTTTCTCTGCATAGCCCTGGCTGTCCTGGAACTCACTTTGTAGACCAGGCTGGCCTCGAACTCAGAAATCTGCCTACCTCTACCTCCCAGAGTGCTGGGATTACAGGCATGCACCACCACCACCTGGCTGTGTCAGCACAATCTTGCAGAGCCTAGTTTTCTTTCTTAGGCTCAATCCCTTCCTCCCCAACCCTGCTCACCCCCGTGTCTAGTGTGGGGTGACCTCTAGCCCTGTATCTATGAGAGAACTAGAAGTCTCCAAACAAGACTGTGTCCTGGGACACTGAGGCCAACACAGTGCATGTGACTGTCCTTCCAGTGAAGGTGTCTGGCCCTGACCCTAAGATCTAATCGAGGTCAGCAGGCTGAGATGACTTCAGGAACAGAGAAGCAGACCTGGGGTCTCCCCTTTTCTGGCCTGGCTCCTGCAAGCCCTGATTGTTTTCTTTTTGTGTGTGATTTCTGATCACATCTCGGGACTATATAAGAACAGAGCCCAGTGGGTTTTGCCAACAAAACAGAGATCCGGGATAATGCCTGCCGAGGGAGGGTCTTGACTTACCAGCCGGGAGACTGCTTCCTTTCACCGTTAGTTGCATCACACCAGTAAGCCTAAAAAACCCAAAACAACAAAAACAAAACAAAACAACCCCAGCCCATCTAACTGAAACAGCGAAGGCGCTTACACTAGGAGGGCTTCAAACAATGCTTTTCACTGTTGTTTTAAGATGGGGTCTCACTATGTGTTCAAGGCTAACCTGAAAGTGGAGATCCTCCTGCCTCAGCTTCTTGACTGTTTAGGAGTACTTTGTACACCACATCTAAGGTTACTATGTAGGGGTAGATGCTTACAGAAGTCAGAGGACACTTCCAGGAGCCAAGTCTTTCCTTCTACCAGGTAGGTTCCAGGGATGGAACTAAGAATGTTAGCCTTGGCTGCAGGCCCCTTCACCCACTAAACTGTGTTGCCAGCCCCCAACATACTTTTCTTATTTACAACCGCATGGCCAGGAGGCTAATGATTCTGAGGACAAGTGAATGGGGAGGAGCGAGCTGCCTTGGTCAGCACTCACAGTGCAGTCACAAAGCTTCAAGAAGCCCCCCCCCCCCCATTAGAGAAATGTGCCTGCTTGCCATTAGGTTCCTCTTTGTTTCCCCTTTGCCACCACCCCACAGATGTGCTGAAGAAACACTATTTAGACCTCAGTGTTCTGGGGACAAATCTTAAAAGAAAAGGATGTAGGTAGAAGAGTGCATGAACTAGTCTGCCCTTGCCCTCGACAAGGACCACTGTGAAGACAAAGTCTGTTGGGATTCGCCACAGAAACAAAACCAGACTCCGTCTAGCACCGCGTGAGAAATCCATCCTCTCCTCATGGTCCCTCAACCCAGAGTTCCCTCATTTTACTTTGAGCTGCCTAACAGGTGTCTAAGGATGTTTGTATTGTTTGTTTTTGAGGTAGGGTCTCACGTAGCCCAGGCTGCTCTTGAACTCACTATGTGGCCAAAGATGGCCTTGAATTCCTGACCCTTCTGCCTCCACCTTTTGGACTCTATGGGATTTCAGGTGCACATCACCAAAGCCTGGTCTATGCAGTGTGGAGAATCCAACCCAGGATTTTGTCTCATTGTATTGGGTCAGTACTCCCCACCAAGCCATACACACACCCTCCCCTAAGAGTGTTTGTACTGCTCTGAATTCACGTTCCCTAATTTCCAGGAACAGTTTGTGTTTTCCTATGAATAGTTTGTTATCTGAGTTTTCTGACCTGTAAATTGTTATTTCTTTTTAAAGAAAAGATGTATTTATTTTTATTCCATATGTGTGAGTGTTTGCCTGCTTGTCTGTGTGCTACGTGTATAGGACCCTCAGCAGCCAGAAAAGGTAAATGGATCCCCTGGAACTGGGTGTGTAGATGGTTGTGAGCCACCATGCTAGGTGGTGAGACTTGAAACTGCGTCCTCTGAAGGGCAGCCGGTGTTTTAAACCACTGAGCCATCTCTCCAGCCCCAAAGCTTACAGAGGAGCTAGGGAAACTCCGTGTGTGTGGTTTCCTTGCTGTTTGTACAAATGGCTCTTGTCCCCGTCTGTCTCTCCCTGGGCTTTTTATGAAGCGTTCTTATGTAAGAATTTTAAATTGTTTTTTACATGTTCACGTCCATTTATCCCCTCAATTCTGTTTGTGTTGTTGGCATCTTCCTCTACAAGAACAGAAAAGTACAATTCTATTTTCCTGAGTTTAGGTTGGGCTACATAAGACCCTGTTGCAAACAGGAAAGAAAGAAGGGACAAATTTATATGTGTCCTAGGACTCTGTATTAAAGACCAAACTTATTAAAAATCTGTCTAGCCTTCTCAAAGGACCAGACAGACAGAAAGCTGAGCCCCCTCCTGACTGTTCAGTAAGAAAGACATCACTAACCAGACTGTGGCGATGCACACCTTAATCCCAGCACTTGGGATGCAGAGGCAGGCAGATCTTGTGAGGTTCAGGCCAGCCTGGTCTACAAATCGAGTTTCAGAGCTACACAGAGAAACTGGATCAAAAAACAACAAAACAACTAAAAAAATTAAAATAAAGACTTTACTGAGGGTTGGTGAAATGGCTCAGTAGGTCAAAGTGTATCACATAAACTTCATGACTTGGATGGATCCCTGGAATTCCAGGTAGAAGGAGAGGACTGGCTCCCAAGGGTTTTCTTCTGAGCACAATAAATGCACCATGACATGACATACACATGTAGGCGTGCACATACACACACACACACATACAAATGTGTGTGTGTATGCATATGTGTGTGTATGTGTATGTGTATATGTATATGTATGTGTGTATATGTATATGTGTATATGTATGTGTATATGTATGTGTATATGTATATGTGTGTATGTGTATATGTATGTGTTATGTATGTGTATATGTATATGTGTGTATGTGTATATGTATGTGTATGTGTATATATATGTGTATGTGTATATGTATATGTGTGTATGTGTATATGTATATACACATTTTTTTAAACTTTTGAGACAAGATCTTACTATGTAGCCTTGTCTGTTCTGGAGCTTGACCAGGCAGGCCTCAAACTCAAAAGATACTCATCCGTCTCGGCCTCCTGAGAGCTGGGATTAAAGGAATGAGCCTCTACGCCCCAGCTGGGGGATTGTCTTGATTATATTAGCTGATACAGGAAGGCAGAGCCCACTATGAGCAGCACCATTCCCTAGGCAGGGGCTCCTGGACTACGTAGGGACGGAGAAATAGGCCTGAGTGCAAGCGAGCGAGGGCCTCTGTCTGCATTGTTTCTCTGAGCTCGCCACCGTGGGTGCGATGTGACCAGCTGTTGGCGTTCCTGCCCTGGCTACCCCACAGTGATGCACTTAACCAGGGTGGTAAGTTGCTTTTGATCAAGGTAAAATGCAGAGGAATGCAAGGGACCTCAGAGGTGCGAGAGCAAGTGTAGAGGACCACGGCCTCGGAGTCGGCTGCTGTGAGAGGACAGTTCTGATGAGGCCCGCAGCATTTATTGTTGAGAAGCAGATGGCTGATGAGATTCTGGAACATTCTGTGTTTACGATCTCCTTTAATCTGAGGATCTGAAAACATCACATAATTATACTTTGCAGAGGCCCCCTGCAATGAGTCTAATCGAATCCAGATCGAGTCTGTTTGAGGTCCATTAAAACGAACAACTACCCCGTCCTCAGATTCTAGCTTTGCTGTGAACAGCTCCTGCTGGCTCAGTCTCTTTTTATTTTATTATTATTTTTTTTGCATTTATTTGTGTGCGCATATAGCACAGTTGTCCATGTGGAGGTTGGAAGACAACTTGTAGAATGATTCTTTTTCTACCAACTGGGCTCCTGGATTTGAATTCAGTTCATCAGGCCTGGCAGCAAGCACTTCTTACCCACTGAGCCATCACACTGGTCCTGACCCAGTCTGTTTTAGCACCTTTGGGCCCGAGAGAGACCCAAACATTTCAACAAACTTACCTGGAAACCCTGTGACATAGGGAAGTCTTGGATGATCCTAGACCATTGTTACATATCATAGTTTTTATCTGCACCAACTAGCCTGTGTGTGTGTGTGTGTGTGTGTGTGTATGTGTGTGTTGTGTGTGTTGTGTGTTGTATGCACATTGTGTACCTGTCTTTCTCTGCAATAAATGTAGAAGCCAGAGGAAGCCACCAGGTGTCCTGTGCTATCACTGCCCGCCTTGCACTTGGAGAAAGCATGTCTCATTGAACTTGGAGCTAGACTGGAAGTCAGCAAGTCCCAGCTCTCCTCCTTCTGCCCTCAGTACCCATGGGATTTTACTCACAAGGTTACATCAGGCTTTTTATATGGGTGCTGGGGATTTGACTTGGGTCTTTATACTTGTGCAGCAAACACTCTTATCCACTGAGCCATCTCTTCAGCATATATATATATATATACATATGTGTGTATGTATATATACACATGTATGTATGTGTGTATATGTGTATATATATGTATATATATATGTATGTGTGTGTATATATATATATATATATATATATATATAAAACATAGCTTTATGAAAGCCATTGTATGGAAATATTGAAAAGTAGTCGGTTGATCTCATAGAGTTAAAAATGCTCCTTCCTCATGGTCAGCAATTCACATCCAGGGAGGAAAAGAGCTAGGTAAGCTGCAGTTTTCCCAGAGGCCCATAACTTGTCTTTCATCTCTCGCTAATCAGGAAACTTTAATCAGGTGTCACCCCGGGAGGAGGGAGCTTCTATTGTGTGTGCACAGAACACTTTTTGATATCTTCGAAGGGACCTTTAAGTCCTAGGAGGGAGAAACCTACATAAAACTCCCTTTGTCCTTGCAACATGGCTCTAGGGGATCCCAGGATGGGCCCTGCGCTCTGCATACAGCTAGTGATAGTCTCCGTCCCCACAACTTATGCAAAGCAGTCCTGGTCTGCAGAGGAGGTGGGGGCAGAGCCTGGCACTTTGGCTATCTGCTGGAGATACCAACACAAAGCTTTCTGTCTTCCTCAGACAGCACCTGTGCTTTGTTTGCCTGAGTGGCTTAGAGAAGCCATCGGAAGCCCTCCATAAGCCCACACCCCTGTGCTAATTGGCCCATCGAGTGCCCCACCCCTCACATTCTTTCCTCTTGGCTAATTCACAGAAGATCTATTTCATTGAAAAAAAAAAAAACCAACAGTATCTTGGGTGCAATTGGCCAGTTCGGACACTCACATGCTGTTAGACAGACCCAGCTTTGGCTGGGTGTAGGGTCATGGATACAGGGATAGCTGGGCAGGCAGCTGTGCCTCTGAGGGGTCTTTAGGGAAGCTGCTCAAGGCACTCTGGAGCCAGGAGAGGTGAGGGGATCTCACAGCTTGGTTTCATCTGTAACCCTTTTGGGGGGAGAGTTCCGTCAATGTTTCTGAGGATGTGGGGGGAGAGAAATTGAAATTCTTGTGCTCTGTCCTTAGAGCCATTTAAGTGCTGTCGGTGTTAGAGACACCTGAACCAGGTCCATCTAGGGTGTCATCTGAGCTGCCAACAAATACCTGGGAGAAGAAGGTGGCCTGCCAAAGAGTTGAGGAATTCTACCAGGCCTGGACTGACTGTTGACCGCTCTGATGTGGCATGCAGTGGTGGGTAAATTAGACCATGAGGCTCTGTGGGGAGGTCAGGACTGCCCCAACAAATGGGAAGCAAGCAGGAAGGTGCAAATCTATGGGAATGGTGGCCAGAAAACACGACATGGTAGGCACCAGCCGTCTGGACTACAGAGGGTGGACACAGTCTTCATGGTAGAGGTCTGTACCAACTTGCTTGGGATGTCATGAGGGGGGCTCTAACAATGGGTGCCATCAACTCATGTCTCAGAGACTAACGGTCTGACTGGGGGTGTCGTGAGGCTATTTCAGGATGAAGAACCGGAGACAAAGGTTTAGGTCTTCAATGTGGTTTATTGAGGGCTTGGAAATGTAGCCCTGTGCCAGATCCTGGCTTCAGTCTGAAAGTAGTAGAGGCAGCATTGGTGGGAGTGAGGCTCTAGAAGGCTGTGACTGACTAAGGAGTCTTAATCAGAGGATGGGCTTAACTGACCTCATGGGAGAGTTATGATGTGTGGCTTGTACCATATATTGGTCCTACTGTGAGGCCTTTCTTACTTTAGGACAGGCTATCACTCTGTGGCTCTCCCATCTTGAAGTCTCATGTGATGTTCTGGGTCAGTTGGCTTCTGTGGAGTTGGTGGCAATTCAAAGGGGTGGCTGCCAACACAAGAGGCTAGGGTCTCACTGAAAACCTGGAAAGAGTACTTGGTGAACCATGGGCTTGCCGTGGCTGGGTAAGGGCAGCGGTGCTGGGAAAAGAGCTGTCTCCAGAGCCTCAAACACTGGAAGGTCCCAGCAAAGCCTCCTCACCCTGATCCCCAGGGCCATCTGGGATGGTTTTATCCTGTCTCGTTTTCAAATTTTATTTTATGGACAGAGCAGCATGGCATAAAAGAGGGTGAGATCTTTCCCAGGGGGAGTATAGCCCACCTCATGCTAGCAAGAAAGAGCTGTTCTTAGAAATGGAGTGGTAAGCCGGGCAGTGGTGGCCCAGCACTTGGGAGGCAGGCAGATTTCTGAGTTCTAGGCCAGCCTGGTCTACAGAGTGAGTTCCAGGACAGCCAGGGCTATATATACTACATTTTTTGCATCCACTCTTCTGTTGAGGGATACCTGGGTTCTTTCCAGCTTCTGGCAATTATAAATAGGGCTGCTATGAACATAGTGGGGCATGTATCCTTATTACATGCTGGGGAATCTTCTGGGTATATGCCCAGGAGTGGTATAGCAGGATCTTCTGGAAGTGAGGTGCCCAGTTTTCGGAGGAACCGCCAGACTGATTTCCAGAGTGGTTGTACCAATTTGCAACCCCACTAGCAGTGGAGGAGTGTTCCTCTTTCTCCACATCCTCGCCAACACCTGCTGTCTCCTGAATTTTTAATCTTAGCCATTCTGATTGGTGTAAGGTGAAATCTCAGGGTTGTTTTGATTTGCATTTCCCTAATGACTAATGAAGTTGAGCATTTTTTTTAAGATGCTTCTCCGCCATCCGAAGTTCTTCAGGTGAGAATTCTTTGTTTAACTCTGTACTCCATTTTTTAATAGGGTTGTTTGGTTTTCTGGAGTCTAACTTCTTGAGTTCTTTATATATATTGGATATTAGCCCTCTATCTGAAGTAGGATTGGTGAAGATCTTTTCCCAATTTGTTGGTTGCCGATTTGTCCTTTTGATGGTGTCCTTTGCCTTACAGAAACTTTGTAATTTTATGAGGTCCCATTTGTCAATTCTTGATCTTAGAGCATACGCTATTGGTGTTCTGTTCAGAAACTTTCTCCCTGTACCGATGTCCTCAAGGGTCTTCCCCAGTTTCTTTTCTATTATACACAATGGAGTACTATTCTGCCATTAGAAACAATGAATTCATGAAATTCTTAGGCAAATGGATGGACCTGGAGAACATCATACTAAGTGAGGTAACCCAGACTCAAAAGATGAATCATGGTATGCACTCACTAATAAGTGGATATTAACCTTGAAAACTGGAATACCCAAAACATAATCCACACATCAAATGAGGCACAAGAAGAACGGAGGAGTGGCCCCTTGTTCTGGAAAGACTCAGTGAAGCAGTATAGGGCAAAACCAGAACGGGGAAGTGGGAAGGGGTGGGTGGGAGGACAGGGGAAGAGAAGGGGACTTACGGGACTTTCGGGGAGTGGGGGGCTAGAGAGAGAGAGGACAGCCAGGGCTACACAGAGAAACCCTGTCTTGAAAGAAAAAAAAGAAGTGGAGTAGTAGACCTGGGTGTGGCAGCTCATGCTTGCAAGCCCAATGGAAACCCGACATAAGATTGCTTTGATTTTATAGCCAGGGTGGCTCGCTGAGTGAAGCCTTGACTCAAAAAGCCAAAAACAGCCCTGGAGATGGTTGATCAGTCAGGAACATGTGTTACTCTTGCAGAGCACCTGAATCAGCTTCCCAGCATCCACATGAGGTGGCCCACAGCTGCCTGTAACTCCAGCTCCGGGCCATCTGACGCCTCTGGCCTCTGCAGGTGCCTGCACTCAGATGCACTTACCCACACAAGAAACATACATATACATAAAACTAAAAACCTTAAAACAAACAACAAAAACCAAAACAGCGTGGTGAAGTGGCTCAGCAGTAGAGGTCCTACTGCCCGAGTTCAATCCCTGGGGTGCACATTACTGTTCTTGCCTGTCAACTTGACAACATCTGCAACTTTCTAAAGTGGGAAGCTCCACCTTCTCCCCCATGCATCCACCCCCCACCACAACAGGGCTTCTCTGTGCAGTTCTGGCTGTCCTGGGACTCACTCTGTAGACCAGGTTAGCCTCAAACTATGAGATCTGTCATTCACTCTATATGTTCTGTTCCTCTAAAGAACCCGGACTAGTATCCACATGGTGGAGGAGAGAACTGACTTTTATCTTTTCCATAGGCTTGCTGTGATGTACATACATACACACACACACACACTTTAAATACATATAATAAAATTCTGATTAAAAAAAAACACCCAAAAGGAGAAACATGTGGACCTGTTGACCAGCAAGCACTAGGGTTCTCTCATTTTATAAAAGCACTATGTTTGCTTTTTAAGCTGAAGGGCAGGAAGGCAGGCCGAGAAGGGAGACTGCTATTTAACTCCAGCAGCTGCGTGTCAGAAGTCTGGAAGAGATAAGGCGGGTTCAGATGCACAGCTCACTTCTTCTTTGCATCAAAGCCAAGCAAATACTGAGAATGTCTCTCTGCAGAACTGATCCCTCCCCACCCACAACCAACCCCTGGGAAACGTGGATGCCCTGGACTCTTAAATAACTCCAGGAACAGCAGGCTGATTGTGCGGCAGGGCCCCTAGCTGCCCCAGGTAGCCGTGGACTTCCTGTGCCCAGGAGGTGACTTGAGATTCCATCCTGAGATCCTGCAACCAGGAAATATCAGCTTACAGACCTGCAGTGCTTTAAGGTAATCGTGAGAACTCCATTACAGTTCAAGTCTTAATTAAGCCAAACACCAGCCTAGGAATTGTAGGCATTCGAGGGCTTAGCAGTCTTACGGGATCTGGTTTCTCGGAGGCTGAGAGTGGGGACTTGCTTGGAACTCAGAGGGAGGTATCCATTGCAGCCAAGGGCCTAGGGCTCACACTGCCCAGATCACCGCTGCAGAGGCAGACTTCACCGTGCACGAGAAGTTCTCTGCTGCTCCGTTATGGTCCCACTGTGCCCTCACCTGATACCTGTCCCCTCTTGCCAGGCACAGTGTGGGGTGTGCTATTTCCATCCTCCCTCTCCCAACCCTGCGGTCCACCCTCCCCAGCCTTCATTTGATAGCAGATGTTGATGCATAGTCAGGACATCATCACCCAGGGAGTGAGGCAAGGCATGGAAGCTGCCGCCCACCTCTTTCCTTG
This sequence comes from Apodemus sylvaticus, assembly GCF_947179515.1. Classification (NCBI taxonomy): domain Eukaryota; kingdom Metazoa; phylum Chordata; class Mammalia; order Rodentia; family Muridae; genus Apodemus; species Apodemus sylvaticus. The sequence goes on along the minus strand of NC_067472.1, from coordinate 60,040,871 downwards.
ACTCCTAAGTGCTGGGATCAAATGTTTGTTTTACCAAGCCTAGGGTTTTGTTGTTGTTTTTTTACATTGCATTTTATTTTGCATTATTACATTATTTATTCTTGGTGGAGGACATAGGCATGCCGTAGCATTGATGGAAGTCAGGAACAGCTCGTGAGAGTGGGTTCTCTCCTTCCACTGTGTGGGTCTTGGGCATTGAGTTCAGGTCCTCCTCAAGGCTTGGTGGCAGGTGCCTCTTCCTCCTGAACATAAATGATGATTTTTGAGGCAGAGTTTCTTGGAAGCCAGGCTGCCCTCTTCCTACTTCCTAGGCAGCTGAGGATGGCCTTGAACTTCTGACCCTCCTGTCTCTATCTTCAAAGTGCTGGGATTGCAGGTGTGCACTACCACTCTGTACCTCTTTTTGGACTTGGGAATCCAATGAGATTCCATCGTGTGTATTTATGTGTATGTATTGAGGCCTTATCTGCCCCATCACCCTATCTGTGGTGCATATAAACAGCATTTATTTTAAATTTCTGTGGTTATAATTTTCAAACAATGAGACTACCTTAGGGATACTCACACCATATCCATACCAAAACAGGAGGTTACAGTTGGCCGCAATAAGATGTTCCTCCCGGTGAGACATGCCATTTGAGACATGCCTGGCTAACAGCCCAGCCAGGCAGCCCAACTTCAGACCTCAGTGTATCATGTCCTGGACACTAAAAATTCCAAATCAAGGTGCTTCCCAGCAGGCTCCTCCAAATAGTTCTGTTCTTGCCTTGCAGGTGGCACCGTCTCCCTGGCCTCACATAACTGTGAGGCCATGTCCTGACCCAGGGTCAAACTGCATTTGGTCTTCCCAGTGAGTTCACTCACCTCTCCAGGGACAGTTGCAGGCAAGGTGTGTGGAGGACACAGTCCGACCCTCATGCAACCCTACCAGTGTCAGTGACTGTGTCTCCCTAGGTCCTCCTGTGCACGGTAGCTTTACAATCTCAACAGTCTTTTACAAGCATATGATAATTCTATCATTTAACCCAAAGCAGCTGTTGGCAGAAGAAAAGTCTGATTTTTCTGTTTGAGGAGGTGATGGGAGGTGAGGCAGGTAACACCTTTCACCTGAGTAGGAGGATGAAGGCAGGGCGGTGTCTTCCTGCCCATCTACCCATTGTTCTGTGAGCCGTTCACAGTGGTGCTACGCTGTAGTGAGCTCAGGCTACTGTTCAAAGCATCTTAGCTAAGGTAGCTTAAAGAACAGAAATGTATTGTGGCACATTCTGGTAGCAGGAAGTCCTAAGTAAAATCCTAGTAGGGTTGGTGGCCAGTGAGGGCACTCTGATTGGCAGGCAGCTGGAGATAGGAGATGGGAGAGGCTGTATGGGAAAAGGGAGATCTCTAGGGAGGTGGAGACAGGAGGATATCAGGAGCTCATTGGTCAGGTCATCTAGCCAAACCAGTGAGTTCCAGGTACCGCCAGAGAGACTGTTGAGAAATAGGTGGCGGATTATTAAGGAAGTCACCTGATGTCAACCTCTGGCCTCCACATGCACATGCACATAGGCACGTGTGTGCATGCACAAAATGAGAAAAGAACCTTTATACTCCGGTTATCCTTATTCTTAGCATTTTAAGATCTTGTTTTGAAACAAATTAAGTTTCCAGGTGTGTTTTTCCAGTCTCGCTTCTGATGATGCATATTCATGCAGACCTGTGCGCTGGTATGAACATTATTGATTTTGTAATGCCGGCTTCTCCTAGATTTCTCATGGGCTGCTGGGTTTTCTTGTCACTTGTAGACAACGATTTCATCCCCACCCCTTGTCTTCCTCCCAGACTTTCATTTACTTATTTTCAGATGAAGTCTCACTGTGTCACTCTCTGAATGGCCTAAAGCTCACTCTATAGCCCAGGATGACCTCAGACTTACAGAGGTCCGCCTGCCTCTGCCTCCCCAGTGTTGGGGTTAGTGGGGTCTGCCACTACTGCCTGCCCTTGTGTGAGCCACACATGTAGAGGTCTGAAGACAGCTTGGTTCTCTCCCTTTACCGTGAGACCCTAGGGATCTCATCAGGCTGAGCGGCCGGTGCCTTTACCCTGTGAGCCATCTTGCCTGCTCTGATTGGTTGGCATAATCTCCTGTGCCCTGTATAAAGTGCTGATTTCTGTATCTGTGGAAAGTTGAGTACAGACTTTGGAATTGCCATTTTTATGAAGATCTCCTGCCTTGGCATTTTTGTAAGCATTCTTCTCTATCACCTTCTGATTGGTTTAATAAAGAGCAGAACGGCTTATAGCAAGGTAGGGGAGGAAAAGATGAGACATCCGGGCAGAGAGGAGCTCTGAGGAAAGAGTCAGAGACAGGAGATTCGCCAGACAGAGGCAGAGGAAAGCAACACACATGGCAAGAGTTTAGGTGACAATAAATAGGTCAATTAGATTATATGAGTGAGTCAAGGAAATGGCCCGACCTAAGGCTTGAGCCACACGAATAAATATAAGTCTCTGTGCCATTCATGATTCTGGGGCAGGTCATAGACAGTCTCCTGGTACTAATTTTTTAATTTTTTAAAATTGTGAGTCTGTGTGTGAGGCTTGTGCATGTGAACACAGTATCTCAGAGACCAGAAGAGGGCATCAGTTCCCTGAGGGCTAGAGTTACAGGCAGATGTGAGCTACCGTGGGGGGTGCTGGCGACTGGACCTCTGTAAGAGCAGCTAGTACTCTTACAGTCTGAGCCCCCACACACCGGGATTTCTCTTTTTGGTCTTGTCTAATGGAGTTGGGTGACAATGGTGTCAAGGCTTGTTGCTAGATCAGGGGTGACACCTTGGACATTCCAACCTTTAACACAGTAAGCATGAGGCTGGGTGGTTACCTCAGAGTCATCTCTGTCTCTTCATTGGCCTGCCAGGGGTTCCGTGAAATGCCATCCGCTTTATAGAAACTCTGACCATCCCTGGAGCAAACCTTTGGCGGACTTGAGTCACGGGCTTCCTGCTGCTTGGACGCTTGCTCGGTTTTCCTGGGCATCTTCATTCAGCCTGCTTGTATTTTATTTGAATTTCTCTTTTGAGTTTCAGAAAGAAAGATATATATTTTGGGCTGCAGAGATAGGTCAGCAGTAGTTAAGAGTGCTTGCTGTTCTTCCAGAGGATGGGAGCTGGGTTCCCAGCATCTGATTCTGGTCGCTCACGACTGCCTGAACCTCCAGCTCCAGGGGATCCCACAGTCTGGTCTCTGCGGGCACCTCTGCCCATGTGCATACACCCGTACGTACGTGCACATAATCACAAATGAGATAAATCTTTAAACAATGTTTATCTAAGTTATCAAGAGAGTTATCAAGTTTGGGGATCAACATTGCACTTGGTTTATAAAATTATTTTATTTTTTTGCCAAGGCAGGTGAGATGGCTCGGCAGATAAAGGTGCCTGCCACCTAGCCTAAGATCCCCCATTGTCTGCCTGAAGAGAATCAGCTCACACGAGTTGTCCTCTGACCACCCCACACCACAGCACACGGGCCAAGCCCCTCCTCATAAATAAAATTAAAACAATATTCTTTTGACTCATCTCTGCCTGAAAAAGCTTTGAACTTGGAATGAGAGATGTTTAGAACAGCTCCTGTAGGTCCTTTAGGCTTGGTTCTTTGGGGAAGGCAATGAAGGTGTTTCTAACCCCCTCACAGTCTCTCCCTCCCCCTCTCTCTCTCTCTTTCTCTCTCTCTCTTACACACACACACACACACACACACACACACACACACACACACACCAAATCTCCTTTGAACTCTGTAGTAGAGGCTGGCTTTGAACTCCTGATCCTCTTTCCTCCATCTACCAATTCCTGGGACTGCAGGTGTGAGCCACCACACCCAGCTTTAAACCTTACTGTTAAGAAGAACACCAGGATAAATACCCATCCTATCTACCTTTACACCTTGTTCTTTTTTTTTTTTTTTTTTTTGATGAGCTTATCTCTTTGTAACTGTTTATCAGAGAGGGTCTGAGATTTAGACTCTGATCAGCCAGTCCACTTGGTCCCCACACCTTCTACTGAGCCCATATAAGCTCTTGCTAGCCATCAGTGACACCAGCTTTTTATATCTTTGCCAATCTGATAAACAAATCAAAACCAAAAGCAAAAGCCCTTGGAGCATTTCAGTTTGTGTTCCTTAATCATTACTGAAGTTGTGCTCTCTCTCTCTCTCTCTATGTATGTATATATATATGTTTACATATTAATATATTAATATAATAGTAATATATTATATTATTATATAATATACTGTTGTAATGGCATATTAATATGATAATATGTTAATAATATATGTGTGTGAATGACTTTCTTCATCTTTTTTGCAGTTTTGCAAAAACACTTTGCCACCTTTTGTCATTGCTTTTCAAGAGCTCTTTATATATTACAGATTCTTAAATATCACACTGGTCAGCTAAAATCTTTCTGGCATGTAAAACTTGTTACAAAAATTGTTTTGTTTTTTTGTTTTGTTTTGTTTTTTAATTTATTTCACAGCATCCAAGCTCACTGTCCTGGGCAGAGGCCACAGTGAGGATGACTCAGCCTTGGTCATGCAGAGAACTTGAATGTGCCCATTGAATATCCAGAGCTAACCAGAATTTGACTCAGCTCTGCAGTGTTCCAGTTCCAACAAGCCCTTCACAGGAAGTGAGGGAAAAGAAGCTGGACTGTGAGAACTCCCATCAGCTGGAAACTTAGGAGAGACACAAGGAACCCTGCAGGTTAGAATTAATTTCCTGAGCAGCTGCTGGGGGAGCCAGGGTCTCTCCCAGGTTGGTTGGGCCTTGCACCGTTGTGGTTGGGTCCCTCTGTGGCTGGGCCCTCCATGAAGGGAGGGTGATGTTTGCACTGTTTGAGAATCCGGATCCCTTCCCTGTCCAGCTTGGAGTTCGCCTCTTTGAGGGGCCCTGGGAGGAAGCTGTGAACTTGTCATCTGGAGAGCAAGCCTTTTTGTGAGACTTCTGTTAGCTCCCACCCCTGGGTGAGGCCAGGGCTTGGAGGGCCTTGTGCCAACCCAGCCCGATAGCCATAGGGAGGGGCAAGGCGGGTCCTCTCATGTGAAATCGCCCATACATAGTTTGGTGGAGTCTTGCAAGCAGTTTTTTTGGAACAAAGCAAACTATCAGGCCAAAGGTTTCAGAGTCATAAAACAGAGCCTGGTGGTGCCTCAGAGCATGAGGGGTTTGGCAGGCTCTGCCTCCCGTCACTGCACGTCTACTCTGAGAAGACAAAGATGGCAGGTCGGTGTAGGTGCCATTACAATGGACCCTCCTTGTATGGTGGGCTTAAGCCTGAAGGGATGCGCTCTTGTGGGGCTGAGGAGGAGGCTGGGGGGAGCCATGGAGTAGAGATAGCTGTGTCAGGAGCTCACAGAAGGAGGGGAGTCTGGGAAGTCTCAGCCCAAAGCCCTGGTACAGTCCATATGCCCACTGCTTCCCCATGGTGACCAGTATGAGCTGTGACAGAGCCACCAAGGATATAAGATAATGGTTCAGAGGGCTCCATGGGGGTCAGGCACTGAGGGACACAGAGGGCATGTGGACCAGCCTGCTAGGGGTCAGGGAAGGAGAAGGGGGCACTTAGAGGATTGGATGTTCATGCCCTATGACATCCAGGGATAGGGCCCAGGGCCCATGTCCAGGATGGAAGCCAGGGACTCTCTGTGGTGGTGGAGAGACTCTTCAGGCTGGTGAAAAGACTCGACACACTGCAGTGAGAAAGCGCTTTGATTCCTAAGCAGAGTGTGGGGTTTGCAAAGTCCTGGTGGTGGGCAGCAGGGAGCTCTCTGTACACTGCCCCCAGCCCCCATCCAGGCCATGGGCCAGGCTCCTCCCATCTAAGCCAGGACTGTCCTCATGTAACATGTGCTAGGGATTGACATCAGGGGACAGAGTGGTGGCGGTATATGTCATGTGACTGTATGATTAAGTACCCACCCAGAGGTGACAAATGGCCACCATCAGCTACAGTATTTGACTTCTTCTCATAGAAGTAGAGGACCCTATCCCCACTCCATCCAAGATTTCGTGTGTGTGTGTGTGTGTGTGTGTGTGTGTGTGTGTGTGTGTGTGTGTGTCGGGGGAATTGAGTCCAGGAACTGCTCAATGATATTGAACTTTGGCTCTGTGTACGTTATCTTATTATATGAATATTATGGTACGGGATCTCATATATCCCAGGCTGGCCTCAAATCTTTTATGTATCCAAGGATGACTTTGAACTTCCGACTCTCCTCGCTCCACCCTCCTAGTGCAGGGAGGCACTGCCATGTCTTATACAGCTCCGGGACTGACATGACTGGGCACCGAGGGTATGAAGAGAGCACAAATACACAGACACGGGGACCTGGGAACTCTCGGTCTGGGCTCGCAGACGAAGAAGCTGCAGCACCTGGAAGCTCAGTGTGTTTATTACGTACAGTTGGACGTGGAGATGGGATTATTACAGACAGGCGATCGAGGAGGCAAGGCTGTTCTATACAGCTGAACAAGGAGGCTGCTTTAGCTAATCTCGGTAGGAAGAGTCTTTAGACTGTAAACATGGGGCAGGAAGGAAGCTGTAGTGGACATTTCCAGCACACACACATGGGCTGTGACATGCTGAGGGCTTTGTGAATGCTTGGTAAGAACTCTACTAACTGAATTACATTCTCAGCCTTGTCGTCATCATCATCATCAGCAGCAGCATCATCAGCATGGCCATTCTTGGTTGTCAACTTGACTACATCTGGAATGAACTTAAACCCAAAAATAGAGGGTACACTGCGAGGGATTTCTGTTTAATTTGAAGTAGAAGATTCACTTCTAATCCAGATCTTTGAGGTAGGAAGGCACACTTTTAATTCAGATCTTTAACCCACTTCTAATCTGGGCCACAGCTTCTGCTCAGAGCCTATAAGGGAGATGAAAGAAGGAAGCTTTTGCTCTTTGCCTGCTTGCCTGTCCCTTGCTGGCAAACCCATTTCTTCATTACAGCCATTTCCTTGGGATTCCAGCTCATACTGAAGACCAACAAGGCATCCAGCATCAGGGACTCAACAGCTGTTAGATTCCTGGACTTTCCATTGGTGGACAGCCATTGCTGGATTAGCTGGACCACAGCCTGAAAGTCATTCTGGTAGACTCCCTATCTATCTATCTATCTATCTATCATCCACCTGCCTACCTACCTATCTATATTCATTCTATAAGTTCTGTTACTCTAGAAAACCCCGGCTAATAAGTCAACACCACCATCGCCATCACCATCATCACTAGAGTGCTAGCAATGGACCCTGGGGCCTTTATTGAGCAAATGAGCTATCCAAGGCATAGATATTATTCTCAAGACTGGAAACAATACCTTGATGATGGGGTATTTTCTGGTTATCTCACTCTAATATGCTGAAAATTAAAAAAGAAAAAAAAACCAAAACAACCCAAAAACCACAATAACTTTCCTCTCTTAGAGGTTGCTCTTCCCATGGTGTCCATAGGAGGTGAATTCTTGGACATTACCACACCACCACCACCAGAAAACCAAATACCCAGTGCACAAGCTTATTGTAAATCATTTCTGAATAACCTGTTTTATTTATTTATTTATTTATTTATTTATTATTTATTATTTTTTTTGGTTCCACTATGTAACCCTGGCTATCCTGAACAACACCTTGCCAAGCAATTGCAGAGTAGAGAAGGAGATTTCTGTAGCCTGTACAGTTGCTGGTTTTAGATTTGAATATGTTTGCTTAAAGCAAGTTCTTCTGTAGGGGGCTGGCCTTGATCTCTCTCTGTCACAGTAGGTGACCTTGGGCTCCTGCTCCCGCTTCTACTCTCAAGTGCTGGGATTGCAAGTGGCACCTCCACACTTACTTTATGGGGTACAGAGAGGCAGCCCAGGGCTTCAAACATGCCAGGCAATGCACTCTGCCCAAGCCCAAGCCCCAGCTCCAAACCTGACTCTGGATACTTTTGATACGAGTTCCTTCAGTCTTAGAGGGAACAGCAGGTGTTGGGGTGCAGGCAGCAGCTTCTAACATTTGTGTGAGGTTGCTTGCCTCACGTTAAAGGATCTTTCTACTTCCTTCACATTCATCACATTCATCAGTCTGTATTTGTGCTGAGACTTCAAAGCACCGTAGGAGGCACTCTGCTGTAAGTGGTGCAGGGTGATGTGGGCAGCAGGGGTGTTGGTGGCTCTGCTGACGGCACACGGAGGTCACTCCTTCTCAGCTTTCATCAGACGCTCACAGAGTCACCTGAAAGAGAGTGTGGGGACCACACAGCACCAAGACAGAATGTCACATCCACAGCGAGGAAGGACTCCCCTAAACTACTCAGAGCAGACTGTGAAGAAAAGATGGTGATGTGCAGAGTGGATGGGCTCAGACAGAGCCTGCCCCCTCATCTTGTTCAGGGTCTGAGAAGAAGCCGGAGCAGAAGAAATGTACCCATTTGTTTAAAAAGGTGATTTATACCAAGATCCCACACTGCTCACGATCGTAAGAGATAAGAAAGCAAAAAAGCAAACTGAAACTTTGCAGAAGGGAAAAACCCACTGATATGTGGTAAAACAGGAGAAAAATCCAAAAAAGAGAAAAGCCCAGAGAGAACAAAATCCAATGCAGCACGTAGGCATGGCATGGTAAGATGGTGGAAGTGGTGGAGCCTCGGGGAAGGACCACTTCTGTAAGTCTGAAACTACTGAGTGAAGTGACTTCAAGGCCAGCCAGGGCTTTGGAGCAAGGCCCTGTCTTAGATCAAACCCCAAATCAATACATAAGAAATTTCACAAAGTTGAACTTAATATATATTCAGCCAAATACAGAAAACAACCCCCCCCCCACACACACACAGAATAAGGAGACAAAAATTGGAGTGTGGATCTTGGTTATGTAATAAGTACAGCTAGATCCAGTCTTGCATGACTGAAATCATAACACTCAGAGGCTGAGGCAGGGGGATTGTTGTAAGTTCCAGGCTGGTATGGGTTCCATATTTCATTTCAAGCCATCCTGGGCTACAGAGATAGACCTTGCCAGAGAGAAGGCTCAGTGGTTAAGAGCACTGTGTGCTCTTGCAGAGGACGTGGGTTTAGTTCCCAGCACCCCTTTCAGTAGCTCACAACTGCTTGAAACTCCAGTTCCAGGAGATCTGATGCTCTCTTCAGGCCTCCGTGGGCCTATGCACAACCTCTCCCCATCCCACATACAAATATAAAACATTATTAGTAAATCCTTAAAGACAAAACAATAATAAATGTAAATGGTACAGATTCTCTTATTAAGGGGATTTAAGCCGGACACGAGTACACCATTTTCAATCTGAACCCCAAAAGCCCATCTGCTCACTGGGCAAACACATGTAGCCAATGCACACTAACTAAATGTAGCCAAAGGAGGTGAGGGAGCAGTACAGATTCTGGTCCAAGCAAAACTCACGTGCAAGTACATGCACGGAATGAAGAAAGTCATTCTGTGTCCCACAGAGAGGACGGGCTGATGGTGATAGATGATAAAACCTCATCATTCATCATTCAAAAATGTTGGAAACATGAGAAGTAGACAGAAACTCTCCTTGTTCTGATGCCTCTTGGTTTCCCCTAAACTTAAGAAGGCAGAGGCTTTCTTTCATGATCTGAAAGGTGGGAGCATCTGCCCAATCTGCTTCTGGAGCTCTTTGCCATCTCGTGTCAGTGTGGACTTTGCATGTGTCATCACTAGGAAACGTCCCAGGGTCTGAGATGGGGTCCCAACTCTAACCTGGTATGTAAAACACACTACAGTACCTTCTTAGAACACTAGAGACTGCTAAGTGTTGAAATCGAGTCTGCCCAGTGCGCTTGGATAAGTGTTTATGAGCCTGTCATAAAGAAATGTTTCCTCGATGTGGTGGTGCATGTGTGTGACCCAGAGCCCTGGAGGAGAGGCAGGAGGATTGCTGCAAAGATAAGGCCAGCCATAGAAGAGCAAGTTCCGGGCCAGCCAGGGCTACAGTGAGATCCTGCCACAAAAAAAAGATTTAATATATTTTTTAAGGCTTTGACTTATGACATACAATTGTATTATAACTAATGTCTGAGTGGGCATGGGTGTGTGTGAGTGTGTGAGAGTGTGAGAATGTGTGTGGTATATGTGTGTGTATATGTGTAGTATACATATGTATGTGGTGTGTGTGTGGTGTATCTCTACGCACACACTGAGAACTGACATCTTTCTGGCTCTAACATTGCGCTTTTATGTTTCCGTAAATCACACTCTGTGATTATAATGCAATAAAAGTAAAAATTTATAACCTGAGCAGGGGTGTCTAACAGCCCTTTTCTAAATTAGGTCAAAGCAGAAGAAAAGACTGAAATCATAGCTTTTAAATTCTGGGTATGGTGACACTGCTTTTCGCCCGAGTCTAATGTTCTTGTTCTGAAGGAATAAAGAAGGAAGGAAGGAGAAGGAGATCTGAGAGCAGAGGGCAGCTTGCTCAGGAGCGGAGGCTGTGCTGCTCAGAATCGTGGGGAGCCCAGTGCAGCTTAGAATCGTGGGGGACCCCGTGCTCTAGGAGCATGACTCTCCTGAGACGCCTGAGAAGACAGAAACGGTCTTACAGGATGAGCAGGAGCCATCTACAGAGCCACTGAAGCTGGAGAGGTAGCTGAGTTGGGAAAGTGCCCTTTGCACAAGCCTGAGAATCTGAGTCTGGTGCCCAGCACCCATGGGCACGGGGCTGGCGAGATGGCTTGGTGGGTATTGCAGATAAGCCTGAAGCCTCAAGTCTGACCTCTGGTACCCATATGGGAGGAGAGCATTGACCCCTGCGAGTTCCCCTCTGACCTCCACAGACACCATTAAACAAGAGCTTCATTGGACAGATGGTTCTATGCTTAGGAGGTTATACATGTCTCTTCCAGAGGACCTGGGTTCAGTTCCTAATACCCTTTCAGAGGGCTCACTGTCACCCCATCTCTTTGGGCTCGTTGGCCAGACAAGTCAAACCTAATAAGTGAGTCCCAAGTCAGTGGGAGACTGGATCTCGAAACCAAAATGAAACAGGACATCTGAGGAATGACACCTGAGGGTGTCCTATGGCTTCCGCAGGCGACCCCCTTCACACACATGCGCACAGACATTGATTAATCCCGAGGGAATTACCCCCCCCCCCCAGAAGATGATGCTCCATCCAGACTCCTTTCTCTGTCCAGGAAGCTGAGCTCAGGGGCCAGGCTGCAGGGGATGGCCTCACTGTGCCCTCACACAGTAGGAAGGGAGGGAGAGCTCCCAGTGTGACCAGTCCCCTGACCCAACAAACACTTCCCAATGGCCCTGCCTCCTAATGCCACCCTCAGGGACTTGAGATCCACATATGGTTCTGGAGAGACACAGCGTTAGGTCCACACCAACCCCCTCTTGTGGGAGGCAGTCAGTTCTGAGTGACTCTTCCAGAATGGCACCTGTATGTGCCTGGTACACACAGAGCAGAGCTGTGCAGTGCGATCCCACACCCTCCAAGGTGGTTATGATCTATGTCAGGGATCCTAAGCGAGTGCAGATGGAAGCAGAAGTTGTGGCCCTGGGAAAGAGGAAGCCAAGATAGGGCAGATAGAGAGAGAGAGAGGCTGTGGCTCCTGGCACCTGAGAAGCCTGGCTACCCCCTCCCTGTCAGGCCAGGCAATTGCCTTGCTTTTCCGCTTCTAGCTGCAGTAGAGAAGGTGATAGCCAGGACACAGTGCCCTGAGGCGATGGAGGAGGGGCTAGGTTCTGAGTGCCACTCCGAGCATCCCAGCATGCCCCGCCCGGTCCACACTGACTGGCAGCCCACCCACTCCTGTTCATTGAAAGGCATAAGCAGAGCCTGCTACAGTAGGCATGTACCTACGTCAGCCACTGCTGTCTGCCTGGAAAGGGCATGCTTCACGCTGCCAGGGCATGCCTCTCTTATGCCCATGTCAAACTCTTGGTCGGGGTGAGACCCACCCGTGAATCTGAGTGCCGCATGGGTGAGTCACTATTGGCTTTTCCCCTCGTTCTGTCAATAGCAGAACCTCACTGCTCGAGGTGCCCTTGCAGTGTAAGACTGGAAATTTCCTAATACTCTTGAGTTGGCCCTGAAGCTGACCTCCTGGGCCATTATGAGACGCTGGCAGGTGCCAGCAAAGACCTGGCACCCTCAAAAGACTGGGGCCTGAGCCCAGGTAGCAAGTTGGGGGTGGGTGGAGCTACAGGGGTAGGGCTTTGTGAGGGTGGAGCTATCTGGAGGAGCTGAGCTGTGAAGGGGTGGAGCCTAAAGGTAAGGGAGTGGTTTGGGGCAGTGTGGCCTCGCAAGGGGAGGGGGTGGGGGAGTGGTGGTGGTGGTGGTGGTGGAGGAGGGAACAGGTGGGGTTCTGAACCCAGGGCTTTGGCCTCGGATTGAGGGGTCTGGCACGAGGGCAGAACCAGAGGCCAGACAGCCTGGGTGCTGAACAGCCCTGGAAGGTCCAGCTTTGGGCAGCCGGAATTGGCCAACTTCCTGATGGTTCTGGTTGTAATGCAGCCTGTGAATAACCAAGAGCCAGCCAGCACCTTGCCTTGCTCAAGGGTGCGTTCTATGGCCTGACTTTCTGTATTGCCAGCACTCCTGGTTGCTGTACTCTCATTCATTCATTCATTCATTCATTCAGCAAACACTGGTGAACATGAATGCTGGGAACACATCAGTAAGCAAGATGAACTCAGTCCAGCTTTGGACTCTTCTCTGTGGGGAGAAACAAGGCCATATGCCTCAGCTCTAGAAAGAAAGCTCATTAAAGAGGAGTGCTGGGAGGTGGGGGTGGGGTGGGGGAAGGTGCCCTGACAGACTAGGATCCAGTAACACTCCCAGGAGGCTACCGGGTGTTGAGCCCCAAGGCTCCTGGACTCACATGCCTTACTGCGTTCTGTCCTTGGCCTGGGTACTGCCAGCACCACCAGTCCTCAACCCAGGAAGCTCCAGGGAGTTCCTGTGGGGTACAAAAGCAAGCAGGCACTGGCTGATGGCCTTTTTAACCTGGGCTGTCTGAGGCTCAGATCCTAAGAAAGGGGTGCTGCTTCTGCACTGACCCTCTGAGGTTGTGTAGTGTGTGGGCCCTTAGCCTCCACAGTTGGTGTCTCTGTTGCCTGTGATCTCAGTTCAGACCCTTTCAGGTGGGAGGCTGGCCTGACATCACAGAGTCTCTCGGGTATATATAGTGCAGTCCCAAGAGAAGACTACCTTGGTACTTTAGAGCCACCTGAGGGTCTTGGGAGAAATGAGTCTCACACGGAGGCTGGAAGAACTGTCAGGGCATTGGCAGTGACCAGATGAGAAAGGGATACCACTGAGGAATAGCATGGGAAAGACTCAGGCAAGGAGGCCTGCGGTAGTCCTTACCGTGCTTGCTCACAGGAGGAGGGGATGGGTTATCAGGAGAGCCTCAGACCCTCGCCAAGGGCTGCTCCAGCCAGTGCGGCTCCTGCAGGGGACCTTGGGTGAACCGAAGTTCAGTTTCATCTCTGCAAGACTTAGGAACTTAGGATGGAGTGCTCACACGGACTCTCCAGATTCTTAAGTATTAGCCAACAATTGAAACTCAGGCCACATAAAACAACTGTTGGGGAGAAACTGAAAGTCCAGGTGACACATCCTGGATCCCACATGTGACATCTGTAATTAGAGGATAGATGCCATTTTCCCACTTACCATGTCCTGAATAGTTTCCATGTTTGTGTAGCCGGCTAGAAGCTATTTACAGCAGTTACATAACATTTGGGACGTGGCGGGTTTGCCTTTCATCTCACTCCCTGGTATATGCCAAGCTTGTTGGGTGGAGTCTCGGATACACCCGGCCTAGCTCATTGTTTCAGTGCCTTCAGGACAAGCGGCACAGAAATAACAAATGTGCCTCAGCCTCCAGGGCCTCAGAGACCTCAGGATGCCAGTGCTGGAGGCCATCAGGGGCCCGGCTCTCCATCTTTCAGTATCAGCTAAGGAAGCTTGTCTTGACTAAGATGGCTGTGCAAGGGAAGGGTTACTCAGTTAGGGCGAACTGATAGAAGTGAAGTATTTATATGTGTGCATATTTGCATACACGTGTTCATGTATGTGCATGTGTGTATGTGTTGGAGCTATGCTGACTCTAAAAATTCTGAGGCGAGCCAACACTTTTAACATATTAACACTTTTCAACATATTATTGAAACTTTTATCCAGATTCTTAGGGTAGACACACACACACACCACACTACACGGTCACATATTTACACCTCTGTTTTAATTGTAAACACTATCCTTTTCTCCCATTTTCATGTGTATAAGTTTGCATGTTCACGAGTCTGTGAACATGTGTGTGTACCCAGTATGTAAATGCCTGTGTAGACAGACCCAAGGTTGGTACTGAGACTCATCCTTCTTCACTCTTCCCCCTCATTCACCGAGGCAGGGTCTCTCAATCAAACCCAGAGCTCACTGATATGGCCAGTTTCACCAGCCATCTTGCTCTGGGGATCCTGTGGCTGGCTTCCAGGCCACATGGTGGTGTTGCATAGGATATGGGGATCCTCAGGCTTGCATGGCAAGTGCTTCACCGGGCTGTGAGCAGCATCTTTTAGACACGTGTTTTCTAACTATCGCAGCCTTCTAGAGGAGTTCCCTTTAGTTCTGTGCCAGCTCACCTCCAAGTCAGCACTGGTTTTCCAAAGACCCAGGTTTTCTGTATCCACTGTCCCCTTCTCGTTAGAGAGCCTCTTGCTTCTCTTCCATGTCTTTGTCATGTCTTATTGCAAAGGCCAAAACACTCGTTTGATGTTGTACTGAAATGTTTCTTGTCACAACAGGAATTCTTTATTTCTTCATATAAAGAATTGGCTGGGGGATTTAGGGTTGGTGTGTTCTGTCCGGTTTCAGTGTCGCTTCCTAACCTGAGATTTCTTAGTGATACAGAAAGTTTGTTGTTGTCTTTTTGTTTTGATTTGTTTTGTTTTTGAGATAGGGTTTCTCTGTATCCCTGGCTGTCCTGGAACTTGATCTACAGGCCCGGCTGGCATCTGCCACCCAGAGTACTGGGCTTGAATGTGTGCCCCCCACCCAGCTGTGATATAGAATATGGAATTTTCCAGGTTCCCTGCCTTTCCCAATATAACTAACGTTGAGTCATTAACTATCCTGTGAGCCCTTCCTGTAATAAATGACTAGCATAATTTAATAAAAGCCAGGTGTGTTAAGTGCATACTGTCACCCCAGCACTCAGGAGATAGAGACGAAAGGATCAGGAGTTCAAGGCCGTCTCTAGCTACATAGTGAGTTCAAGAACAGCCCACGCGTGAGACCCTGCCTTAGTCATGTTCTATTGCTATGGAGTGCCACCATGAGCATGGCGACTTAGCATTAACTGGGGCTGGCTTCCAGTTTCAGAAGGTTAGTCTATCGCCATGGCGGGAGGCAAGGCAGCACACAGGCAGGGGTGGTGCTGGCGACGGAGCTGCAAGTTTTACATCTAGATCCACAGGCAGCAGGAGGGCAATGCCACTGGCCCTGGCTTGGACTTTGGAAACCTCAAAGCCTACCTCCAGTGACATACTTCCTCCACTTTAACAAGAGCACACCTCCTGATCCCTCTCAAGTAGTTCCATTCCCTCACAACTCAGCATTCAAATATATGGTCTATGGGAGTCACTACAGACCCCATCTCAGACCACAAAACCAAAATTCAAACTAAAATATCTATTTGACTCACAGTCGCCACCCCTCCCCACCCCCCAGCAGTCAGTGAACTCTTGCCAGGGTCTCATCTGGACCATCTTGATATGTGTTTATTTATTTTATAATCATTCTGCCTTTCCAGATATGCAAAGGTGGGAGCTGGAATACAAAGACTAGGCACAGAAACAGGACAGCCCACACTGGCTTCTAGAACTTCTGTTTTTGAGGGTTTCTCTGTGTAACGTTGGCTGTCCTAGAAGTTGCCCTATAGACCAGGCTGGCCTTGAATTTACAGAGATTTGCTTGCCTCTGCCTCTGAGTGCTGGGATTAAAGGTGTGCTCCAACACTGCCTGGCCTAGAATATTCTTAAAGGGGTGTGGTCGTTTGAAAGAAAATAGCCCCCATAGGCTCATAGGCAGTTGTACTGTTAGGAGGTGTGGCCTTGCTGGAGGAACAATCTCAGTTCTCTTCCTGTTGCCTGTAGATCAGATGTAGAACCCTCAGCTCCTCCAGCACCACGTCTGCCTGCCCACTGCTGTGCCTCCCGCCCTGATGGTGATGAACTGACCCTTTAAACTGTAAGCCAGCCCCAATTAAATAATTTCCTTTATAACAATTGCCGTGGTCATGGTATCTCTTCACAGCAACAAGACCCTAGCTAAGACAGTGACCTCACAAACATCTCCTCAACAATTCAAATCCTGAGCCTCAGAAGAATGTGACTGTAATTGGGGATGGGCCCCTAGTTCAGAATGATGTCCTTACAAGAAGAGAGACATTGATCACCGATATACAGGAAGAAGGCCTGGTGACAATGGATATAAACACCAGATTGATGTGGCCACAGGCAAGGGTTCCTGGCAAGATCAAGAGCTGGATGAGACAGAAAGGAACTGTCCCTAGGACCCAGGAGCAAGCAGGGCTTTGCCATCCCCAGAGCCTGGATTCACTCACTCCAGAAGTGAGGGTAAGGGAGGAAGCCATGTCTGCTGTTTAAGCCACGGTGGCTAGAGAACCTGAATCAGGTCGTCAAGCCCGCCCATGAGCATTTCATCAGCGAAACCATCTCCTCAGCTCTACTCACCCTCCAGATATTACAAGGTGGTATACAGAGCAGGGCTTGGCATGACAGTCATGCAACCCAGGATGGCTCTCTCTGGGTCCCCTGTAGCTCCCATCTTCGACCCAAAAGGCTTGTGACTGGGAACGGCCTTTGGTGGTTCTCTGGACAGACAGTCTAGCCTCCCTGGCAAGTTCTAGGCCAGTGAGAGATGTGTATTGGTCATGGCCCCGGCTGGTTCACATGCCCCACCGTACAAACACCTTGGTTAGGATGCGGCCAGGTGTGGGACACCACATAGCCCTTTGACTTCCTGCAGAGGTTTGTGGGGTTCTATGGGCTACCCCCATCCCCAACCTGTAAGCTACTCAGGTTATGGGGATATTTGGCCCAGCACGTCTGGTACATTCAGTAGTCCTGTGACACACATCTGCCTACTGGAATCTGGGTGTGCAGGGCTGGAAATTAAGACCTGCTTCACAAAAGCATTGTGTAAGTCTGGCCGAGAGCTCAGAAGAGAGCCTGGGAATTGGGTCAGACCATCCCAGGCCTCCTGGGCAGCTACAGTGGGAAGGGCAAGGGCGAGGCTGGGGAGAGAGCATCCAGCCTGGAGCCCGGCAAACCACTGCACAGCCTCCAGTGTAGAGTCGCCTTTGCCCCAGAAAAAGTGGCCGGGGCAGCTTCAGTCCCTCTGCGGGAGTTTCCTGGAAGTTACTGTGATAGTTCTCGGGCCTTCTTGGAACTTGGGACAATAGGAAGCAGGTTGTTATGAGATGATGGCCCTAGGGAGGGCTGGGTGGAGGTGTTGTTACTCAAAATCAAAAGGCCTTATAGTCTTGGGAGTGCCAGAACTCAGAACTGCCCAGAATGTTTCCTCAAAAATCTCTCAGGAGGGCTGTGGAGATGGCTCAGGCAACAAAGTGTTTGATGTGCAAGCCTGAGGACTCAGGTTTCATTCTCAAACATGATGGCTTATGCTTGTAATTGTAGAATTATGGCTGGTTCTTCCTCTTAGCCACACACTCCCAGAAATAAGACTCAGACTCAAAATATATTTACAAATACCTTGGCCATATAGGTAGGCTCTTCTCTGACTAGATCATAACTTAAAATAACCTGTTTATTTTAACCTACAGTCTGCCATGTGCCTGGTTACCTGTGGTCAGGTACCATGTGTCCATCTTGTCACATCTTCCTGAGTGAATCTCCCCATGCCTCACTCTATTCCAGAATCCTTATTGCCTCTCGGATGCCCCACCTTCTGTTCTATCCTTTCCTATAGGCCATAGATTTTTTTAATTGACAGCTGATACATCAATACAATACATAAAATATTCCCTCTACATGTAATCCTAGCACCGGCAAGGCAGAGGCAGACAGATCCCAACAGTTCTCTGAGCAGACAATCTAACTTACTCTTCTAAGCCTGTAAAAGACCGTGTCTCAAAAAAAGCAGGACACTGAGGAATGAACCAGAACACACACACACACACACACACACACACACACACCACACATAGGAATCATCCCCCAACCCCATGGATGCTCATCAAGTTCTATGTATAGGAATTTTAATCCAGCAACATGGCTTCCCTGGCTGGCATACAGACATGCCCTTAGTACACACCTTGAAGGTAAAATTAGTTGGTAGAAGAAAACAGCCATGTTTGAAAATGATGTCTAATTGAGGGGCAAAGTGACAAATCAGAGAAAAATTTGACAGGGGTCAGAGATAGGATTTGCCCAACTCTGGAAAACAGCACAGGAAAGAAAAGCTATTTATGAGCGGTGCAGGAAGATTAAAAAATCAGTTCAGTCAGTTCAGGAGAGAGGAGCTGAGTTCACTCAGTGAGTTGCGGGTTGGTGCAGCGAATACAGTGCAGTGCAGTGGAGCTTGTTCATGAGTTCCTGCGGTTCAGTGCAGGTCAGTGGGGGCCGTTGAGGAAAGAGAATAAGAAGGAGCCAGGAGATAAGAACAAATTGACAGTTAGTTTGAGGCCAAGCAGAGAAATTCAATGGGAAGCCAAGAGAAGCAAGGTTGAATCAGTCAGCTTGGAGAGGAGTTTGAGCCAGAACAGCTGAGTTGAACCAGCCAGGCAGAGTTCAGAAAGAGCTAGAAAGGGTCAGCTTATTCAACAGTAAGCCTCTGAGATGACAATTACATCAGCAAATAAATCATTTCCACAGTTCACAGCAGAACAGAGGGATCCATCTGAGGCAGGAAGTAGGTTCTTTAGAGAAATCACCCCTTCCTGCCCTCAGGTGAACTTGCTCCATGGACATTGAAGTAGAGGCTCTCTCTCTCTCTCTCTCTCCCCCTCCCTCCCTCCATTTTTAATTAAAACTTATTTATGTGATGTTATGCATATGAATGTTTGTTGGCATGTATGTGTGTACCGTGTGTGCAGTGCCTGAGCAGGCCAGCAGAGGCATCCAATCCCCTGGAACTGGAGTTACAGATGACCTTGAGCCTCCTCTTAAGTGACGAGAACTGAACCTGGGTCTGCAAGGGCAGCCAGTGCTCTTAACTGCTGAGCCTCACTCCAGCCCTAAGCTTTTATTTTGAGAAATAAAATGCAAAAGTTGGTAGTGTCGAAAAAATAGAAAAGTAATCTCTCAACTTCTTTGAAACTGAGGAAAACTCTCTTTGATGAAGTAGGTGTGTGTGCAAGCTGAAAGTCCAAACACCCAGGTGGCAAAGAGGAGGGTTGGAGGTTCAAGGCTAGCCAGAACCACCTACATAGGCAATTCCAGGCCAGTGTGGCCTACACAGAGAGACCCTGTGTTTGGGGGAGGGGAAGAGACAGGCTTTGCAGGCTGCAAGCACGTGGCGGCCAGTTGTTCAGTACCAAGCACTGGCTTCTAAAGACACCCCACCCAACCACAGACGAATCCAAACTCTTTAAAATGTTCGACTTGCAGCTAAACTCAGTCTCTGTCTGCCAAGTTCTT
Source organism: Apodemus sylvaticus (assembly GCF_947179515.1). Taxonomy (NCBI): domain Eukaryota; kingdom Metazoa; phylum Chordata; class Mammalia; order Rodentia; family Muridae; genus Apodemus; species Apodemus sylvaticus. Next base: position 60,021,167 of record NC_067472.1, on the reverse strand, counting down.
TTTCTTTCCACTGTTACACTTGGGTGTTTCCTCCCCCCTGCTTGCTTTGGGGTGCTCAGCTGGTGTCTAGGTGGCCCAGGCCCCTCCTCATCCCCCTCCTCGCTCCATTATAAACAGGAAGCTGACTTCTGCCAGCGCTGAGTGAACTTGGCCATGGAGAGTTTCAAGAGTCCTCTTAGGGGGTCCAAACATCCTCTTTCCTGCTTTCATGATTGGTGACAATTGGAAGGGAAAGCCTGAGGCGGCAGCAGGCCTGGCAGGGAGCTCACAGGCAGGTGTGAGCCCCACTTGGTAGTCCAGTGTCATCTGGAGTGTTTCTGCTTTTGAAACCATGAGCTGACAAAGAATTGTGTGCAAAATTTGACTTCTCCCAGTTTCTGCTCAAAGGGATGAGCAGGTATCCAGGTGCTTCCACCCCTCTGTGTGTCTCTTTTCTTGGCCTCTGTGCGCAGAGTTGGGTTGAGGTAACTCACTGATGATGTCATCTCCATGGCTCTCTGTGTCCTTGCCTGAATCATGAAGCATCTGTCCCTATGGTCTCTGGAGGGAAATCCTAAGTGACTGTTCTATGCAGGAAACAAGGAGGTGGTCAGGCCACAGGCCCTGGCCACTGCCTTTCTGCCTTGAATGAAGTTATGAAGTTCTAGGATCTATTCTGCATCCTGGGGTTAGAGAGGGAGAGAGGCAGAAAGAGGGAGAGGGAGGGGGAGAGAAAATGTGTGTGTGTGTGTGTGCGCGCGCGCGCGTGCGCATGCTCGTTCCTGTGCAGGTACACATCTGTGACCTTCCATGTGGAGGCCAGAGGTCAGCCTTGGTAGTTACTCCCTTAGGTGTTGTCCACCTTGTTTTTGTTTTGACACCAGGTCTCACTATGTAGTCCTGGCTGGCCTGGAATTTGCTTTGTAGACCAGGCTGGCCTCCGACTCTTAGAATTTGCCTGTCTCTGTCTCTGGGTCCTGGGTTAAAGACATGCACTACCACCATTTATGGGTTTTTTGTTTTTTGAGACCTCTCTCACTGGCCTAGAACTTGGCCATTAGTTAGCCCATGCTGGCTGACCAGAGTACCTGGGATCTATGCCTTAGTCCCCCTCCAAAGCGAAGGTTACAAGTACACTGACAAAATCTGGCTTTTCCACATGCATTCTTGGTATTGAGTTCAGGTCTCCATGCTTGTCCAGAGAGCATTTAGCATCTGAATCATCTCCCCAGATCTCCTCATCCCAAAATGTCAGCAGGGCAAGGTGCAGAGCTGAGGCAGGGGTTGGTGTTCGGGTCTCTTTCCAATCAAGCCACCCAGATGGAGTCTGTGAGTCCCTGCAGCTCTTCGCCTTGTAGAGGCTTTGGGACTGTGGCTACAGCCTTTGGTGGCATAAACGTTTCCAAGGCCAGTACCCTTTGCTAATAAACCTCTCCGGCCTGTAGCAGGGTGTGCAGTAGCACTGAGAATACAATGGAGAAGTTGCGTGTGTGTGTGTGTGTGTATGTGTGTGTGTGTGTGTATGTGTGTGTGTGTGTGTGTGGTGTTGAATGGGTCTTGGGTCTAGGGAAGAGAGAGAGAGAATGAAAAGTCAGGGTGTGGCTGGCCCCCCTCTCTTGGGTCTCTGCAAAGCATTGCCTCATAGGAGTGGTATTTTTTCCTTCACACAAGCCAAGCGGACTTGACCAGGAGCCTGCCTGGGTCATCTGTAGGCAGAGTCTATGGGAATAAGAGGCGCCTGCCCTGCACCCAGCAACACTTCCTGACAGAGCCCAGCCCTTAGGGAATTCCCATGTTGTTGCCCAGGAGAGCTGGCCAGTGGGCATCGGGCTTTCCTGCCTGTCCAAGGCTAGCGGAGAGTCCCAGTGTCTGCCTTCCTGTGTTTCCCTGGGCTGGCAGTGTGGGCGAGCGGCTGTGAAGGCTGAGGATGAACGGGAGAGTGGCCGCTGTGCAGCCCCCTCTTCCCAGCCCAGTTCCTGCTTTACACAGGGGTCTCGTGGCTTCTCCGTAGATGCCCTCTGGTGCTTCTTTCCTCTGCAGTGAGAGGTTTGCCCACTGTAGGTCATCAGGGACTGGTACCTTGGGTGAGCCCATTTTCAATAGGAAGCCAGCTGGGAGGTGGCCCGAGGAGACACAGCGCACATGCTCAGTGGCAGCTGCTTGGTCAGACAAGACTTCAGGATCAAGTTTTGCAGATGAGTAAGTTTGAATGTATTGACTAGATAAAGGGTGTGTACTGATTGCACACCTGTCATCTTGGTCACTTAGTAAGCTGAGGCAGGAGGAATGCTTTTAGGATCAACTTGGACAATGTATATATCAAGATCTCTTTGTTTGTTTGTTCTTTCTTTCTTTTGTTCATTTAGTCAGGTCCTCAGGCTGAGCCCAGGTTGGCCTCACATTCCCTAGATAGCTGAGGCTGGTCTTGAAAATCTGATCCTCCTGCTTCCATCTCCCAAATGCTGTCATCCCAATAGAAATGAAGTCACAGCCCACGAAGACCTTCCCAGCCATGTGAGCACACCAGTCCCTCCTCCCACTGAGTGGGCGGGGCCCCTAACATCCTTTACTCCTTTATCAGCTGAGCTGTTTCACCCGTGGACATGGTGCCTTGGCTATACCGCTTGTAACTTCTGGGCACAGGTGGGCTGACTTGGTTTCTGCTGGACTAGTGTATCTTGGCACAGATGGAGCCAGAGGCACCCTTGTTTTCCTGGGCCTGGCTTTGGTCCCCACCTTAGTCTCTGCAGGTGGCTTGTGAGTCAAGGGCAGTTGAGACTTGGCTTTCTTTAGGTTGCTGGTAAAAGTGAAAGTCCAGCCAGTAGTTCCAGGCCCCCCTCCGGCTAGAAGCCAATGGGTCTCCACCCAAAGCCTCGCCCAGGGGCAGGCATTTTGATGTGTTGGAATTTCCTGCTTGAGGCTGACTCCCAAACCCTCCTGCCCATTCTGTCCACCTTCCCTGCCAGGCTCTTCTTGACCCTCAGAGAAGGAGTCGAGAGGCCCTGTGTCCTGCAGGATAATCCTTCCCTGTCTGCTTCAGCCCTTCTGCTGGTTCTGGGTCCCAAGAGGAAAAGATAACCTGGGTACATTTGAGAACAGAAACACCCCAGGTTATAGGCACATGGAAGCAAGCCTGACCATTAGGCTCAACCCAATGGGACCCACACGGTAGGAGGAGAGAACTCATTTGCCCAAGTAGTCCTCTGACCTTGGTGTGTGCTACAGGTCATGTCATTTGCACATGTGTGCACACAATAAATACATGTTAAAATAAAACATTTGAAAATTATACAAAGAACTGAAAAATCTATTTAATAATCCTTCCCTCATTTCTCTTCAATATCCCTCCTTTTCTTCTCCCCTTCCTCTTCCTTGCCCTGCATAGATGTTCTGCGGCAGTTGCCTCAGAGATAAACCTTCTGTCTTGGAGGGAAGCTCAGTAAAAGACAGTATATTCTAAGGGGGAAGTGGGACATTCCATCCTACAGAGAAGCTCTTTAAGCTCAGGAAGTAAATAATTCAAAAGCTTCAGGAAGTCCCTGAAATTGACCAGATTCCCTAGGTCCCTCCATCCTCAAGTATATATAAGCACTAAGGACTGTGGGAAACACTCTAAGATTAGCTGAGCTGCTGCCTAGAAAAGGCTTAAATCAGCTGAGCCATAAGGAAAGGATATTCTTCAATCTGAAGCTGCCTGCAGGCTGCGCGGTGAGCCCCCGGTTTCCAGCTTCTGTGCTGGGATGGGCTTCAGTGATGAAGCTGTCTTTGAGTCATTTCTGCTCTTATAGGTAACCCCTCACCCATATTCCCAAGTAAGCCCAAAGCAGGCTTTGACTTTGGTAGTATCTGTACTTGTCTGGGGTGAACAGACATTTGAATTGCGTCTTCCCAGGAAAAGTGTGATGCAACACACTTTATTATTTTTTGATTCTATTTTTTATTTGTATTACTTTTTAAATTAAGCCCAGCTATTTAAATCCAGCTCTAGTGACTGTGAGTCCTGTGTGGAGAGTCAGCTGACTGGAGTCCCATCTTGCAAACGGTACCTTTGCTCTGTGTCTTCATGGGAAAGAAGGAGACATGGAGATATTCTCCCACATCTCATCTGTTGGCTAAAACCCCAGGACCCCCTCTAATCCCAATTACTTGTCTTTAAAATTGGTCACATTAGAGTTTAGGACGACATGAATGGTTGGGTGAGTGACACGGCCTGTGTCAGGGGGTCTGAAGTGAGTCAGGGCAGGACTCGACTTAGCTTCTCTAAGTTCCTAGAGGCAGTTGGTAGACTTGGGTGTGGCTGGCGGCTATAGGTGGAGACTGGACTCACCTGGCAGAGACTGGCTGGAAGGGGGCCCAGGAGAGCCTGAACCTTCGCTGATGATGAGATGAGTACTTTGGACTCCAGAGTTGGGGAAACTGCAGAGCATGGGGTGAAGGCTCAGACAGTGGCCCCACACGACGCAGAAGAGGGCAGTCTTGTGTTTCAGGTGTCAGAGGACTGAGGAACAGCAAGGGGCAGATCTGTCACTGACTAGGACTTGATATCTGCTGTAGAGGATGACCTAACAAAACAACGCTATCCTGGAGTTGTTCTGAGATGGGCTCCTTTTCATTGTATATTTTCAAGTGATTGGATAAATTCTTACCTAAGAAGGGTGGCTTTTATAGACTGTGTGGCTGCATCTTCGTTATCTGTAATACAAAGTGAAAAAGACTCAAGTCCTGTACAGCGTGTGTGTGTGTGTGTGTGTGTGTGTGTGTGTATGTGTGTGTAGTGTGTATATGTGTGTGTGTGTGTGTAGTTTGTGTGTGTGTGCGCGCCTGTGCACGCACGCCACACACACCTAGAGATCAATGTCAGGTGTTTTTCTTAATCTCTTTTTCTACTTTATTTTTTGAGACAGAGCATCTCATTGAACCTGGAGCCCAGTGATTGGTTAGGCTGGATGCCCAGTGATTCTCCAGGATCCTTGTGTGGGTGCTGGGACCAGAACTCTCGTCCTCATGCTGGTGTGGTAAGCTTTTTACTGACTGAGTCATCTTCCTAACCCACTGTCTTATGGTTTTTGTTATACCCAAACCTTCCCATCTTGCCCATGTCTAATTACCTACCTGGGTGGTGGAAACTACAGGTGCCTATGCCTACCATGCTCCATTCAAAATCTCTCATCTTCCAGGACTGAAATTCTGTCCTTATGAAGTATTGACTCTCAGTTCTTGCCAGCCCCTGTCCCTACATCCTGATGTCTGTCTCTGAGGGTCTGATGACCCTCAGGACCTCCTGTGTGGAAGCCCTCAGCCTGTGTCTCCTTGTGCCTGGTTTATGTCATTCAGCCTGGAGTCCTCAATCCTTCCTTCCTTCCCCTTTCCATGTAGCCGGGGTCATTTTCAAAGACCCCTATAGGGTTTCCACAGACCACAGTTATGAAGGGAAATGGGGTGGGGACCTCTCCCACTCACACCCTGCCTCCTGGTGGTCTCCAGGCCTCCCTTGCTGAAACCCAGCCCCACAGGAAACAGAGAGGCAGGCCAATAGGTTAACAGTAAGGGAGATGGGCAGAATAGAGCCTGTTGTTAGCCCGATGGTGCCCTGCTCCCCACAGGTAACCCAGATCTCTGATAAGCATGCACAAAGCCAGGCCACTGGCCCTTAAATGATCCGCATGTCCCTTGGGTCAGGTCTCTGACAACTTGCCTTTGAACATCAGAGCCAAGGCAGTGCCTCAGGCCCCAGGGGAATGATTCCATCTCAGACAGGTTCATGAAAGGGAGGTTTTATATCCTTCCCAGTGCAGCCTGCAGAGAGCCAGTACAGGCCGTGTGCCACAGGGGCATCTGTGTACCTGGCAGAGTGCAGGCTCATAGCACACCATGGCTCAAGTGTCTCTGTGCAGCAATGACCTGGGCTCCATTCTGGCAGATGCCACCTGGGGTTCTGAAATGGGGTAGCAGCCACATGTCAGAATGTGGTCAAAACTAGGGTAACATCTGTCACCAGTCCCCCTGCCCTGCCATAGGGTGCCTGGGGTGCTTGGGGTGCAGGGAGCAAGTAGGCCTGGATGTCCCACATTCTCACCCTTGGTCTCTGGGGTTGCAAGGGCTCTGGGGAGAGGGCAAAGGGGAACACAGAGGATCTGATCTCGGTGTGACCTCCAAGAGTTCAATGCCAGCCCAGTTGCCGGCGGAGGTGTGGACTCTAGGGACCCCACTTTTATGCGGAGCTCTATAGGGTTGTCTTTGGCTAGGCATGATGACACACACCTTTAATTTCAGTACTTGAGAGGCAGAGGCAGATGGATATCTATGAGTTTGGGGCCAGCCTGTTCTATATAGCAAGTTCCAAGCCAGACAGGGCTACCTGGAGAGACCCTGTCTCAAAATAAAACAGAACAATAACAACAAAACCCAAATAAATGTCTAAAAATAAAAATAAAACGAACAGACTTTACTTTTGGAAGAAAGCTTGTTTTGTTTTTAAAATTACTATGCAAAGCACTAAGCATTTTAATGGTGCTTTCAAGCAAAGTGTGCTGTTACAGCTCCTTCCCTCAGCCCCTCCTCTCCTCTGTTGTGTCTGCCACCCCAGCCTCCTTCTTTCAATTAACTTTTTTTTTCTTTTTGAGACAGGATCTGTCCAGGAACTCACTGTGTAGGTCAGGTTGATCTGAAACTCACAGACATCTGCCTGCCTCTGCCTCCTAAGCGCCAGGATTAAAGGCATGCACCATCATGCCTGGCTTTGCAAACAATTTTAACTTAAAACAAAACAAAACAAAACAACGAAATAGAAGGCTGGGCATGTGGCTCCCTTGGTAGGCTGCTTGAATTAGCATCATGAGGTCCTGGTCCAATCCCAGCTTTGCATAACAAGCAGGCATGGTGTAATCACAACACTGGAGAGGTGGAGGCAGGAGGGTAGAAGCTCACGCTCATTCTCACACTTGCGCTGTCTTCTGGGACGACATTCCTTTGGAAGGACGTGGTGTGGCTCCCTCTCACATGGCTGTTGTGGATACTGTGGGGCAGGTCTCCATGCCCATGGGAGCTTTCAGCTCCTATGGTTGAATACCATGGGGTGGCATGGCTGAGCTGAGGGTGACACAGCTAGACTGTGTTTCGTAGCTAAACACTATGAAAGGAAGTGTTGGCAAAGGACCACAGTTCGAAACACTGGGCCTCGTTCCCCTGGCAGTTCTTCTCATCTGAGGGAGTCCAGACACCCCGGAAGCTCCAGCCTTCCCTTTCTGACCTCTCTACCCTCACCTTCCCTGCTCCTTCCCACCATGGAAGTGCAGGTGCCAGCCTCACCCACAGGCTTGGTTTGAGCTTCTCCTGGACTAAGTTAGGGACTGGGTAAGTTGTGTAAGAGAACTGGTCCCAAGTATCCCTCAGCACAACAGGAGAAAGAGGCCCATACCACAAGCCTTGGTGATGGGTGACCTGAGGAACTCCAGGGCGTGTATGTGGACACACTGTAGTCTTGGTCCCTGACAGCGAGGGAGGGATAGGTCTGTCACCCACACGGGTTTCTCCTCTCATCAGCTGAACAGGGACAACGCCAGGAGCCTGTGCAGTTGAGGCAGAGAGCCCATAGTTGAGGACTTCAGACAGAAAGGGCCCTTCTTCCAGAACATTCTACTTCTTTCCTACCAGAGTCCCTGGCTTTGAGCTTTCTGTCATCCCTTGTATTCTGTATTTGTGTTTGGGGTTCCCTGGTGCTCTTAGGATACCCCTCACGTTTGAGGAGCACAGGCTGGGAGTCTCTGTCCTTACCTCACTGTGACTTCTGTCCTGCTCTTTCACATCTCAAGGGGTGGCCATGGTCCCAGAGCTCCATCTTTTCCACTTCCTTATCCTGACACCCCAGCCCTGTATGCTCACTGTCCCCTTCCTGTGACCTTGAGTCCCATCAGTGCCCCTGGGGACACCTCTTATGGAATTGAGTTTGGACTTCAATGGGGGAGACTGGGGCTGACCATTGACCACCAGGACTTTGCTCTGCCCTCAGCTCCCCAAGCCCATCCCTGACCTCCACAAAAGGTAACCCTTCTCTCACTCAGGAGCCCTCCAGGCAGGATCCTAGTTCTCCCATGATGCCTTGCAGCATCCCTCTGTGCCCAGTTGCTCAAACACACTTCACTTCTGAAACTTCTTTTGGTTTTCCTGTTTGCCCAGCCCCCGGTTCTCTATCTCCCTGTCCTGCCTGCATTCTCTAGCCCAAGATGAGCAGCTCCTGTCCCCATTCCAGCCCTCCCGGTGACCTTCCCATGGTTCAGGTAAAGGCTGGTCCTTGCCCACATTTTGTCTGGCTGGTAGATGGTTCCAGAGACATTCCTTCTCCCACGTCCCTGGGACTCTCTTAACACTTCCACAGAATGAGAATTTGCCATCTGGAATTGTTGGTGCTATTTCAGACCTCTGGCTTCATGGGGCTGTAAGTTCTGTGAGCTCAGGGACCATTGCCCTGTCCATCTTTGTGCTCAAACAGACTTGACTTGTGGGCTAGGTTCTGTCCCTTGCCAGATGTGACTTGTTTTAGCCCCTTTGGTGTATGTGTGTGTGTGTGTGTGTGTGTGTGTGATCTCTGTTGCCATATATGCTCCTGGGAATGATATCCAATTATGGGAGAGAGGAGATGTGTGAGCAGAGTCTGGGATGATACCCGTTAGGTATCTGGGAGGCAATGGAGGCAGATGGAGGCTTCTCACCAGCCTTCTGGCCTGCAGGGAGCAGCTCTCAGGCTCCAGCCCTGCTAGTGAAAGGAAGGCCTTCTTTTGCTTGTTGGTTTATTTGCTTTTTTGTTTTGGAGACAGTATCTCAGGTAGCTCAGGCTGGCCTCAAATTCACCATGCAGCTGAGAATAACTCTAGTTTCTGATCCTCCTGCCTCCACTTCTCCAGGTCTGAAATGCCAGACTTGTGTGCCATGACAGCCTGCTCTCTTTGCTTACCTGGTCTCTTGTTTATTTATTTTCAACTCCAACATCATCCCATTAGGGAGGCACCAAGAGGAAAACAGAAAAACAAGTGAATCTGATACAAGGTCCTTTCAAGTGGGCCCTGGGTTGCTGCGGCCTCAGGAGAGGCCGCTTTCTGATCTGCTTCCAGCCTGCGGGTGCCCCTGGGTCTGTGCAGAGCATTTTCAAACATCCTTTCCCTTCCCAGCACAGCCACCTCATCCTCGCCACATCAGGGGAAGACTGCCTGGGCTTCAAAGTTCCAGCCCCACACTGAAATTGGAAACATGTGCGTTTTGCAAAGTATCACTTTAGCAGCTAGTTGGGTTAGCCTGACTGGCTGGCGGCTGCTGAATGGGCTGCTTAGGAATGTTTCGTGGCCCTACAGTCATGGTGTCTTAGGTTCGAGTCCTGGCCTTGGCGCTGACAGGCTGAGCGTGTTAATTGCTTTTCTTGCTGCTTTAGCAAAACACCCGGCAAAGGCAACTTGAGAAAGGAAGGCTTTATCTCGGCTCAGCGTAAGGGAAATCCATCATGGTGGGAAGGCAGAAAGGCAGAAAAGCAGGAGGAGGCTGAGGCGGCTGGCCGCATCCCATCCACAGTCAGGAAGCAGAGAGAGATGAATGCTGGTGCTCAGCTCCCTCTCTCCTTTCTATCCGAGCCGGGACCCTGCCTCATGGCATGGTGTCATCCACATGGGTGGGTGGGGCGTTTCTACTTCATCTAACCTAGATTCCTCCTCACAGACATGCCCAGTTGATTCTAGACTCTGTCAGGTTCACAGTCTACATTAACTCTCACACAGGGTAAGTTCAAACAATTCCTGGCCCTTCCTAGGTTCAGCAGCAGTTGTTGGAGCCAGTGATGGGGATGCTGAGAAAGTCAGAGCTGGGGGCAGGGGATGAAGGCCTCACTGTATGGCGCCAAGCCAACTCTGGGGCCAAGAAGAGGACTGGGAAGCAGATCTTGTGGTATGGGAGTGAAGTTCATCGTTTATCAGTTACCAGAGGCAGAGACACTGACTCTGAGTGGCTCTCAGCTGGACAGTCTGAGGTAGACGGTCTACAAGGCTCTGGCTGAAATCTACCAGCTTTCTTATACTTCTGGCCCCTTTTGTTGGCACTGTCACCAGGATGAATGGCCTCGTAGAAACGAGGTGACTGGAGTTCCAGGCATTGTATCATACTTCACACCACTCACCAGCCTGAGAAAGAAGCTCTTAACTGAAGACTTGAAACTCATTGCTGGTTGACCAGCATAAGAGATTTTATCATAACTGGCTTCCACCAAATCGCAGCTTGTCTCTGGAACAAGGGCTGAGTGACAGGTCCTCTGTTCTCATAGCAGGCTCTTAAGGTGGAGCAGGACTCCTCTGAGGCTCAGGAAGTTGAGGCACAATGAAACCAGGTGAGTCAGACCAGTTGCTAGGACTCCAGCTGGTCTGAGTATAAGTAAACCAGCCTGGCCTTTGATTCCAAGGAGGCAGTGAGGCATGGAGGGAAGACTGGAATGTTCTAGAATCAGGACTGTGAGTTATTCCAACCATGGAGTCCTTATAGATCACATGTATCTTGGCGTGGGAGATCAACAGGCCTCTATTTGGGGCTGTTGATCCCCCATAATAGAGTAGCCTCTACTATGACTTTTGGAACCCTACTTAAAGAAGGGTGCCCATAGCCTGGAAGTCCTTGTGAATAGAGAGACCACAGTGCCTCTCAGACCTTCCCACTGGAGGAACAGAGCTGACGGATGTCCCCAGGATCAACCAATAGGACATTTGGTCCACCAAGTCAGAGAGTGGGGCCTGGGAGGAGAGGCACAGCAGGAAGAATGACTGGCCCAGTTCCCTGCCCAGTACCTCCACAGGGAACTTGGTGACCTGAAGCATGAGAGACAGGCTATCTTAGCCCCATACTAATTGAGCACCAGGGATCTCAGCCAGTGAAGGCAGCAGGCACAGAAGAAATGAACTCCTGTGGAAATGAAGTCAGCAAAAGAAAGAGGATTTGAAACAAGCAAACCATATGCCATCTCCTAGTTTCATTTCTGTTGCTGTGACAAAATACCCTGGAAAAAGCAACTCAGGGCATGAAGGGGTTATTGCTCACACAATTCTAGGTTACAGTGCCATTATGGAAGTGAAGTCACTGAGGCAGGAGCTTGAGACATCTGGTCACATGACACCTACAGCCAAGAGCAGAAGGAATGCCTCCATGTTACCTGCTTCCTTGTGCTCTGTACAGTTTGGGATTCTTGCTAGGGAATAGCGTCACCACACAGGGGCTGGGTTTTCTCATATCAATCAACAGTCGAGACAGTTCCTCATAAATATGTTCGTAGGCCATCTTTTTTTTTTTTTTTTTAGATTTATTTATTATATGTAAGTACACTGTAGCTGTCTTCAGACACACCAGAAGAGGGCATCAGATCTCTTTAAGGATGGTTGTGAGCCACCAGGTGGGTGCTGGGATTTGAACTCATAACCTTTGGAAGAGCAGTCGGTGCTCTTACCCACTGAGCCATCTCTCCAGCCCTCGTAGGCCATCTTAATCTAGATAATTCCTCATTGAGAGTTTCTTCCCAGATCATTTTAGGTTGTGGCAAATAGGCATTTAAAACTAACCACCACATGTATACACACACATGCATACACATGCATGCAAACACACCCACATGCACATGCATTCATATGTGCAACAGATGTATTCCCATGACATTCCAGAGGCATTGTCTGGGTTAATTCTAACAGACAGAGATGAAACGCAGGGCTCCAAGCCACAGTTTACAGTTGAAGGATTTCCCCAGAATCCAGAAGCAAAGGAGCAGAAGACACAGTCAGTCGTTCTAGCAGCTGCTACCGAGTGTGCAAGAAGGTTAGCTGAGCAAACAGAATGTAGTCACAGAGGAAGATGTGGGGGGGGGGCTTCCTGTGTGGGATGGGGTAGGACAGCAGAAAAGATCTGCAGAGAACAGAAGAAGACCACGGCAGAGTTGAAAATGCAGGGTTGTGTTCACACAAGATGATAGTAATCTTGATGGATGGCTTGATAGGGCTGAGATCACCTAGGATACAGTGGGCAGGGACAAGTGGGCACACCTTTCCCTGTGTCTGAGGGTTTATCTTCACCCATGCTTAGTTCTAATCTGACGGCATTATTAGAAGGTGGAGGCAGGTGGCAGAAGCTACTCACAGATGTCAGTACTGCTTAAGGCTCCTGGGCTTGATCTCTAAACTTTTTTTTTTTTTTTTGGATGGCTGTAGGGAATTTAGCTATGAATGATGCCCTGTGGTCTTTGGAATGATCAATGCCCACCAAAGGCTCTGACATTTGAATACTTGGTCCCTGGTTGGCAACCTTTTGGGAAGGCTTAAGAAGTATGGACTTACAGGAGGAAGTGTGTCGCTGGGGGAAGTGTGTCACTGGGGACAGTGTGTCACTGGGGACGCAGTCGGTCACCATTCCCAGTTCACTCTCTCTGCTTCCTGCTCACAGTTTGACAAGCAAACTCAGCTGTTCCATCTGTCACATCTGCCACCTGCTGCCATGCTGTGTCATTATTATGGATCCCCAAACCCTGAAACCATAAGCCAAATAAACTCTGCCTCCCATGAGTTGCTTTAGTCGTGGTTTTCTTAAAGCAATAGAAAAGTAACTAATATAGTCATCTAAGTTTTCTAATTAGTGACAAGTGCAAGGGTTTTCATGGCCATGTATGTGACCCTGGCTCTTCTCCCCAGTAGGTACAAGCGGGTACCCTCTCTCCAGCAGCTGCAGCTGCCAACATGGAGGGGGGCACCTGTGAGGGCTACTTGGATGGGAGTGAGGCTTCAGCTGGTAAAGTGGAACCCTGATTGTGAGTGGTGCTGCATTCGGGGATGCCAGGCCAAGCTTAGGAGGGTGACAGCAGGAGAGCCTCTCTGCTGGGTGGGTCATCACGCTTTGGCAGTTCTTGGACCACTCAGATGTAATGGTAGTCTTTCTCACTGACAGAATGAACTACACTCTGGAAAAGTCCCAGGGTTCTGGTGCTTTCCGAATTCGTAGGGGATTTTGGAACGCACGGGAATCAGACCCATCTTGGCTCAATACCGTGTCCAGCAGCCAGGGTTGAGTGTTTTTTTGGGTTGATGGCTATGTGCACCGATCTGTACCTCTCTTGCACATAGAGGTAGATCCTGGGGCCCTGGCTTTGCTGGGTGATCAGGAATCCCATTATTTATTAGGCTGAGGACATGATTCAAGAAGGGCCTGGGGTCTTCCATACCCCTCAAAATCTAATGCACACACCTAATGCTTATAACTACACACTACTCCTTGTCTGCATGTGTGTGTGTGTGTGTATCTTTGTGTGTATGTTTATACCTGTGCATGCATAGTCAGAGGTCAATCACAGGTGTCTTCCTCAGTTACTTCTAGCCTCATTTCTTGAGACAAGGTTTCTCTGATCCTACAGATCCCACTCTGTTAGACTCTCTGCACAATGGGCCCCAGGGACCCACCTACCTCCGACTTCCCAGCAATGGGATAGCAGGTGCACACTGCTCTGCCTGCCTTTCATGTGGGTGCTGGGCATCCAAACTCGGAACCTTACGCTTGTGTAGGAAGCAGTCACCAACTAAGCACCTCCCCAGCCCAATGCCCTCCTTTCTATCCATTTCCTCTTGATTATCTCTTCTTGAAGAGAAGGTCCTTCTGGTCAACCTTCCACTCACTACTCAAGGGCTCACAGTGTGCATGTTGCTCTTCTGGCTAGGGCGTGTGGGATTTCTGGTTTTTGATGAAGGGGTGGCTCAGAGGTGAGGGGAACCATAGGCTGCTGCCCAGATGGCACAGAGTGGGCCTGGGCCTCCTCTACCTGTGTCTGCATTAGCAATGCCTAGATGACATCTTGGAACCGAGTCTCCAAGCCTGCATGGGGAGTTTTCATTTGGCCTGCAATCACAATTGCCTCTGCCCAGTCAAAGCAGCCTGCCTCTTATGAAACTGTCCCAACCCCATTGTTCTGTGGGAAAAGATGGCTGCCCTGCGGTCTCTGTTCTGGGACAGATGCTATCTAGAGGCAGGGTCTAGCCTCACGAGTTGGGATCCTCATCATCTGTAGGATGGCCCTCTTCTGAAGCTGTGCCACACAGTCTGTTGGGCTGGCACTGTTCTGCAGTGTGTAGAGGGGGCCTGCACAATAGCTTCCCTCTCTCTTTGCCAGCCTGGCCCTGTGAACAGGGCTCTGTTGATGCCTGACTGCTCTCACTCCCAAAGAATTCAAAAAATGGTCCCATGTGTGAGTGTGCGTCCTGGGACATTTGGGCAGCTGCCTAGAGTGGGGCCTTGGAAGCCAGAGAGTGCCACCCCTGGTCACTGGGCTGTCATAGTCATAGGAATCGGGACTGGGCTTGATGATAGTGGTGGCAAGAGTCAAGTGCAGAAAGCTCAGGCCACCAGCTCCCCGATGGCTGCCTGACATCTTGGTTGGTAGGATGGGGATGCCACCCTACTAGGCCAAGTAGGCCATCTCCGTAGGCCTCACTGTCCCGTACAGCATGTTTTTTCAAAGACCTTGGCCTTAGCTTGGCCTGGGCTACTGTGCTACACAGGATGGTCCTCCTGCTTCCCAGCCTTGGTGTGTTTATCCTACAATGGTAAAGTCAAGGCCCGGGGCATTCAGAGCTATAGGGCTGTCCTGCGCTCCAGACTGTGTGTGGGCATCTTCCAGCTTTTGCCATCCAAAGGTATCAATAGTCCTATCATGTACCCCAGGGAATGACAGTCACCCAGTATAAAGTGCTGTGTCCTGTGTGCCATTGTCCAGGGGGTTACACAATGCCCTGCCCCAAGGTACAGTGCAAGGCCCACATATTCTATCTCTGTTCTGGGGCCTGTTGGTTGGATTAGCTCCAATGAGCCAGGACCACGGTGGCTCCTGCTCAACCCAGGTGGCCATTCCTGTGCTGGCTCTCGGATGCTGACTTGCCCTAGGCTCAGTATGAACTCCTGAGCACTGTGCAGGGAGCCACACCGGGAGGACCTCAGGCTCAGTCTCACAGGCCTCTCTCTATAAGGCCCTGGTCCAGGGCTTTGGTCTGGATCCTGACATGATAAGAGGAGGTTGATGATGGCCGGTCCTGGTGTCCATCAGAAACACCAGACAAATGCAACTCACCCACTGCGTTCTGCCCTCATCCTGGGACCAAGGGAATCTGGAGGCAGAGTGAAACATTCTATGGAGCTCAGGAAGTTTGTCAGACAGGACTCCATCAGAGTGAACACAAGCCCAGGTGGCTGCCACTCAAACTGGCCCAAGCCATCCGGCATAGACAGAGCCAGAACAGTGCCCCCTCCGAGTGTTAGGGGTATGTAGAACTCCTCCTGTGGAGCTTTCTGAAGTGGCAGGGGGCCTGCACAGACCCAGGAACTGTGGGAAATACGTTCACAAGTATCTGCAGAGAGAAGCCCTCAGACATGATGCTGAGCCACTGTTGGTGGGTTCAGGGTCCTCCCCAATCAGGTTTGACTACGTTCCTCTTACTGTTCCTATTCTGCTTCCTAGTCCCATGCCCACATTTAGCCCATCAGGGTCTAGCTGACGCTAGCTGGTGTCCTGGGAAGTTTGACCTTCAGGAGTCTAGGGTACCTGTTTGATTGGGAGCTAGCTTGAGCCAGCCTCCAGGGTTGCCAGTGACCACAGGCCGATGGCAAGCCACCTCTTTGTCTGCAGCTGGGAGTTGTTTCCATTGGTTGCCCATGAGTCGCCTTAGCCAGCCATAGATGTCTGCAGGAGCTGTGGTCCTCCTCAGAGCTGCAGAACCACCTGGAAGCGATGATCCCTGCTCGGCATCGCAGAGGCAGTGAGGGCTTTGAGCTGACTCTCGTCAGCACTGCATGGGCTCTCAGCTGGCGTCACACCACGCTGCTGAGAGGCCACACCACTCTCACCTAAACCCTGCACAGCCTTCAGTTTGAAGCTGTGTTGTCCCATTTAAGATTGTTAATTCTGAATTGACAATAAAGTGCCTCCCGTCTGTACTCTTCACAGTTGGTACCATCTATTCTCGGACAAAATTAGGACTAGAACCCGGGCGGGGACTTGAGACCATCTCCACTTTACCATCATTCTCCAATGTCCCCTGCTGCCCCTCCTTCCCTCCAGACATGCCTGCAATTGTGAACACCCACAGTGTTGGCTTGTTCAACATGGACCAAAGCTTCTGGCCATAGCACCCCAATTTTCCTGTAGGTGGGCTTCCTTAAGTTCAGTTTCTCTCACTGAACCTCTGTGTTTAGAAGTAGATGCTTGCCGCCAGTCATTACAAACAGGAGCCAGGGAGTCCACCAGGAGTAAGATTCAAACTCTTGGGAGTGAAGAGTTCTAGCTGTTTAGACCTAAAGGTAAGAAGAAGTGGGGTCCTTCATGGGAATGACCCCATGTCAAGGAGATGGAAAGGAACAGAAAGTTCTGGAGCCTGCTATGTGGGCACCTTCGTGAGGTGTCTCCTCTAGGCCCTAGGCAATTTGAGCCGGCTCTGAGACATGATGCCAGATTCTAGTAGTGACTGGATTTCCCTCTACCTCCTTCCCCCGATGCCCCATCCTCCACAGAGGCACTCACACTCTGGCTGGTGCTGGCAGGGAGAACGAAGAAGCCAGGCCTGGGGCTTGAGCTCACATCCTTCCTGCCTTGGTTTCCTCTGTTAACTGATGGGCCCCGAGGTCAGCAGGAGCCATCTTCTTTCCTGCTGTAGATATGTTTGGGTCTTCTGGAGACCCAGAGTGGGTGCCTGGTGGTGGCACAGTGCATGGATCACTGGTTTTGCAAGAGTGAGATAGGCAGAGACACCTTGGTGGGTGGCAAAGATCCCAGCCAGTTTCCCAGGGAACAAGATTGTGGTTATTTCTAGGGTGTGAGAGATTCTTGAGCAGCCTAAGTATGTTTACCCCCTAGGTAGCCCGCCCACCGTGTGTGTGTGTGTGTGTGTGTGTGTGTGTGTGTGTGTGTGTGCCTGAGAGTCCAGCAGGCACGGTAAAATGAGCATATGCTCACTCCCTTAGTCTAGGCTATGTGGGGCAGGCCTGTGTAGGGTCCCAAGCTAGCCCATGGCTTCCAGCATCTGTGGCCACTAAGATCTTTGGCCACACTTCACAGACACGCCACAGGCCAGCCCACCCTTCTTCATGCCTGCAGAGGTGGCAGCATTCTGTGTTTTGTGCTGGAGGATGGGATCCCAGCTTCTTCCCATGTGACATAATCTCAGCAGACAATTGTGCCTCCTATCACCTGGCTCTCATCAGGCCAAAGTATAGGGTAGTTGCCCCTCAGTCACCTCCTATGAAGGTTTCTCTCTGAATGCACCTCACTTGCTGAGGGTCCCTGGGACACTCTGTCAGGGTTGTTCTTTGTCCCTGTAGGCTGAGGGCCCCTGTCCAACGGGGCTGGTTCTCTGTTCTCCACAGCTTAGGAAAGCTGAAGTCCTGGTTTCCATCTTCCTGTGTATCTGACTGGCTTGGGGTTGGGCCCCACTTGGGCAAAACAGCCAGCCTCCAAGGGATCTGAGGGGGAGAGGGAGGGGAAGCTGCCACACCTCACAGGCTTCTTGATGAGGCTACCGGATGGAGTCTGCGTGGGGACAATCTGAGGATGACAATGGAGGAAGGGAAGGATCTTGTCCAGCGCTTCCTGTTTGCTTGCCTGACCAGATGAGCTCTGATAAACCCCCCCACCTGTCCCCAGGGGCCATGAGGCCACCCACATCCCCCCAGGTGGCTCTGGCTCTAAGCTGAACTGAGCAAGCTCCCTGATTCTCCCAGGCAGCAGTGAGGTGAAATGGCCAAACAGTGGGTGAGGAGGTGGCTGAGGGCAGCTGCCCTTCTGGGTGCTCTGGGGGCGGGGTGCAGAGGGGACAGGATGGCAGGCCTCATTCCTTCCTTGTTACTTCTCTCTTGGCTGCATTCTCTGAGGATCCGGTCTGTGCAGGCTACATACAGGGACTGGAGGGGTTTTCCTTGGAAGATAGAGCATAAGCCAGAGCCAGGGTCAGGGGAGTCCTCAGTCTTCTCCCCAGAGAAGGCCTTCTTGTCTTGTGCTGTCTGTGTGGACTTTACAGTGAGGCCTGAAAGGGCTCCTGAGATGTCCCGGGTCCCCTCTGCTGCATGGCCACATGGCTCATTGTCTAGGATGCCACACCCACTCCTGGACCTCAAGCTGTCTCCAGAACCCACCCCCAAGAAACCAGTGTTTCTTGACCGTCCTAAGCAAGTCAGGGACAGTATTAGTCATTATCACCAGGACCTGGTGACAAGCCAGGTGTCCTCCAGTGGAGTGTGTGTGTTGACTCTAGCCCATCTGATAATCGAGTCTGATGCAGTGTAAAAAAGGAACCTAACTGTCCAGCTAGGAAAACAGGGAAGGCCCTAAGACATAGACTGTGAGAAGGGGAAAGCCCATGGCAGATGGAGGCTTTGAGCCCTTACAGGTCAGAAGAGGGCAGGCACTTGCCTTGGTGGGATGGGGAGAGAAGGGCAGATGGACAGTGCTTAGGGGAATTCAGTGTGGTGGAGGATTTGGCACCAAGGTCACAGATTTGGGAAAACGTTAGAAAGAATATTCATAGACCAAGCTGTGGAGGCACACTTCATCAGGACAGCATAGAGGAAGCTGAGACCAGAGCATCGGGAGTTCAAGGCCAGCTTAGGCTACAGAAGGAGACACCCCACATTGTCTCTCTCATGGATGTGGAGGTTAGATGTCTACCCAGGTCTCTGCACTAAGGTCAAGCTATAGTTGGTCCGGTTTTCCCTATAGGCCCCAGGGGAGGATCTGGCGCCTTACATCTGTCTTTTTCATCTTTGGTGGTTGAGGGAGCCCTCTTCCCAGCCTGTACATCAGGTTCCCTCTCCTCTGCCTCCGGGGCCGTTTCCCTGGCCCTGCCCTTGGGCCTTTGCACCTGCATGCATCCCCTCTTCTGAGGTGTTTTTTCCCCTGTGACTGTTGGTGCTCCCCTCATGTCCCAGGTGGCTGCTCCACAGGACATTCTCATAGGGTATAGGACAGGGAGAAGGAGCTGGCAGGTGACTGTGTGCGGAGAGGACGGAGAATGAATCCCAGGGCTGGACCATTGCTCAGCTGTAAACACTTGCAGTGAGGACCCGAGTTCAATCCCCAGCACCTATGTAAAAATCTGGGGTGGTGGCACCTGAGTGTAATCCCAGGCCTGGGAAGCAGAGACAGGAGGATCTGTGGGGCGCACTGGCCAGCCAAGCTGAATGGGTGAGCTCTGAATTCAGTGAGAGACTGTCTCAGAAAGCAAGATAGAGGCCTGGAGCAATGGCTCGGTGGTTAAGAGCATTTGATGCTCTTGCAGAGAGGACTCAGGCTCAGCTCTCAGCACCTACATAATGGCTTAAAAACACCTGTCACTCTAGTTCCAAAGTATCTGATTCCCTCTTCTGGCCTCTGAGGGCATCCACAATCAAGTACACACACACCCACACGTACTCATTTAAAAAAAAAAAAAAGGAGGCTGGAGGATTCAGTCAGTGTATTGTCCACACACTTAAGGATCTGAGTCTGGTCCCCAGAACTCACATTTTAAAAGAAGCTGAGTGTGGTAGCCTCTACCCCAGTTCTGTAAGGATGAGCAGCCAGGGACAGGACTTTCTCTGAAGCTCCCTGGCCGGCCAGTTGAATTAGAGAGCTCTGGGCTGGGTGAGAGACACTTTCAAAAAAAGAGCAGGGGCTGGCAAGATGGCTTAGTGGATAAAGGAGCTTGCTACAAAAGCCAACCGACTCAAGTTTAATCCCTGTTATGCATGTTAAGGGGAAGGAGAGAGCCAACCCCTAAAGTTGTCCTCTGACCGCCTCATGTACACCATGCAATTCTGGACTCACCTCTGTCCTCCACCAACAATAAAGAATACATATTATTACACAGATGATTTATTACGTGGGCTTACATGCTATGATCTGGGCAGCCCAACAGTATCTATCTCATGCCGGCTTGGCTCCTTCCTTCTCTCCCTGGGCCTTGGACTGAATCCTTAGCCCTCTAAGGGGCTGGCCAGTCTGTAGATCAAACTCCAGGTAGCTTTCTGAATGATTCTGGGGCAGCCTCCTTTGGGATGGGGTATCTGTAGCCCCAGGCCCGCACTGGGATACCTAAGTATGGACCCTGCCTCTAGGGGGATCATTACAGTCATGCTGTCACTAGTCCATCCCACCTTTAAGGGCACCATTGTCTTCCCCAAGGGCCCGTGGGCTCCTGCCTATATCCCTGGAGTCAGCCCAATAGTGACTTTTGGATTTTGCAAGTGAGGCTGGCCCTGTGCAGGCCTCAGGGTAGCCATGGCATGACTCTTCTGATCCTTGAGTGATTGCTTACTGTTTTCTGGGTGCTGGGAACTCTGGCGGCCTGTGGCAGAGCACGTTCCCACTGGCCGAAGCTATTCTTAACAAGCCTCTGGGCTCCACAGCTAAAAATACCCCCGGCCTGTGGGAAAGCTCCCCCAAGCTGTTTTTTTTTTTCCTTTCAAGACTCATAAGCTTGTTCCTGTGGCCACTGGGGCATGGAAGGCGCCATGTCTTTAGGGTCTTATTACCTCGAATCAGGGTCGAGAGGCCCAGGCTGGTCAAGGGGTCTGCCTTCAGAAAGCTTGGGAGAACCAGGGAGTCTTAAAGCCTTTCATTGTATTTTTGGAAAATGATTTCTGAAAGGGGATTGAAGCCCCTTTGAGATCCTGAGCATGGTCTATGATGGGGGACCTTGGACACAGAGTCCCTAGTTGAATCTCTTCCATCCGTAGGGGACAGTTGGTGACTACAGACAGGCCAAAGTCCTAAGTTCCCTTCTAGGACATGCCCACAGGTGCCCAGGATCCTCTTCCTATGTGCAGGTGCAGAGCTAGCTGTGGCTCCAGGGCTCCGGTGCCATAGCCCAAGTGCAGGAACATGAAGCCCATGGAAGGCAGGGCTGTGCAGAGCCAGTGTGTGGAGCCCCGCTATCCCGCATCCCTGCTGCCCCCGGGGAGGCATCTGGTAGGGCTGGCTTCTCATGCCCATGTCTGTGCTAGGGTCCCCACATAGCACTGGTGATTTGGTAGACCCTGCGTTCTCAGAGAGGTACTGTTCCTGGGGGTTCTGAGGACCACAGCCCTTGTGTGTGTGGTGGCCCCCTGTGGCGCTCCTTTTGCTGTGCATCCTCAGCTCAAGACCTTTGATGTCTGAGCATGGTGACAACCTCCACAGAAGGCACAAGGAGCCATTGTGTGAGCCACCTGCTGGCTCTTTAGCAGCATCTGTCCACATGGCCCAGGGGCCCAGAAGGTACCCAGGACCTTCCCCAGTGGAAAGCTCTTTCTCTGTGCCCTCTTGTTGTCCTGGGAGAGGCTGAGGGTGCCATGCCAACCTGGAGAAGCCTCTGGGGGTAAGGAGTGTGTGGTGACTCGAGGTGGCCCTGGCCAGCTTCCCAGCCCAGACTGTAATACCCCAGAGAACCACTAGGAATCTTGGCCAACCCCATCCCCACAACCCATGGCTGCTGAGTAATGATTTCTAAGGCTTGAGATGTGCCAAGCCCTGCCCCGAGAGCCCGCTCACCCCTTGGCAGACCATGCCCCTGAGGTCCTTCATGGGCTCCTTGTCTATCCTGTGTCTGCCCATGGTCATGCTGGTTGCAGCTGGCTCCTAGGGGCTCCCTTCCCTCTGCTCTGAGCTTCCCTTCCTGCCCTTTCCTCTTTGCTGCCAGCTCCAAGCACCGCACCCAAGCCTTGGGGACTCACTGGGTTTCCAGCATGCTTTGAATGTTTTCATGTAGGGGATGCCCGAAAATACCCAGCCCAAGGGCGGGAGGCAGCAGCCACCATTAGGGCCCCTGGGAATAAACTTGAAAACCCAGGCAGGGTGGGGCTGTAGAGGGGCTGTATTGAAACCCTGGCAGAACAGGGGGATACATTGGGGAAAGGACCCCCCAAGGAGGCTGGCCAGAGGAAAGGCAGGGGCGGGTCTTCAGGCCAGGAAAAGACCTCAGGAATGTAGCAACTCATGGTGCTGGCATTCACATCTTCCTGCCTGCATCTGGGTAGGGAGGGCCTAGGCCTTCCCCAGCCCTGCCATGGAATGGGGCTTCTCATCTGTATTAGGTGGGAACAGAACTAATAGAATGCATGTACACACACACACACACACACACACACACACACATTCATCAGAGTGGCTTACAAGCTGTGTAGCCTGAGTAGCCCAACAGAACCTGTCTCCTGAAGGAAAGACCAAAGATATGACAGTTGTTCAGTCTATGGATGCCTGCTAAGTCCCTGAATGTCTCAGGATTCCCATCTGGTGCTAGAGACCCAGGGAGGTTCTAGACAGCTGTCAGTTTTCAGGCCTCGCTGGAATCCAGAAGAAGTAGGTTCTATCACCAGCAAAGGAACATCTTAGTAACAAGAGAGATTGGACACGCAAGAGAAAAAAAAATCAAGCATTTCCTTCTTCTGTGTGGGCTGCCACCAGAAAGTATAGCCCAGATTTATAGAATAGTTCTCCCTACTTCAAAAGATCCAGATTTAGAGTGGGTCTTTCCATTTCAAATATCAAAAAAAAAAAAAATTCCTTACAGGTATGCCCAGATGCTTGGATTTTTGTTAATTCCTTGTCCAGTTGACAACCAAGGTGAGCCACCATAGCCTCTTCCCTGGGGCCTAGGCTAGGAGCCACCTTATCCTTACCCCAAGACCTCCCTCCCCTGTCTGCTCACTCCCCAACCTATCCATCCCTGTCTCCATGCAGGTGACTTCTCTCTCCTGTGCAGATCCAGGGTGTGTGTGTTGGGAGGGGGCCACAAGTCATGCGCAGCTCGATGGTCCCAAGCTTGCACCCTAAGCCCCTCCTGCAGCTGCCCAGGGTACTGTCAGCCATAGCTCTCTCAGCAGAAAGCTTTGTGTCACCCTGACATAGGGGTTTGTCTCCATTGGTAATGCTTGCCTAGCATGCATGTAGCTCTGGCTTTGATCCTTGGTACTGTACAAAGCAGACAGGCTGTCACACAGTAAGTGCAGAGCTCAAGAGGTAAAGGAAGGAGGGTCCCAAGGTCAAGGCCAATCTTTGACTACATAGTTAATTCAAGACCCTGCCACATACAAACGACACCAACCCCCAGAAGTACTGTGCATCTCTGGGCCTCAGTTTCTCTGTCTGTTATGTAGGATGGTCACTAATATCTGTCTTGTTTGTGTGGCTAAGAGATGGGCTCCAGAGGAGAGGCCCAGTGGTACTTGGTCCCTGAGAACAGTGTCACCTGGTTGTGTGTGTGTCAGCACACCTCCTGAGTGCTGAGATGATAAGTGTGTGCCACCATGCCTGGTTATCAGGGTCTTATGACAATGCCTATAGTCAGTATCTTGGGAGGCAGGCAACAATTCAGACCAGTCAGAGCGATTGTTGGACTAGGGCTTCTGCAGAAGATGTGTCACTTCCCATCTGTCTGGGATCCCCTGATGCAGATGCAGCTGAGGTCATGAACAAGGGCTAAGGTAGGGCACTAGCCTCCCCCTTCCCTGCTGGGTGGTCTCGGGGAGTCCTGGATAAACTCTTGGGGAGTCAGAGTGGCAGCAGACAGTTTATGGCCCCATCTCAGGTGTCTTGCTTCTCCCTGGCCTTGGACTTTGACTCTGACAGGCAGACAAGTCTGTAGTGTGGTCAAGCCTCAGGCACTGGTCAATCTGTGTATAATCATAGCCAAGCTGTGGGCACAACAGGGCCTCTCTGTTTCACCTTCTGTGGACTGGGCAGTGTGCTTGTGTGGATCAAGCGAAGTTTAGTGTGGGAAAAGCCTGCTTTTGAGAACCTGCCCTTAGAAATCCAGCCTCAGGTCAAGATACATGAGTGAGAGAGAGAGAGAGAGAAGAGAGAGAGAGAGAGAGAGAGAGAGAGAGAGAGAGAGTGTGTGTGTGTGTGTGTGTGTGTGTGTGTGTGAGAGAGAGAGAGAGAGAGAGAGAGAGATTTGAACGTAACCTCTTTTCCCAGCAAGCCATTGGCCTGCCAAGGAGGTGAGACCCAGATACAGCTATAAGTCCCACCTTGTATACCAAATTCTCCAGTCATAGAATGAAGGGGCCAACTGGAGCGCTGGAACCCCAGGGGGCTCTGGGAAGAAGTCGCCTGCAGCTGACAGAAAGGCTTCGCCCAGCAGTCAGGGGAGAGGCAGAATTTAGGAACCAGGGTACCTGGCTGCCTCACTCCTTCCAGCCTCTGGCGGAGCCATCAAGGCCTCTCTTCTCTCTAGAGGTCGTTGGGCCTTTCCTAGTGCCCCAAACACTCCCATTCCATCGCAGAGCTTCCAAGGAGCTGCTCCACAGAAAAAAGCCTTTTATTTTATAATTGAAAAGGGGTCTCACCTAGCCCAGGCTAGCCTCAAGCTCTATGTAATTGAAGATGTCCTTAAACTCCTGATCCTCCTGCCTCAGGCTTACAGGTGTCACCAGGTGATTGTAGGTATATACTACCACACCCGACTTCATTTTGTGACTTTTGTGGGACATAGGGTCTTACCTTATAGCCCAGGTTGGCCTGAAACTTCCTATATGAACCAGGCTGGCCTCAGACTTGTAGCTATCCTCCTGTCTCAGCCTCCTGAGTGCTGAGATGATAGGTGTGTGCCACCATGCCTGGTTAGCAGGGTCTTATGACAATGCCTATAGTCAGTATCTTGGGAGGCAGGCAACAATTCGGACCAGTAGGAGCGATTGTTGGACTGCTCTTCCTTCTAATAATCTATGACTATACCACCTGATCCAGAGAGAAAATGCTGGAGGTAGACAAGGAGGTGTTGGAGGCAGGATACTTAGAAATTGGACTCCCCCACACTCATACAGTCATTACTGAGCCTTGGACAATTTTTTTCCTTACTTGGGCCTCTTGGTCCTCGTCTTCGGATATCATGGAGAAGCCCTGACTCTTGGAGGACGGGGCAGCTTGGTGGGGAGGTTGACTTCAAGCCTACCTGGATCTTGGCTGATTCAAGGCTGCCTAGATCTGAAACTTTGCTCTCTGCCTGGAAGACTGCAGAACATGGGACTTGAGGAGTCCAATGGCACCAGGAGGGTATGGGTTCTGCTTTCTGGTGTTACAAAAGGCCTTAGAGCTAGACATGGGGCCCTTCCCATACCCTTGCAGCTTGGAGGAAAGAGCTGCTGTTGTTGGTGTACTAAGCTTGCCTTGGAGGGGGTGGGGAGTGGGGGAGGGGGAGGGGAGGCCCCTTGGTTGGGCTGCTTCAGACAAATGTCCTCCATTGAAACTCGGCTCTCAGCAGCCACTACAGCACCCCACCAGGCAAGTTTGAGGGTCTTGCTCAGTCTTAGCTTCCTTGCCAGAAATATGCATGAACAAGCACTGTAAATAAGTTAGAAAGAGTACCAGCCAGTGGGCCTACCTCCCTCATCAGACAAGGTGTGGCTGTGGCTGCCTGTTGAGTAGCCTCAGGGGGCAAAGAGCCACTCTGGCTATGTGTCTGGTCCCTTTCTCCTTCCCCAGCCTCCAAGGCCCAAGGCTGTAACCAGCCTTCAGCCTCCTAAGAGGCTCACGGGGACACAGAGTCCAGAGCCTTCTTGAAGGTGGCCTCTTCTTGTATTTATTTGGTCAACACTGCCTTTGTGTTTCTTGGGCACTGTTACCTGTCCAACATCTGGAAAATGTTCACCATTTGATCCTAAAGAAACCCACTCACAGAGCAGGACACAGAAGGCCAGGGAGCTGGCATAACAGAGCCAAGGATATGGAGTAGTATGTGCAGAACTGGGATCCCAGCAGAGGCTGAGTCCATCCTTGGCAGAGACAACTGGAGGAGAAAGACCAAGAGGCTGATGATCTGGGACACTGAAGAATGAAGGCAGAGGCTCTGTGCCACATCAAGCACCTGGCTGACCCTCAGATAGCCCGGCGCTGCCAGAAGAGACTTGTGGAGCATTGAGAACAACGCTCTTCCTTCTGCTGACCTCAGGGTCTGGGCATAGCCAAGAAGTACAGGAGAACTACCACCCTCCGCAGCAGACTCATCTGCTGCAACCTTAGCCCCCAGAAGATCCCAGAGTGGGTCTTTACTGGAGACAGGGTTTCCTGAGATGTATTTATGGTAGAATGAAAGCCCTACTCTATTTGACTGTCTTCAGAAGATGACCACATAAGGCCACAGGGAGAAGATGTTGTCTGCCACCTGAGGGTTGTGAACAGCTAGGCCTGCAGCACCTCAGTCTTGAACTTATGGTCTCCAGGACTTGGGACAAAGAGTGATTTCCTAGGGTTGCCAGGCAATGGTGCTCAGCGAAGACCACAGAGCAAGGCAGTGGGCAGTGTGCTCTTCTCAGAGGCAGCCTGACTGTTCACAGGGCAGGGCTCCATTTCCTGTCAGTTTGGATGGCCACTAGTTAGGCATTAGTCAGCATTTATCTATGGGATACAGAAGCGAGCTATAAAGGGATATGGCTCCTCAGATAGGTGCCATGTATATATTTGTATATTTTTATGTACAAATGCGGCTTAACAAGTCCCTGGATCTACAAACACTAAAGGTAACAATGGGCGTTGTCTCTATAGGAATGGGGAGGTTTAAACTCCAACAGCCAACCACCCTTCCTTTCTCTTGCCCATCCCTCCATCCACTCACTGATTCATCTACCTGTCTACCTATCCATCTATGTCCTTCCATACTCCCTCCCTCCATCCATCCCTCCATCCATCCCTCCACCCGTCCCTCTCCCTGCTGATCTGCCCACTTGTCATTTATCTGCCTATCCAGCTCCCCATCTGCTATTCACTCATCCACCCATTCCGTCATCCATCTGTCTGCTCACCCACCATCCATCTGTCCATCCTTCTCTGCCTCCCCATCCCATCTAAGGAATGGGCAGACCTCACTGGGTATAGATAGCACCTGGCTCTTTCCATCTCAGAGATTTCTCACAGGTATCTCTTAACCTCCCCTTAAGCCTCTGCTAATGAACACTCCCAGCCAGGCCTCTGGGGGTGTCTGCTGGGTTTGGTTCCCCACTCCAGTAAGATAGTACTTGTCACTGGGCCTTAGTCATAAGAGCCAGCTTCTGCTACCTGCCAGGACCTGGCAAGGGTCACATGTCTTCCTCCATGAGGCCCGTAGCCCACAAAGGGCCTGGTTTAAGATGCCTTGGCCATTTGAACTATATTGATATGGACTATCAAATACTGAAGGTGTTTGTGTCTGCTGAGGGATGTGACTGCCCCTGCTAGCACTGGAAAAGCTGAGGAAGTCAGCTGTCAATCAGTTTGGATGCTCCACCCCTCCTTGGCTGTCAGTCAGCTTAGATGCCCCACCCCTCCTTGGCTGTCAGTCAGCTTGGATGCCCCACCCCTCCTTGGCTGTCAGTTTAGATGCTCCCACTCAGCACACACTCCCAGGAGCAGCCCCCAGAGTTCTGATGGGGGAGGTGCCTGTCACAGAAGCACAGTGTGGGTGACGAGGACCTGCTGCTCATGTGAGGTGTGGGACAGAGTGAGGGACATGCTTCTAGGGTCTCTGTAACCCCTTCTGCAGAATAGCAGCTGCTTACAAAGTCGAAAGAATGAGGCTGTGGTGGCTTCGAGCTGTCTGGGTGTGGACATGCCTTGTGTGGCCTTAATGTGGTCAACACAGCCGCCATCCCTGTCTGAGCCTCCCGTAGCTGGGAGCCTGAGCAGGGGACCTGAGCAGGGCACCTGATGCTGGGTGATGAGCCCTTGTCCCTTTTCTTCTCCTGGTTGGTGGCTGGGGTCTAACTATGGCTCTTCTGGGAGTCAGGAGTCCTGTGGCTCCTTTAGCTTTCCTTAGGGACCACATTAACCTTCCACACACAGAGTTTTCTCTAGAGCAAGAAGTACCTACCCATGGGGACACATAGATTCCACCTAAGGGGCTGCTTCCTCCACCCCAACTTAGGGTAGAAGTATAGAAGAACATTGCTCACCCTGTCTAAGAGTCTCACTGGGAAGCAGGTTTAAATTGCAGACACCCTCCCTCCTCCCCCACCACTGGCCTTTAATCCTGATAGGAAGAGTTGAGGAGAGGAGAACTACCAGTGGGCTTTACACTCCTGGGAGTCAGAGGCTCTGAAAAGACGACGACGAAAACGACGACGAAGAGGACGATGACGACAACGTGTCTAAGAGGAATCCTTTAACTCTGCTCAAAGAACTTTTCCCAGCATGCCAAAGGGAAGATGACATTGACTCTCAGTGGAGCCCTTGGTGCCCCTGAAGGCTATAGTCACCTCCCCCAGGATCCCTGGGCACCACTCCAGGCCAATTTGGACTCCTGGGAACCATCCCTGGGGAGCTGCAGGGTCCTGAGATGCTCTTGCTCTGGGTCAGGCCTGCAGAAAGGCCAGAGCTGTGGTGGGAACTGGTTGCTGGCTCCAGTCTGGCTTTCTGTGTGGCCCTAGTCCGTGTCACCTTCATCATTTGCCCGTTTCCCTCCCCCTCTCAGCTCCTGGGAGGGGCCTGGACCTCCACTTTGCTTAGCAGTGCAAAAGCAGGCAAACTGTCGGAGGGGCCGTTGGCCTAGTGGCAGGTGGTGTGTCCCTGATGGACTTCGCCCTGAGGCTAAGGAAGAGTGGAGAGTTCGTGAACTCTACAGATGCCCATCCAGCGTTGGCACCAGAGCCAGGGGGACAATGGGTAGCAAGCTCCGTCCTCACAGCAGAGATACTCACACCCAGAGCTCAGGGAACACAAGGGCAGCTTGTTAGCCCCCTCCCCCCAAGGTGGCGTGGGAACTGAGGGAAAGGAGGTCTCCCTGGCTTCCTGGAGGGCTCTTCGGGAGGACTGCAGGCTAGGAGACCCATACCTACTAAGTGGGAGGCCGGGATGGTGGGTGAGAATCTTGAAGAGCCCAAACTTAGGGGGAGCCTGGAATGACTACCCAGCGCACCCCCCCCCCTTCCAGACAGAGCCGAGACACCAGTGGCTAGACAGTCCTTAGTACCTGTAGTCTTCTGAGTCAGGATGCCCTGAGAGTCCAGCCCCAGACATTCCCCGTAAGGGTGTGGATGGTTACTTCTTGTCTCCATTCTAAGACCACATCGCCGAATTCTTTCATAAAATTCCAATTTCACATATAACTGCCCTCAAATTGTTGCTTTCCAATTTATTTATTTATTTACTTATGACAGAAACTTTCTATGTAGCCCAGGCTTGAATTTGAGATCTTCCTGCCTCTGCTTTCTGAGTGCTGTAGCTACAGACCTGTGTCACCAAGACCAGATCTATAAAAGAAGCTCTTTGGGACTGTGAAAGTATAAGCATCCCAGAAAGAGCTCTCCACCCAGGTGTGTGTGTGTGTGGGGGGGGCTGGGCACAAAGAGAGACATGACAAGAGGCTGGCAGAGGCTCTGGGCTCAGCGTGGGGCAGGAGGGCACAGAGCTTCTGGTGTTCTGGTGTTTCCAGTGTGACGTATGTGCCAGAAGCCAGAGCACAGGGCACCAGTCGCTGCTGTCCATCATGTACTGAGACCGAGGGAGCCGTCTCATACCCTGCTTCAGCATCCCATGGGGCCTGCTAACATCATTCTGGGGGCCTGGGCTCACCTGACCAGTCCATAGCTAGTGACCCCCCCCTTCCTGCATGGGGTGGGAGCTCCCTGAGGCATGTACCATGCTCACTTTACCAGGGCTCTACCTGGCATGCAGCTAGAAGGACCTGTCTATGCAGGAGCTGTGTGACCCCCATCGTCACGCTGTACCCCGGTTACATCTGTGCTCCAGGACCCTGTGCTTAAGCTAGCATGATGGAACAAGTCCACCTTTCCATTTCTCACAGGACCCCAAAGTGATGCCTCTGCCATGCGATTCCTTGACAGTGCAGGACCGGGATCCTCATCTGCCACTGCCTGCCTGAGCCGCTTTCTTCTGGGTGTGTGACTGGCTCTGTTCCTTCTGGGCCAGGGAAGATGCAGCCAGGGTCTTCTCCCTTCTATCCTGACATTCTGCTTTCTTATGGATGCTAGGGTGTGTGACATCTGCCATTGACGGTTTGGAGAGGATGTGGCCATGCTCCTTAAAGACTGGCATCCTGGGACCCTGCTCTCCCAGATAGGGTCTTCAGTGTGTCAGTGCTGGAAGCTTGCTTGGTCTATAAGATGGGGTTTCAAAAATGCAGAGCCAAACCGTCCATGGAAGTCAGGAAGAGATATTCTCAGTTCTCGAGAACATTCTTCAGGCAAGCTGGGGAGCCCATGGGGCCAACCTTGTCTCTGCCCATCTGTGCTGGAGTCTGGGAATGACCCAGACTCGTCCTCCCTGGTGGGTGGTCTTCTCTCCAGGACTCCAGGCGGGACTCTTAGAAGTTCTGATGGTGACGGGGGTGGGGGTGGGGCTTCTGCAAGCGGCACTTCTGGTGCCCTAATTTGTGGAAACAATGGACCCTAACCAAATTAATGACCCCTGGGTGACCCCTTTGGACGCCTTTGTGTGCAGGCTACAATCAAGGAGACCTCAGAACACTGGCCTAATTTGAAGAGCCCATCTTACCATCACATTTGATTTGGGTGACCTAGCCTGACAAGCCACTACCACCTTCAGGAACCAGGCCTCCTCAGTGGACACCCTGCATATCCAGAGATGATGGGGGGATAGCCTTGGGGGCAGTGAGTTTTAAAAGAATCTGTAACCAGGCCTTCAGTTATCACCATGTCCCACCCTCTTCACTCCCCATCCTATTCGCTTGGAGAGGCCTCATCAGGGTTCAGGAAGGAGCAAGACATTGGTCAGTTTAGGGACAAGAAGGAGGCCATTGCTTCAGGCACGAATGCTCAGCAAGATAACATGGGTGTCTGGCCAGCGTCTATGTAGGGCTCTGGGTCAGACGTGCAGCTAGGAGTCACCGAGCCGGAGAGAAGAAAGGGCTTGTGGGATCCACCCCACCACATGCTCTTCTCCTCTTCCAGGGAAGGGCAGCGTGGAAACCTTGTGAGCCAGCTCTACCCAGGTCTGGCTGTACGGACAAACCCTTCTGCAGTGTCAGAGAAGCAAGTGTGGCCTCAGCAGGCATTTCCTCATCTCCTGGGGTCCTGACACCGCCCCCCCCCCCCAGGACTTGAGACGTGTGCTCGTGGGTTCAGCAGCAGTTCTCCACAAGTGGAGCTGAGACAAAGGTCTGGTCTATATGCTCATCAAATACCAAAGGCCTGAGTGCTCCATGCTCTTGTGCTGAAGACTTAAGGCTAAGCTCTGTATCGTTTCAATTTTAGTATATGTGCTGCCGAAGTGAGCACTGGGAACTTACTGCTAAAGCTCAGGGTTTGTGGGAGTCAGCAAGGGAGTGGGTCATGGGGATGGGATTCCATGATGGCATTAGTGTCCTTATAAGAAAATACCCAGACAGTACATAGGGGAAGTCAGACTGCAGAATCAGGAAGTGACCCTCACCACATACCAGTTCTGACCTGGGACTCTTGGACCTGTGAGAGACAAGTGCTTCTTTGAGCCACCAGCTCCTGTTGTCTGAACTGAAAGGGAGGCTCAGGATCAGGAGGCATCTGGGGAGCAGCAAGGGGAGAGAACAGCATGAGTTTCCAGCTCCTCCAACCTGGGTCCAGCTCTGAGAGGAGCTGCCACTACCTTAGATTCTGGGAACTGCCTGGAACCTTCTCATGGAGTTGGCAAAGCACTGAGCACTTAAAAAACACAGTGCTACCTCAATAAAACCCTAACTATAGGGATTCTATTGTGATAAAATACCAGGAGCAAAAGCAGCTTGGGGAAGAAAGGGTTTATTTTGTGTATTCTTCTAGGTAATAGCCCCTGACTGAGGAAGTCAGGGCAGGAGCTGGAGGCAGGACCTGGAGCAGAGAGCTCGGAGGCTCCTGTTTCCTGTCTTGCTGCTTATGGTTCCATTGGTTTGCTTTTTATACACTCCAGGACCACCAGCCCAAGGGTGGTCCCACCCACAGTGGGCTGGGCCTCTTACATCACTAATTAAGAAAATGTCCTCTAAATGTGCCTACTGGCCCATCCAGTGGAGCCTCTTCCCAGAGGACTCTAGGTCCCTAGCTTGTGGCAAGTTGACAGAAACCAAGCAGCACACCTGGCTAATGCCCAGCCTTGGTGCAGGTGTGCACTCTTTCCTAGGAGGAGGGGCTGCAAGGCACATGGCAGAGGGTATAGGTCAAGGGGCATAGGTCGAGGGTCTAGGAGGTCAACTGCTTCCAAATCAACTCTTTACAAAACTGGGCAGGCCTATGACCTAGTCCTTGTCTTAGCTGCTCCCTGGGGCTGCCTCTGGGCACTTGGTGTGTCTACTACATTCTCAGAACTGCAGTGTGCCCATTTGGCCAATTCTGCTCCTCTCCCTGCCCTCTGGACATCTTTGCCTTAGAGGCCTCACTGGATGCCACATCTCCTTGGGGCTCCTCTCAGTGTCCCTGGGCATGGCCACCTCTCCCTGATACCCTTCTAGATGGATGTAAACCTGCATCTTCTGTGACATGGCGAAGCCCTGACTGCTGGCAACTGGCTTCCATGCCCCGTTAACTGTTGCACCGTCCCATGCCCCAGCGTTCCCAGCAGATAGGAAGTGGCGTATGCCCCCATCCCCTGACAAATTTAAAGAACAGATGAAGGAAGCAGTGGACAGTTCCAGAGCTTTGTTTTTATTTCTTGATTTGTGAGACAGGGTCTCACATAGCCCAGGACAGCCTCTAATAGCTATGTAACCAAAAAGACCTTGGACTTGTAATCCTCCTGCCTCTGCTTCCTCGGTGCTAGGATCACAGGTGTGTTCACACTGAGTTATAGGATGCTAGAGATCAAACCCTGGGCTTCATGCAGACTGAGCTACACTCCTAGTCCCCTGTTCTAGTTTCCTGACAAAAATAACAAGCAGTTTGGGGGTATCTATTAGCCCATGTCAGCCACATGTCTCTAGGTGAGGCTTCTCATCCCTGAAGTCACCGTGCATAGAGACCTGGAGGGAGTAAAGCAGGGCCCCTGTTTCCAGTACATTGCTGAAAATGGGGATGCACCGTGACCCATGAAACAGCCCAGGCTGTCTTTGCAAAGTCATTTAGTCTAATTCAGTTCAGTTCACTCAAGTTCTACTCCTCTCTCCCCATTTTCCCTGTTCAACCTAGTCTTTTCTGGGTACCACTGAGAGGTGGCAGGCTAGCCTACACCTGCTCTCTGACTTTATAGTGGCCTAGGCTTAGGGATTAATGGTTATCAATGCCTTCTTGGCTCTTCCAGTCCACTGGGGCCAGAAGTGCTCAGAAAAGGAAGTTTGAAGAAGGGCATCAGGCACAGACTGAGGCTCCTGGGGACCTTGGTCCCAGCACTGCGCCTCCTGGGCAGCTTCTGCACCCCCGTGGGCTCATCTCTTCTTAGAGCCATATGGTGCTCTTGTGTGCTGCTCTTTCTGTTCTGTTGGGTGGAGCACTGGCATCCTGGTCGTCCCTGCACACACCTGGATGGGCCTGCAGCTGCCATGGTGACACATTTCCTCTGGCATGACCAGGATGAACTAAGGGTGGGAGTAGTCTTAGAGATGAGTTTTAGGGCAGAGCTAGGGACAGCCCCCAAGAAAAGAGGGAAGACTGTGACCATGAGAGATGGCTTCCCACAGTCAGCCACATAGACATGTCTGATGCACAGCATGGGCAGGCATGGCATCTGGGAAAAGAAGGTAAGGCTGGCCTCAGTAGCGAGGTGTTCTGCTTTCAGCTGAATTCACGCCTGTTTTCGCCATCTCCTGGCTTTGGGTGGGTGGCTTTCCTCACCTTGCCTGGACCTGGCTACGTCACTGGGCATGGCTGTGCCCTGCTTCACAAGCCGTGGCTCTCAGGAGGCAGGGGACACCATAATGTAACCTTGTCATCTTGATTTTCCTGCCATGATGAACTGTAGCCTTGAACTCTGAGGCAGAGCAAACCCTTCCCTGTAAGTTACGTCTGTCAGAGGATTTTATCGCATCATCCAGAGAGGGGTGACTCTGAGGTCAAGGCTCGCTCCAGGGTCAGACATACAGTGAAGGACTGCAGGAGAGACGGGAAGCAGGACTTCTCACAGGCTTCTGAGGTCAGACAGGTTGGACACTGCCTCCCAGGCCTCAGTTTCCCCACTTAGATGATAAAATGGTTAGATGAGACTGTTTCCAAGGTGGGACCCCCAGGAACAATGCAAGCACCAGACTCCATGCTTGGGGAGAGCGTGCATGGGGGCCTGGGGCTGGGCTGGGGGCTACTTCCCCAATGGGAGCCTTCAAGACAGAGGGGGAAAAGTATTCAGATCAGGGTCAGTGTGTCTGGTGGAGATCTGCTGGTCACCTTTGGATCTACATTGCTATGGGAGTTTAAAAATGCTTCTTCCCATCTGAACAGGGGAAATTTTTGTTTTGCATGGGGTGCATTCTGCTTGTGTCAGGTGGGGCCCTCCTACCAGTACATCTGGCTCCACACCATACCCCGACCCTCATCCAGTGTAGAGCTCAGACAGCCCGACTTTATCAAAGCCTCAGGTGGTAAAACAGAAATGAACAAACGAGGGAATTAGTGGATCAATCAATAAATGATGGAATTCACCTGCCCAGATTTGACTTTGAAAGGAGCATAGAAATTGCTCTTTTAAAGGAGTCTGCAGGGCCAGGAAGATGGCTGTCGCCAAAGTACACGAGGACCTGTGTTCAGTTCCCAGAACCCACATCAAAGAAAGCACGTCGACCGGAAGTGGGGGTGTGCACCTGTAATCTCAGCAATGGGGAGGACGAGTCCTGAGGGTCTCTGGAGCTCACTGGCCAGCCAACCTTGCTTACTCAGTGAGCTCCAGGCCAGCGGCTCAGAGCAAGGTTGATGGGGCCCGAGGGATGGCCCCTCAATATCTCCTGGCTGTACACGCATGCATATGTGTGCATTCAAACCCCTCCCCACGCGTACCTGTGCATATAGGCAAATAAATACATAACCAATCAATAAAAATGAATTACTCTCTGCCTGACATGTGGCTGATGGTTCTGCTTTTTAGGCATGGGCACTGGGCTGCCAGGTCCCCCTGGCACCTTGAGAATGCCTGGGAGCCCTGAATTTTCTCATCAGCTTCCCGGCGCTGGAAGTTTCCCTCTCTCCAGCAACCTCTCACCCTGTCAGAACCCTCCTGCCCTCACCAGCAGGGGCTAGTCACCAAATCAGCCCAGACAGTCCACCCTTGCTCGAAGGCCAGGTGGCGTGGTGGCCACTTGTCGCCGGCCTGCTTGGGGCAGCTTTTATCCAGGCCTGAAGAGCCTGAGAAAGTGTGGGGGTGGCTTTATCCCCTGGAGCCAGGCCGGCTCCTGGGAAGTATTGAAGGCGCGTTATTCAGGCTGACACTTGGCGTCTCCCTCAGCGGGACAGTGAGGGACAGCCCACTCGGGGATCCAGGCTGGCCTTGTGCATGGCTGAAGGTTTTTGGAGAAAAATGTAATAAATCACAAAAGGCCACTTTGTTGTGGTGGAGGGCATCGGGACTGCCGGACGCGGCCGGCTCCATCACTGCTTCTGATGGGCTGGGATTTAGTGGTCTCTTTCTTCGCTCTGTCAGGGAGAACAATGCCCAGCCGCACCAAGGTTTCCATTATAAATCACCATGAGCCCTGTGGAATTCCCTCCCCACCCTGGGGCTTCGGCACAGACACTGAACGTGGGGCCCGAGGCCCTTGCTGCCGAAGGCCGCTTCGGGGGGCCGCCTGGGCGGCGGGGAGGGCTGGGGGCTTGGGGGATGCCTGGCCTTGGCCTGCTGAGTGCCTGCTGCGGCTCCCTGGACCCCCACCCGTGGGAATGAAGCCCTCCAAGCTCTTTGATCTCCACCCCCCCAAAACAGAAATAGGTCATGGAAAACGAGGTTGGGCAGGCCTGCCCACCTCATGGATGAAAGATTAGGAGTCTACCTTGATGCTTGGGGGTAGGTCTGTGAACATGCTGGTCCTTTTATGTCTGTTGTCTGCACTATACAAAGTTTTGAATAACAACAACAAAAAAGGAGCAAGAGAGGAAGTAGAGGGTTTGTGGCTGGAGAGATGGAGTCAGCAAAGTACTGGCCACATAGACATAAGATCCCAACCTCGGATCCTCCAGAGCAGGCCATCACGGATGGCGTGTGCTTCCAATGCAAGTAAGTTGGGCAGTGATCAAAAAGGACACCAGATGCTGACCTCTGACCTCTACATGTGTACACATGACATGTAGATGTGCGCCCGTACCTGCGCGCGCATGTGCACACACACACACACACACACACACACACACACTCCCCTACCCCCCCCCCCCAGGGACAGAGCTGTTCACATAGCCATTCTATGGGGCAGGGGTAGGTTTAGGCTTCCTTGACCCAAGCTACAGAAAGGGACCTCCTCCTCCCAGCCAGGCTAGCAGCTCAGTTACCTGGTCTGCTCTCTGGTTGCTGTCCTGCTTTCTCTGGAGAGCTGTTCATATCACTGCTTGGAGCCACATAGCTCAGCTAGACCTGGAATTGGTGACCCCCTGACCACTCCCACTGGTGGCAGGGCTTCTCCAGATGGCTGAAGACCACAAAAAGCAAACTTGGAAGTTTGGGAAAGTCTCTGAATATGAAGCTTCACCCAGTCCTCCCTGTGGGCTGTAAGTGACCCATGGCACACAGAAATCAATCCCAGAGATCCAGGAGGGTTCCTGGCCCTCCTCCAGCTGTTCTAGACCCCAGATCAGGTGAAATGTAGATACAAAGGGTTGGGGACTTTTTGAGGCCTATCAGGTCCCCAAGGTTTAAGAGGGACTACAGGTCTGCACAGTGAGGCACAGATGGTTCCAGGGCGGGAAGCTCGATGTCCACGTTGGATCTTTGGCTCTTCTTAGCGATGTTCCCAGTGGTCTCTGCTGACGACATCTGAGGTCCCAAGTGATCATCTGAGCTGCAGCAATCTTACCTGGGGAATGGGTGCAATTCTACAACTGTCCCTCAGATTTCACCAGGACAGGTAGAGTCCACACCTGCAACTGGCTCTCCTATGTGGCACACTCAGGAGCGTTGTGGGTCTCAGGGCTCATGTGCAGGGCTCCAAGGACCCAGGGTCTGCCGTCCACCCAACTCTTCCAGGCTCAGCTGTTCCCAGAGACCTTCTGCTGTGTCCACCTTCACCCTCAATGTACCCCTTTATCCTCAGAGTGCTCAGTCACCCCAAAGCCACATTTGTCTTCATCCCTGGTTGAGATTTTTGCCTTCAAGTCTTTAACCTTGTTTTCTCTTTAGCTCAGCTTCCAAATCCCCGTCTTCACCTGTTTTAGATCTTTCAGTCTTCTACTCCCCTTGAGGAGGGCTCTTGAGGACCCACCCAGGTGTGAGTGCAGCGTCTGGCTGTTCTGTGAGCAGGTGCTCGTGATCGGTGAGATCATGACTGGGTGTGGCCCGTGAGCCCAGACACCTGAGCTGGACACAGGGCAGGACGTCTCTCAGTCAGCTAAGACAAGGTTTGGTCTGAAACCCAGGCTTCCCCAGTAATTTTTCTCCCTGGGTATCCAGTCAGAGGTCACCCTAATTCTCCATGTCCAGCTGCTGCTAACGTCATCCTCCTGCCTTCTCCTTTCTGACAAACCTCAGGTCCCACTGGCTCCTCTCTCTGCCTTGGGCAGACATGGCTGCCCAGCTGTCAAGAGGTTTCTTTCTCAATCCTGACAGCATGGCTTTATGCTGAGGCTCCAGTGGGCAGCAGGTCAGATGTCTCAGCACCCCTCCGTGGAGTGATCTTAGATGTGGTGTCCTGACTCGCTGCCTCACTTTCTCCATCTGTAGAATAGCATCACAGTGCCATTACCCTCCATGGTGACTAGTGCAGCAGCTGTTGCTCCCTTTCTGTCCCTGAAACTGAATGGTTTGCAATCATTTAGGCTTCTTCCTGTTGGCCCCATGTGCGCAGCAGTCCTGAGCGTGCGTCCTTACCCACCTCCTCTGTTCTTATTTAAGTTGTGCCATTCACCCCAGACACTCAGACACTCCTTGTTGAATGTGTACATGATCGAATGAATGAATGAATGAATGAATGAATGATCCACTTCCCCAGTGCTTGGCATAGTGTGTGGTGGGTGGCAGGTGCCTATCAAGTCTTGCTGAATGTCATCTATGGACACATGCACAAAGCTGTGCTTGCCACATGGAAGTCTGAGCTTTTCTTCTGTGGCATATGAGCTATTGACGGAGACTACGGTCAGCCCCTGCTACCCAGATTTCCTCTCCATGCTGCCTTCTGACCAGAGGCTACCCCTGTCTTCTGCTTCCTTGTCTCACCTCAGATCTAGAATTTGGCAGAAAAACCCATCCCTGGTACAAAATTAGATAGGGGGTGGCAAGGTGACCAGCCAGTGGCCATCCCGATCAAAAAGCAGGCCTGACATCTTCCTAGATTCTGTATGTCCCATGTGCCTCCCTGGGAAGCATTGAGGCCATACTAGCCTCTCAGGATCCAACCCCTGAGGCTTTCTGCAGCCTTGCTGAAGAGCAGTGACAGAGCCCTTGTCTTAGTCCCATCTTTCCTGGCCAACCAAATGTCTATATCTCCCCAAAATGCATTGCAGGAAGTTTTTTGGTTTTGTTCTGTTTTGTTTGAATATTCTGCTGTGTATCCCAGGTTGGCCTTCAATTCACTGTGTAGCTCTGGTTGCCTCACTGGGCATCGAGGTGAGTGGGTAATGAAGGGCTTGGGCTGTAATGTACCCAGAAGCTGTTGATATTTGAGGGTTTGGGTAAGGAGATTGCTCTAGGGCTCTTGACTTCCCCCTTTAGGCCACTCCTCAGGTTTCTGAGGTCCCCTGGTTGGGCCCCCAAGTCAGGGAGGCCTTCTGTTCCCTGCACGAACTCATGTCTCCCACTAGGCTGGAAACTTTATGCACGCCTGGCTATGCTGACAACTGGAGCTGGCTTCAGATGCTGCTGCCATGGTAACTAAGGTAGATGCTCTCCTAAACAATCCAGTTACTGGATGGAGGTGGTCTCTGCAGAATGTGCCAACAGGATAGTGGATGGGAGGTGAGGAGGGACGCAATCCCTTTCCTAGAACCCTTGGTCCAGCCTAGGTCAGTGCTTGGGAAAGAGATCTGCAGAGAAGAAAGGATGATTTGGAAAACTCTGCTGGGGCCTCCAGGTTAACTTCCAGAGAAATCCTGCAAGAGGCAAGAGGCTACACTCCTGCAAATAACCTGGAGGCTCCAGACTTCCATGGCCACTCAGCTGGGACTGGGGTCAGGGGAGAAGGTCTGAGTCAGGGGTCCTGAGATGCTTGTCCGTCTCATGGGGCAGCAGCCTAGGTCTCCTTACCTATTGCTGTTCCCTCTACTAATATAATTTCTTCTTCTTCCTCTTCTTCTTCCTCTTCCCTTCCTCTTCCTCCTCCTCCTCTTCTTCTTCTTTCTCTTCTTCTTCCTCTTCTTCTTCCCTTTCTCCTCCTCCTCTTCTTCTTCTTTCTTTTCTTCTTCCTCCTCCTCCTCTTCCTCTTCCTCCTTCTCTTCTCCTTCTCTTCCTCTTCCTCCTATTCCTCCTTTATTCCTCTTCTTCTTCCTCTTCTTTGTCTTCTTCTTCCTCTTCCTCTTCTTCCTCCTCTTCCCTCCTCCCCCATAGGTTGTTCTCACTCTGTAGCCAGAGATGGTCTTTGAACTCATGGGAATCCTCTTGCCTCAATCTCCTGAGTGCTGGTATCATACTTTTGTTTTCATTTTCCTGTTTGAGTCAGTCTCATTCTGTAGCCCAGACAGACCTTGAACTCACTTACTAGTCCAGGCTGGCCTCAGATTAATGGCTATTCTCCAACCTCAGCCTCCCCAGTACTGAGACGACAGGCATGAGGAACAACACCCAGTTTAGGGTTTCAGTTTTCCGACAGTAGCTTGAGCGAATGTCTGGCCCTGTGGACTGCTCTGTGACACTGGACATCTTCAGTG
Organism: Apodemus sylvaticus; assembly: GCF_947179515.1. Lineage (NCBI taxonomy): Eukaryota > Metazoa > Chordata > Mammalia > Rodentia > Muridae > Apodemus > Apodemus sylvaticus. The sequence continues at coordinate 59,981,321 of NC_067472.1, read as the reverse complement.
GACTGAAGTATGGAGGGTGGAGGGCAAGGCTGAGTGTCTTCCTCGGCTGCTTTCCACTGAACTTGGGTTTTTGTCATGGATTTGGCTAGACTAACTTTCCAGTAAACCCAGGGAACCTGCTTTATCCACCCCATCTGTGCTGGGATTACAAGCACATGCTGGGGTTACAGGCACACGCTAGGGTCACAGGGACATGCTGGGGTTACAGGGACATGCTGGGGTTACAGGTACACACTGGGGTTACAGGCACAGTCTGGATTCAGATCCTCACACATTCACAGCAAGCACTTTATGCTCTGAGCTATCTCTCCATTCCAGCCCTTGCCTCCTGATGGTGCAGGGAAGAGACAGGAAATAAAGTGCCGTTGGCTAGAGGCACTTCCTGGTTCTAATGAGAAATTGTTCTTTTCTCAGTGTTTACTATGTTTGGGGACTGTGACCAGTGGCCAGCCACCCACTCAATGGGTCATTTAACAGGGACTGGTGTCCACCCATCCTGCTCTGTACTGTCCTATCTGGGGTCCTGCAACTGAGATGAGACATGGCAGGCACCCCTGTCCACAATCACGTGACTGAACTTAAAAGAGGACCCTGTCCCAGTGACTTATAAACCAGAGGCTGATGTTGGCTGGTGAGAGACGGGGGAGGGGGGAGTGTTCCTTGGTGACTCTTCAGCAGAGACACCTTGGGGTCTGGAGATGAGGCTAAGTTGGTTGAATGCTGGTCTAGCATCCATGAGGCCCTGGATTCCATCCCCAGTAACATGTAGAACAAACATGGTGGGCCACACCTGTATTCCTAACATGCAGGAAGTCATGGCAGGAGGATCAGAAGGATAAGGTCATCTCTAGCTATGTAGTAAGAGGCCAGCCTGGGCTACATGAGACGAGAGAGAGAGAGAGAGAGAGAGAGAGAGAGAGAGAGAGAGAGAGAGAGAGAGAGAGACTCACAAGGAGCGGACAATGCCAATGCCATAGTGTCCCTTTATCCTGTGCAGATGAGGACTTCGCCTGGTATGTTACTGTGTCAGCGTGAGGCACAGGGAACTCAGCCAGAGGTCATTACTGATGCTCATGTTGACTGAACCCAGGTTTCAGGCTGAGGAGAGAGCTCAGGGATTCTTGCTGATACCGTGTCCTGCTGGAGCAGATGCACATGCTGAGACCCAGAGCTGGGATAACTGGCTTTCAGACTCACATGGAATTCCCAGGAGGCCTTGCTGGAGTGAGGGCCACACCTGAAGCAGAGAGATCCTAACAGCTGAGACCGGAAGGACTGTGTCATTCCCTAAGTTATCAACCATCTTTCTCTCCTCTCCTCTCCTCTCCTCTCCTCTCCTCTCCTCTCCTCTCCTCTCCTCTCCTCTCCTCTCCTCTCCTCTCCTCTCCTCTCCTCTCCTCTCCTCTCCTCTCCTCCCCTCCCCTCCCCTCCTCTCCCCTCCCCTCCCCTCCCCTCCCCTCCCTTCCCCTCCCCTTCCCCTCCCCTCCCCTCCTCTCCCCTCCCTTTCCCCCTCTCCTCTCCCCTCTCCTCCCTTTCCCTCCTCTCCTCTCCCCTCTCCTCCTCCCCCCCCTTCCCTCCCCTCCCCTCTCCCCTTCCCTCCCCTCTCCTCTCCTCTCCTCTCCTCTCCTCTGTTTTCACCTTTTTCCCCTTCTTTGAAAGAATTATTTATGAATTTAATGTGCATGGGTGTTTTGCCTGCATGTATGTGTGTGCATCATGTGTGGGTCCCAAGAGGTCAGAAGAGGGTGTCACTTGGGGACGAGGAAGTTCAGCCAGTGCTCTAACTCAGAGCCAACTCTTCAGCCAGCCTCCCTCCAGGCCTCCTTATCTCCCTCCCTCTCACCTTTCTTTTTTGCTTTGCTCCTCCTCTTCCTCCTCCTCCTCCTGATGACAAGTTCATGTAGCCCAGGCTGACCTTAACTTTGCTGTAGTAGAGGAAAGCTGACCTTGAACGCCAGCTCTCCTGCCTCCACTTCCTGAGTTGTGGGGCACATCTGTATCGTGTGGTGTTGGGAATTGACGCTGTGGCTTCATATGTGTCAGGCAAGGGCTCTGCTACTCTCTGCTCACTGGGGTCACGCTGTCCCTCCAGAGTCACACTGGAACACAGGAGGTGCAGGGTGTGGTGCGGTACTGGGTCTGAGACCTGGGACACCTGTTTCCTGGTGTCAAAGGAGCCTGGTGACATTTCTAACCCAGGAACATGCTTGCCTGAATGAGGTTCCCACCAATGTTTGATCGTGTGCTCTGTCCAGTCCTGCTTAAAGCCAGACTCTGCCACTGTGGACCACTAAAGCTGGTGTTTCCCAGACTCCCTGCTGGAAAAGTTGCTGCAGGAGGATAGTGTTGTAAAATGCAGACTCCAAGGCCCTGGCAGCCAGGGAACCACAACACCTTTCTTTCTTTTGTTTTATTCGTTTGGTGCATGTATATGCATATATGTATGTATGTATGTGTGTGTGTGCATGTGCATGTATGTGTACATGGGTGTATATATGTGTATGTATATATACATGTGTATACATGTGTATGCATATATATATGTATACATGTGTATGTGTGTATATGTGTGTATACATGTGTGAAGGCTAGATGAGAACCTCAGCCGTCATTTTTCAGACTCTTTCCAACTTCTAATTTTAAAATATTTATTTTACCACTTATCTTTGTGTATGTCTGTATGTTTGTATACCCGTGAGTGCAATGCCCATGGAGGTCAGAAGAGAGTATCAGATACCCTGGATCTGGAGTTACAAGTGCTGTGAGCCTCCCAATATGACTGCTGGGAATTGAACTTGCGTCCTGGGAAAGAGCAGCACCCTTTCTTCACTGCTGACCCATCTCTCTAGCCTCCTCCCGGCCTCTTTTTTTTTTTTTTTTTTTTAGGCAAGGTCTTGCTGGTCAGAGGTGGCTTATACAGAAAGATGTCTGTGAGTTAGAGACCAGCCTGGTCTACAGGGGTAGTTGTATAATAATCAGTGCTGCACTGAGAAACCGTCTTGGCCAACAAACAAGCAAAGCCAACAACAAAGTAAGGCAAACTCTCTCTTGACTGGAGTTCACCATATAGCCCAGGCTGGCTGCCAGCCAGGGAGACCCAGGGCCCCTCCCATCTGCCTCCCAGGCACTGAGATTACCAGTGTGTGCCGTCAGACCTGGCCTTTCATAGGTGGGTTCTGAGGATCCGACTCTGGTCCCTTGCAAGGCCAGCACGTTACCAACTAAACCCAAGGATGTTTCATATAATCCTTCATGTTTAGGAACGAGGAAATACCCTTTATTTTGTGACACTGTTAATATCCCAATTTCTCTGACTCTCAGAATCACGGCGGATGGCACACTTTCAGTGTTACTGAACAGTAAACTGAGGCACACAGCATTCCCCCCCCCCCCCAATCTGTCTATCCTATCTGGTTTCTATTTTAGTCTTTCCAAGAAAGAAGAGGGGAGCGGACATTCCTGGAGTTCCTGGTGCAGTCATCAGGGTAGATGCCCTGACTGTGTGACCCCAGTCTGACCAGCACAGACAGTCTGAGTTTGCTCCAGCATCTGGGCAGATGTGAAATCCTTCTTTTCTCTAAAATACCTTTGATCAAAGCCAAGAGACAGGGAGGGAGACTTTTGGAGTGACTCCCTCCCACCTGGGGTTCATTGCCAGTCTCCAGAGGTGGAACAAACATCGGTGACCCCAACTCTCAAACACCTCTCCCGTCTTTCCCAGCGCGGGGTCAGCATGTGTACACAGTAGCCTAACCATGTGTCAGGCTTGACACTGACGGCCTTACGATCTGCGCAGATGAACTTTTTCTCCCTGGATAATACAGAGAGGTTTGTCTGCTCTCCTCTTGGGGTCATTCTCAGGAACACCTACCCCTGGGCCTGTCTTCACCCTCTGTCTTAGTTAGGGTTTCTATTGCTTCGATGAAACACCTTGGAGAGGAAAGGGTTTATTTGGCATATACTTCCAAATCACTGTCCATCACCAAAGGAAGTCAGGGAAGGAATGTGGATCAGGAGCTGATGCAGAGGCCATGGAGGAGTGCTGCTTACTGGTTTGCTCCTCACAGCTTGCTCAGCCTGCTTCCTAATAGAGCCCAGAAGCACCAGCCAAGGGATGACACCGTCCACAATGGGCTGGGCCGGCCCCCATCAATCACTAATATCAAAAATGTCTTAAATGCTTGCCTACAACCCAATCTTATGGAGGCATTTTCTCAGTTGAAGAGCCCTCGTCTCAGATGACTTTAGCTTGTGTCAAGTTGACATGGAACTTTCTGGCATACTCAGAGTATCCGTTTCCTTTCTGTTGTTGTGATAAGACACCATGACATTTAGAAGAAGGGGTTTATTTAGACTTACAGTTCGTCATGGTGAGTGATGGCATGATGGTAGACATGGTGGCTGAAACAGCGAGCTGAGGGCTCACGTCCTGAACCACCAGCAGGAAGCAAAAGAGAATGAACTGGGAATTACAGGAGGCTTTAAAAGCCCAGAGCCTATCCCCAGTGACACACTTCCTCCAGCAAGGTCATATCTCTTAAATGTCCCCAAACAGTGTCACCAACTAGGGACCAAGTGTTCAAATGCCAGAATATATGAGAAACATTCTCATTCAGACTACCACACTGAAGCTGGAGCTACTGTGATGGGCCCAGACCTGTAGGTACCTGCGTGGCTCTCCATGGCAGGCAGCAACAGATGTTAGACCTGGGAGGCTGGCCCATGGTAAGGGAGGCCTTCTAGGAAGGGGAGAAGGAAAGTGTGCGGACCTGTCCTTTCGTGGGAAGCCACTTGCTACCTCAGGGCAGGGAGGCCACACAGGGATTCCCATTACCAGTGCAGCCACCCAGGGCTTCTAGGAGGGACTCCTGTTCATTAATTTGTTCCTTCATCTCATTTTTGCATCCCTTTCCTACTTCCTTCCTCTCAGTGTCCATCTGTCCATTCATTCATCTATCCATCCACCCCATCCATCCATCCGTCTGTCCATCTGTCCGTCTGTCCATCCATCTACCCCATCCATTCATCCATTCATCTACCCCCATCCATCCACCCCATCCATTCATCCATACGTACATCTGTCTGTCCATCCATCCATCCATTTTCTCACATATCCTATCAATACTTTCTTCCTCCTGCTTGATCTTGGATCTCCTGGCCCCTGCTCCCTCCAGCTGGCCTTGAGTCAAAGGACCACTCCCCCTCTGTCCAGTTGTCAGAATTCCCCCAGTAAGTCTGCACCCCACCCACCTCTGTTCTAGAGACAGGCCTGCAAGCCCCATCAGACACAGGTCCTCCTTACAATGTGGAGTACCTACTCTTCCCAGCAGGAAGGCAAGGGTGGCCTCTATTTGGCTGAAGAGGACCTTCTGGAATCTTGCCCTAAAATAGCCCACAGTGCTACCTCATTTCCTGACAAAGTGGTCAGCTCTGAACACAACTCATCTTATCTGGTTCCATCTGGGACAAGCCTGCCAGGCCGGCACCATCAGTCCTTCTGGGAAATCACCTATCCTGGCTTAAATTCGCCCAGCTGCAGGATGCGACAGGCCTGGAGACAAAGAGCACAGGACGGGCCTCTCACTAGTGCTCAACAGCCCAGTGAACTCTGTCTCTCTAGTTTCAGTTTTTACTCTCAAGCAACCTTGTTAGGTCCTAAGTGAAGCCCCTTGTTCCTTTCACCCCACCCAAGACTGCCTTGAGTGGTCTCCTTGACTCCGCATCCTGGGAGCCATAGCTGGGCCCAGCAGGTCTAGATGGGAACCCAGTCTACAGGGCTGGGGCTGGCTAGAGCCAAAGGAGGTGTGAGGTGCTGCCAGCTGACGCGGAACACCCACACTTCCCACCATTGCAGCCCTCAGTCCAGTCTAGGCCAAAGCTTCACACTCCAGGAGAAAGCCATAGAGAGGCAGGCTGTACGGAGGTCCTGTCCTGCCAGGCTGCCCAGGCTCTGGTGTATCCACCCAAAGGGCAGTGGAGCCACACCCACCATGAGACTTGGAGTGAAAAAAATAAATAAATCAGAAAATGGGATGGTCTCAGATGCCAAGAGGTGCAGTTAACCCAGGAGGAAGTTAACTTTAATGAGGAAATCCCTTAGTGCAGCTGAAACTATGCTTGGAATGGCTAATGAGCCTGGGGGGGGGGTTGGGGGCTTGGAGGAAGTGCTCTGGAAGGACGCCCTCCTGGCCAGGTTTCCCTTGTATATCGGGCTTATCTGCAGGAAACCGCTCTAGAGGCAGAATCCGCTGAGCAGGCCTGTGACTCATGCCTGCTCACAACCCAGGGACAGCCTCCATGATGGGGACACAGTAGCATCTCTAAGCACTAACATGCTCCCAAGGCGGTAGCCACAGCCCTCCCAGCCCAGAGGAAGAGAAAGTTCCCTCTGAGGATTCCTGGGCACACACCTGTGAGGCCCAACCTAGATCAGCTGTAGACTGGGAGTTGAGTATGTGAATGATTAGCATAGTGGTGGGGACAGCATTGTTGGGATTCAAGGGCCAGCTGGTGCCTCAAGCGGTCATTGGAAGTTTAGAGATGCTCTGTCTGTTTTCCTGCAGGGGTATAGCCCACAACTCCCAACACAGGAAGAAAGGGCTATTTTTGGAGGCCAGTCTTTGGTGCTTGGGCTCCCATCACCCGATGACCTCCTGGCCTCCTTCTCCGGTGGAAGAGCTGTCGGAAATGCCTGATTTCTGGTTCTGCCTCCGTTGACAGGCGGGGTTAAGGACAGGGCCTCCAGGGTTGCACAGCCAGCAAAGGGGACTACAAGGCAGTCTTTAGGTTACCCAGGCTTCCCTTAATTTCAGGGATGTTTTCTTAGCTGGCTGGCATGATCCCAAGATTAGGCCAACAGCTTCTTGAGTGGTTCCCGTGACAGGCTCCGTGGGTCACCATGGTCACCAGCCCAGTGTCTCTTGAAGTTTCCAGTGATACTGGGTGCTCAGGGATATAGTGTAGCCATCTCAGAGCTCAACAGAAGATGGCTGAGGATAGTCCTGTGTGCACATGCATGTGCATGCCTATACCCACGCACATCCATGTGAATAAGATTCAGGTGTGCACGTGCATGTGCGCACCCACACACATCCACATGGGGTCCAGAGGCTGGTGCTCAGTGTCTTCCTTCACTGCCTCCCACCCTAATTGGGGACAAGATCACTCACTGAAGCAGGAAGTTCACAATTGGCCAGGCTGGCAGGCCCACCGGCCTCAGGGATCCTTCTTTCTCTGTCTCTCAGCCCTGGATTATGTGTGCCACGCCAGCCCCTGGGATCGGAGCACAGGTCTTCACAGTCACTCAACAAGCGCCACTGATGGAGCCATTTCCACAGCCCTCAAATTCATTTTTGATGTAATTTAAAATAAAATGCAGTCTCCGTTCCCCAGTCCACCGGCCTTCATGCATTCCATCCCCAACACCCAGGCCTCAGAAGTCAGATGGTAAGGTAAGGTGGAAAGCCACAGGGCTGGGGCGGAGGGGGATTTTCCACTTCCCCTCCTGGCTCCATATTTAGAATTTCCACTTTTCACTTGCGAAGGTTTTCCTTTCTCTGCACCCCCAGTGTTCGCCTCACACTCAGCCTCCTGCACACTCAGGACTGACAGTGGGTCTCTTTTGTCATTTTTTTCAAATGTGAACAACAGGCTGCTTGTCCACACTTTACAATTCTGTCTCAGGGGTGCACCAAGTGTCCCAGGGCACAGCTTGTGCTAAAGGCCTCCGTGGTCTGCTAAGCCCAGGGTCCTGCAGAGGTGGCAGAGTCGCAGATAGCTCCCTCAACCTCAGAGGGGGTGCTGCTGTCTGCTACCCATATGCCACTGTCACACAAATGGCCTGTGAGATGAGAGCACACACACACACACACACACACACACACACACACACACGCGTGCACAGAGGTTGCCCCAGAGCTCTCAGAACTCCCATGATGTTTCTGATGTTAGCACTGAGTCAACTACGCATGGGGTCTGGGTTTTCTTTCTTCCTTTTCTCTTGTAACTGCCTGACTTGAATTTTGTAAGCATATATAGAGCTCCTACTGTACACATGCCTCGGGTGTGAGCAAGTCAAAATAGGAGGAGACTCCTGAGCTCACAGTGCTTGTGCTAAGGGGTGGGAAACCTAGTCTAAAGCCATGTGCTCTGGAGACAAAGACACAGGGTGGAGACAGGAAGTCAGATGAAGCTGGGTGCAGTTCTATAAAGGTGGTTGGGAAATGCCTGGACAGTTGGCCAAGACATGAACAGCAGAAATACTTGGTCCCTGGGAGACCCCTCTTTAGGTCGTCCAGTTGAGGCCTGACAGGTGGCCTGCTTTCTATTTGTTTTAGTCAAAAGTTCTCTGGAAGAATAATTAACATCATGAAAATATATCACGAAGGGGCTTTATTAGATTGCCTCATACCATATAGGCCAGGGTGTCCAACAGTGACCTCTATATGCTGAGGAGGCTGAGGACCTGACAGAACCCATGCCACTAAGTCAGCGTCACAGTGTGAGAACCTGGTGGGTTCATGGAAGCTGCTGGTCCTTAGTCTACACTGGAAGGCTGAAGAGTTTAAGTCCTGACAGCAGTGAAGGGTGGTGGAGGTTGAGGCGTTGGTGGCGACGGCAGTGGCTGCGGCAGCAGCAGCAACAGCAACAGTGTTGATGTACTTACCAGCAAGGGAAAGGGCAGCCAGATGATAGACCTATTTTCTCCTAGGACATCTTTAGATCTAGTCTGTTGCTAGAAGGTGGCACTTACTCTGGTAGGAGGGGCTTCTCAGTTTGCCCTCCTGGAAATGCCCACAAGGCCTGCCTCTTAGTTGATCCCAGACCAATTACCCACTTGCTGTCTCTCCACAGATGGAGTCTTACCAGAACATGGCCCAGTCACATCTACACTCTCAGAATCCACTTTACCTGAGACAGACTGAAAACCTATTTATTATCTGGTTCTTAATGGGGACCATTTGCAACTGTACTTTATGCCTGTGTGTGTGTGTGTGTGTGTGTGTGTGTGTGTGTGTATGTGTGTACTTGTTAACTGCAATGTGACCTGTGTGTACTGATTGATACATTCCAAAACCCAGGTCCTAACTCTATGACACATATTGCCATGTCTGAAGATATGCTCCATCTGTGTGATGTAGAATACTTTATCACCTTTAATCCAGCGACTGACGCTGAACCTCCGAAGCCATTTTTGGTTCAGGCATGTCCAGGGAGGTAAGGGACAGTCTACAAGTCACTTGGGGTGCGTCTATGCTTCTGAGCTACAAGAAAATACACCACTCTGTTTCTAAGGTTCTCTGTATTGCTGTGCCCGGCCGGTCTGGGAACCCACAGGTTTTCTACCCCCAACACCTTCTGTTTGAGAAAAAGATGATGGAGGCTGCCTCGGCCTAGAGCTGAAGAGAGAAGTGAGATCCCAGCTACCCCGACCCCTCAAGCCCTCTCTGTTTGCAGCTTCCCCTCTTTGTGTTCTCTTTGTGTGAACTCCTAGGTTCACACCATCTGCGACGAGAGCAGCCCTGGGCCATGTGACCTACGTCCTGCCCCTCCCGCCCCCCCATCGGCAGCATTGGTTTTCACTATGTACATCTCTATGAACATCCAGCTCTGTATGCATGCTGCAGAGCAGGCATGGCAGTGCCCTTCTCTGCCCACCACCGCACAAAGGAGGAACCAGGAGCCCTGTCTGGAGCCCAGCTGTGCCGCCAGCCTCCTCCAACCACAGACCTTGTTGGGCTGTTGGTTGTTGTTGTTGTTGTTGGGTAGCCAAGGTTGGCCTTTAAACCCCTGATGCTCCTTGCCTCTGTCTCTCTAGCTGTGGGATTACAGGCATGCGCCAGCATCCCAAATTGACGTGGTGTTGGAATTCCAACCCAGGGCTTCATAAACACTAACCAAACACTCTGACGACTCAGCTGCTTCCCAGCCCTTGTTACTCTTTTGAGTTAAGCTCTTAAGCTTGCTCAACAGACTTGGAAGCAGTGGAGCCTCCTTCACAGCCCAAGAGGCACTGGCGAGATACTTGCTATGAGGAAATCTTTCCATTGAGAAAATTCCCGTGTGTGCCTGTGCTCAGTGGCTCCACTGAGCTGTGAGGTGACCATGCTTGAGAAGCACAAGGGCCTTTGGGGACCATGGTTCCTGCTGCCTTTGTCACACCTGCTCCTGGCAAGGGACAGGAGCGTCTCTGTCCCTGACACTGGGTCTTGCAGACTTTGCCGCCACCCAGGAACAGAATGAGTTCTGGGTCCCGGGGAGCTGTTTCATCGGGTGGCCATTCACCTTGTCTGAGGACAGGTTGTCACTTGGCTTATCCCTCCCCCCTCCCCCCCCCTACCCCACCCCCACCCTCCTCTCTAACTGCAAAGCCCTCCAACCAGGCCCTGCAGGACAACAAAGTGGACATGACCCTGCATAAGCATTTTGGAAGAAGAGGGCCTTGCTCTGCAGGGAGGGGAGGCCTCTGTCTTTCCCCTTCCAACAGTGGGCTGTGGAATTCTGGCCCCCTTGGCTGTGCTATTGTTTGGAGCCCCAGATCCAGAGGCTCAGCGGCTGAAGGACAGTACACAGACCTCAGAAGCAGCCTTGGGACCTGGAGACAGAGCTCAGTTGATAGCATGCTTGCTACGCATGTATGAAGCCCAAGGTTCCAACTCGGCAATGCAGAGACCCGGCAATGGTGGCACACAGCTGTAATCTGTAATCCCAACATTGAGGAGGTGGAGGCAGGAGGATCAGAAATGAAAGGTGATTCTCAGCTACATGGTGAATTTGAAGTAAACCTCGGCTGATTGAGACCTTGTTTTATTTACTGATTAGTTAACTAATTTTTAAAGCATCAGGTCAAGCCATGCCTACAGTAGCCCACTCCCTCCCAAACATTTTTCCTGAGGACTATGTAACTCTGAGCTCCAGCAATCCAAGATGGGTCGGGCCCCAGCTTTATGCTCCTGCTGGCAACTAGGGCGGAGCCCCAGCTTCAGAGGGAACTCAATGACTACTAGGGAACTGAAAACACATGACTCCAATCAGGAGAAAAATGACTTCATGCAGGCCGGCCCGGGCAAACTTTCAAAAGGTCCTGCATGTTCTGCAGCCTCTGGCTGGGGTCTTTCCTGCGAGAGACTCGCCCTGCACCAGGCCAGGGCCGAAGGCCAGGTGGCAGAGTGTGGAACCGCAGGAATCCGCCACAACCGGGCGCTGCCCGCACCCGCGCCTCACAGTGCTTTCATGAATGGTCCCACTTCCCAGACAGCGGATTGGCTGAGCCGCCGGCTGCGAGGCCCAATCACCATCAGCCGCCGCCAGGTCTCCGCGTGGGGCCTGAGCAGTTCTGCAGCTGTGACTGGCAGAGAGCCCTCCCCCCACCCCCAGGGGAAGAGGAAGGGGAGAGGGGTTTTATATTTATTTTTATTTTTAAATTCCCTGCACTCTTCCTCCGAAGAGGAATTGTGTCGTTCCGAATCTTGGCTGCAGTTCCGGACAATAGCCGTGGGCTTGCCTGTGGCGGTCGGGATTGGCGCTTAAGATCTTCTGTCTGGAAAAGTGCTTGCTGCTTCGGACTACATTTTTTTTTCTGCCTGTGTTTTAGATTGGCTTCTTGTTCCGGGCCCTTTCGCAGGCTGTGCTGCAGAGCCCCAGACAATGTCGTGGGGACAGTGGGTTTGCCTTGGCTTAGGGCAGGAGCTCCTGAAGCCACTCGCTATTGCAGACACTGTACAGGAGCTTGCTCAGCCTGCTCTGTCACTCCATTTGCCAGTCGTCGGCTTGGTACTTGCTTCCAATGACATGTGCACGGGTGGGGTGGGGGTTGGGGGCACTGGAGCTTGGAGACTGGAGTCCCCACAATCTGGGCAGTGCATGTTTGCTTCTGAGTAGGGAAGCAAGCTCTGTTTGCTGATTTGAAGCAGGCACTATTTTTTTTTTTAATGCTCCTGGAGAGCCTGCTGTCCCTGTTGTCACTCCTGGTGCCTTGTAAAGCACAAGAGCCTCTCAGTCCCTGTCACTGAGTCATTACCAACTTTGCCACCACCCAGGAATGGAATGAATTCTGGGTCCCCAAGGGGTCCTGGTGGGCAGTTTCATCAGCCTTGTCTGAGGAGCGAGTCTCATTCTCAGTTTTCAGGACACTGGGGGGTGGGGGGGCAAGGTGAGGGCTCAGCTGGCATGGCCCCTGCTCTCTTACTGAAGAGCCCCCCAGCCAGGCCCTGAAGGGCCTACTCTACAAACAAACCCGACATGGCCCGGCACAAGCATTCCATAAGAGGAGGGTCTTGCTCTGCAGGGAGGGGAGGCCTCTGTCTTTTCCCCTCCAACAGTGGGCTGTGGAATTCTGGGCCCCCTCGGCTGTGCTATTGTCTGGAGCCCCAGATCCAGAGGCTCAAGGGCTAGAGGTCAGTGCAAATTGTGTGCCTGTCCTTCCTGGGAAGACTCCCAAACTTGAGGAAAACACCACAGATAGAATCTAGACTCCAAGTAGGATGGGGAAGAAAGCTCTTTTGCAAGGTGTGTTGAGGTCAGATTGGGGAGGACTTTGAATGCAGCCGGAGGAGGTCTTTTGAGGCCCTAAGGAGCCACAGAAGGTTGGGGAGAAGAAGCTGTACCCTGAAGAACTGAGCCCCCCTGGCAGGGAACCAGGGCTGAGCCTTTGTGGAGCTTCTGCATGGGAACCAGGCAAGTTGTTCCCCATGACCCTGGGCTTTCTCACTTGAGAGGTTCCTAAGCAATCACCTTCCTCAAACAGCGAGGAAACAGCTGGGCCTGGTTCACACCTTGAATTCCAGCACTTGGGAAGCAAAGGCAGGTATATCTCTATGAGTTCCAGGGCAGCAGGGCTACATGTGAGATCTTACTTGAAAAAACAAGAGGAAACTGAGGTTCAGAATCACCTGAATGAGGTCCAGTCACCTGAAGGGGTCCTATCACTTGGAGGCCACAGCCTTTGGAATGGCCCAGCTCCGCCTTGAGTTTGAGGCGAAGGCACACTGGACAAGGCAGCCCTGGACTGAAGGCCAGAGTGATAAACTCGGGTAGCTCTCCAGGCCCAGGCCAACCACAGAAGCAGACCAGACTCGTCTCCTGTGGAGCTCCATCCCATCAGATGTCACAGGGACAGTGTCACATGTCACCTGGCCTCTGGATACCACTGGAGGCTTTGGAATGGATAGAAGAGACAGAATGACAGAATTCTCCGCATGTGAGCAATTGCCTGAGGTTTGAATGTGTGCTCAGATGCCCTGAGCCCGTAGCCTGGGTCCCAGTGCAGCCATATTTTGGTGTGGGGTCCTGGGATGGGGCTTGAATCATCTCACAGGAAGAAGCAGGTAGATCCACTCACAGGATGGTGGAGTGATGGAGCTGAGCTAGCACCTCAGCTGGGAATGTGAGCTCTCACCTACCGGACTGTTATCTCAGAAGGATCCCGTCTCAGCATCTATGACTCTTACCAAGTCTGACACAGCATGAAACTCTTGCCAGATGTGAACAGATGTCTGCACCACACTTGTGAACCTCCAGCCTCCAGATACAATGGGCTACATCAGCCTCTTTCCTGGATGAATTTCCCAGCCTCGCTGAGTATGGTGGTACATAGCTGTCATCCCAGCACTGGGGAAGTAGAGGCGGGAGAATCAGGAATTGGAGGTCCATCCTTGGATACATATTGAGTTGGCTGGCTGCCTGAGCTACATGAGACCCTGTCTCAAAAACAAAACATACAACAAACAAATAGCTAATCAAACAAGCCTCTCCTCACCAGGGATTTAATTCAAAGCTGAATGAACTGTTAAGAGGGGTGACCTGGTTGAAGCAAATCGACCCTTAGAGGCAGCCCTGGAAAGCCTTGGCCCCTTCTCTCTCTGCTTCCTGGTCCTTACAAGATTCCCGCTATGATGTCCTGTCACGCCATAGGCCGCTGTGATGCAGCCACGCAATCATGGGTGAACCCTCTGAATAAATACATGAATCTCTTTATATCCTCCTGGCTAGATGTGAAGCCGGAGCCAAGGGTATGTTTGCAACATGTCCGTGTTTCTGTCTCTCTACCCATTTATCTCTGTAATATCTCTATTGCTGTCTCTTAATCTTTATGTCTCTATGAATCTTTTTCTGTGTTTCTGTCTCTGTCCATCTGTCTACCCACCCTCTCAGCCTTAGTCTCTCTTCATTTCCTTTCTTTACTTCCCACAGCCCATGGAAGGAGGGTGTGTCTCACACAGTGGGGCTGTGCACCTCTCACCAGACTGCTGGGGCAGTAAAAAGTTCACATGTGTGGGGACATCTTTCTCCAAGAGAGGCAGTTGTGATGTGGGAGCATTTGCCACACATCTTTTAATGGTCTCAAGTTTCACCTCTATAGGTTGCGAGGGCCCCTCCCCCACCCTCCCTCTCTTCTGACAAGGGGGGTTGTGAGGTGGCTCTATAGATGTTTTGGATGGGTTAAACCTGATAAAGTGAATCCCACCCCTAGGGCTGCACAGGGGCTTAGAACACGCCCCTTCCTGTCAGTGGGTTTTCTGAGAGATTCCTAGAGAATGCAGGTTTACAGCCAGGAGGGAAGTTAATTATCCCCTGACTTCTTGCTGTTTGAGAGGCTACCCACAAACTCCAGGATGAGTCCTTTTCCCCTTTCATGTTCCCATAAATTTCCACGCCTACCTGACCTGCCTCAGGTCCCCAGTGCCTTCTCAGACTCTTTAACTGCTACCCAGCGCTCCGCCTGTCCCGCACTCACCCATCCATAGTTCCATTTTGTTCACTACAGTGTTAGTCCCTCAGGGATGGCTTTGTCCCTGTCTGTCTGTCCACGTGCCTGCTCTGTGGTTCCCAGTGTGACTGCCTGCTTAGTCATTGTGCTGTGCAGAAAGGGAAGGAGGGAATGACACACAGTCTGGAGGGATAGAAAGCCAGACAAGATCTTTGTGTCTTTGCCCTGAGTGAGGCTTTGCCACTCAGAGAGAGTCATGAGAGTCACACTCCTGGCCCAGTGGGTACCTTATTAAAGTCATAGCTGGCTTTGCCTCTAGAGCCTTTGTGAACTCCTGTCTGAAATGTCAACCTTCAGCCTTTGTTAATAAACTTCCCAGTGACCCTGGCCTTGGTCTGCCAGCTTCCTGTGAGTTATTCTAAGAAGACTTGAGAGAATATGAAGCTGTTTGAAGACTTCTGAAAGTCCTGGGGAGGGAATAGGTGGTCTCTTAGTCAGGGTTTCTATTCCTGGACAAAACATCAGGACCAAGAAGCAAGTTGGGAAGGAAAGGGTTTATTCAGCTTACACTTCGGAAGACAGGACTGGAACTTAAGCAGGTCAGGAAGCAGGAGCTGATGCAGAGGCCATGGAGGGATGTTACATACTGGCTTGCTTCCCCTGGCTTGTTCAGCTTGCTTTCCCATAGAACCCAAGACTACCAGCTCAGAGATGGCACTACCCACAATGGGCCCTTCCAGCTTGATCACCAACTGAGAAAATGCCCCACAGCTGGATCTCATGGAGGCACTTCCCCAACTGAAGCTCCTTTCTCTGTGATAACTCCAGCCTGTATCAAGTTGACACACAAAGCCAGCCAGTACAATTGGCACAATGTAGTGGGGTATTCCTATGACAACTTGACCATGTTGGGGGGAGGGTGGTGGAAGGACTTTGGAACTTTGGGCTAGAAGATTCATTTGGTGTTAAGAGCTCTGTGGGATGCTCTGTAGGAGCTTGGAAGATAATGTTGAGAACAGTGCAAATGATGCCAGCTCAGAGATGGCACTACCCACAATGGGCCCTTCCAGCTTAATCACCAACTGAGAAAATGCCCCACAGCTGGATCTCATGGAGGCACTTCCCCAACTGAAGCTCCTTTCTCTGTGATAACTCCAGCCTGTATCAAGTTGACACACAGGCCTGGCTTGTGAAATTTCAGAGGGAAAATTAAAGACTTTTATCAGGGCTGTTGCTGTTTTGATTGTGAATATTCTGTGGTTTTGGTTAACTGGGGCTGAAGAATCAGTTGTGATTAGTAAGATACCAGAACTACTAAAGTGAAACCTTTGCATTACTGAGACTATTGATGCTGGTTAGCTGGAGCTAAGAAATTAGTGGTGAATAAGAAGAGACCAGCATCATTGAGATGAGATTTACAAAGAGGCTGTGTTCCAGAGATAGCCAAGGTTGTACCTCATGCTGTGGCTGGACTTGCTATTGGTAAGAGTCACCCAGGTGGTACTGGTTTTGAAGGCATGAAGGGGTCATAAAGAGCAGCTGAGGCTCGGCACTGTGAGAGGCTGTGGAAGGGCATTGGTAAAGGTGCAGCCTCAGTTGCAATTGATAACCCAGGACTGAAGGGATCATGCAAAGGAGTTGAGGCTTGGCACCATGAAGAGAGCCTATGAGAGGCTATTGGTGAAGCCTAATTACAGCAGAAAATAGCAGTGTTTTGGAGATGCCAGTGCCATGAGGTGACCACGAAGAACAGCAGCAGCAGTGGAGTACAGGCAGCTGGAGCCTAGAAGACAAGGTGTGTGTTACAAAGGGCAGAGCTGGAGAAGTGACCCAAGGCCTTGGAGGAGCCCAGAAGATCTTGAGTTGGATCCCAGACATTGGACAGTTGGGACTTTGATTTTGATTGTGACTGTGCCCTTATATTTTTCCCTCTTGAAGAAAGAAGGTATTTTAGTGGAGCCCAGTTAAGAGACTTTTAATTGTAAAAAGACTTTGGATTTTAAAAGAGATTGGATGTTTTAAAGGGATTGAAATTTTAATATATAAGAATTTGTAAAGACTGTGGGACTTTTAAATTTATTTAGATCTTGGGGGTAAATAAGGAAGTAAGGATTGAGGCTTAATAATGATGTGTTTGTCAAGTGGATAAGGGGTCAATTGTACTGGCTGGGTTTGTGTGTCAACTTGACACAGGCTGGAGTTATCACAGAGAAAAGAGCTTCAGTTGGGGAAGTGCCTCCATGAGATCCAGCTGTAAGACATTTTCTCAGTTGGTAATCCAGCGGGTAGAGCCCCTTGTGGGTGATGCCATCCTGGGTTGGTAGTCTTGGGTTCTATGGGAAAGCAAAGCTGAGCAATCAGCCAGGGGAACAAGCCAGTAAGAAACATCCCTCCATGGCCTCTGCATCAGCTCCTGCTTCCTGACCTGCTTGAGTTCCAGTCCTGTCTTCCTTTGGTGATGAACAGCAATGTGGAAGTGTAAGCTGAATAAGCCCTTTCCTTCCCAACGTGCTTCTTGGTCCTGATGTTTTGTTCAGGAATAGAAACCTTGACTAAGACAGGTGGCAAAGGCCAGGAGGCTTCCTTTCTACCTGGAAGATCAGCTTCAAATTTGCTGTGTGCTTCCAAGCTGTATCATGGGGAAGACCACCTCCCAGGATGCAATATGATCCCTGGTAGACCCTCACTAACTCTTGCCCGCCCCCCAGCCGGCCATCCTACAGTGGTACCTCTAGCAGGGTCTGTGGAACATCCTCTAACCTGGGCTGCAGCCACAGTTCCTCATGAGTGGCCCTACAAAGGGGTGCACAGAACTCTGGCTGTGCGCTTAGCACTTATTCCAGGACTGTTTGCACTGTCTCACAAGGGAGAAGGGACCACCCACAGTCAGCAACCAAATGCCTTGAGTTGTCTGGTGCCCACATGACCTGCTGGTCCCCAGACAGAGCCACACTTGAGACAGTCTCTAGTCTCCTGTGATACCCTACTCAATTCAAGGCTGCATCCTATGGGGTAGTGAGTGGCCTCTGGTTCCTGCTCCCTGTGCCTTGCTCTGAGAACTGCCATGATGGGTATGTTGTAGCCTGGGTACAAGCCAGGAATGGGGTACATGAAGAAAGTGGTCCATCAGAGACCTAACTCTGTGTACTGCCTCTGGGCCCTGCCTGAAGAGCCTGCCGGCCCGCCCCCCACCCCCCTACCCGCCTGGCCCGCCCGCCCACCTGCTGGGCCTCTGCCTCCTGCCTTTGGCTTTGTCTGCCTTTGCCGGTTTTTTTTTTTTTTTCACTCACAGTTTGAATCTTTTTCTCCCAGGCCTCAGGTTTCACCTCTTGCTGTGATGGTCCCTTGAATTTATAAACTAGTGGCCTCCAAGAAGCTAGAGGTGGGCCTTCCTAGCCTACTCTAGCAAGCTTAGGAGGAATTCTAGCCAGATCCTCTGTTCTCTCAGGGTTGAGCTCTGAAGGCTCAAGAATGTGGAAGGAATCCAAAGGGCCCTGCAGAACAGTGGTCAGGGATGGGGTAGGCACTGCCTCAGAGGGGTAAGGAGGCGAGGGTTCCCCAGGGCCCTGCCCCTCCGTACTCTGAGGTGCCCTCCTTTGATGGAAGCACCTAACTTTAATTTTGGAAATATAGATAAAGATGTTGGGACCACATGAGTACTCAGGAATGGAGACAGGCTTTGGGGTCCATTAATCCTGTGGTGTGGCAGAGAGCAGTCCCTTCCCCTCCCCACGAAGCCTAGGCCATTCGTCACGTAGCTGTGGTTTCAGCCCTGGCTCTCCATGCAGCTCTGACACAGTCCCTTCTCCTTCCTGAGGGCCTCCTGCTTCCATCTACCCAAAAGCCATCGGCTCACCTCCACCCAGGAGTACTGTCCCCAGGAGTACTGTCCTCAGGAGTACTGTCCCCAGGAGTACTGTCCCCAGCATCGCTCATCAGCACCCTACCTCTGCCATGTCTGAAGCCCAGGCTCTCTCTCCCTCCTCACTGCTCCTGAGAAGGCTAGCCTCATGTGGCACACTGGACCTGCCTTGCTCAAAGAAGAGCCCATGCTAGGAGGTCCCACCTGCCCCCAGGGGTGACCTGCCCCCTTTTGTGACTCCCTGCACAGTTCCCCCCCCCCCCACATACACACACAATTCTGCTGCCTTTTCCAGTCCATGAGCCCCTCCTTCAGGCCTCAAGAGGCAGAGGATGCTGGGAGCAACTGGGTTTGCAACACTAGGCTCCTGGGGTTCTCAGGCTCATGAGGCTGGGAGGGGGGTCCTTGGTTTTCTCTCTTCTCGCTCCGTTCTTCTCTCTGGGTGACTTCATCGGTTCCCATGGATTGGATGGATGACTTGAACTCCAAATTTGTCTCCAGCCTTGATCTCCCCTCTGACCTCTAAACCCGAATATCCGGCTGTCCCCTCGGATCATGACTGATCTGGGCTCCAGGAACTTTCTCCCCAGGCCTTTCCCAGCACCCTCATCTCAGGAGATCTACTGCACATAGCTGCACAATGCTGCACATAGTGGTCTTCCCATCTCTACCCTCCTGGCCCTTGTCCATGCTCAGGAATCCATTTACTGAGGACCCCGCCCCTTGGAGGCCTAAGGCAGGGTCTGCTCCTGGAGCATGGGGAGCAGGGCCATGTTCTCTGCTAAGCTTCCCCACTGTAAGGACCCTCAAGAGCCAGAGCCCCTCTAGGGACATGTGGGGAAACCACTTCCTCCTAGCCAAGAACTGAGCTCAGTCCTGGAGTAGCAGGGTTTCTGGTCTCTTGGGGGGCTGCTGGGCAGCGGCAGGGACCTCTCTGGGGACCACCATGCAATGAGGTCATGTAGTCATAAAACAAAAGCTCTTGATAGATGGCTCCATTCCCAGCCATCGGGCCCCACCACTCCTTGCAGTGCAGGTTTTCCAGCATGCTCCCAGACTGCAGCAGACCCCGTTTCTCATGCAAGCCGGTCTCTGGCGTCTGCAGTGGTGGCGGTGTGTGTGAAGGGGTGAATTTGAAGTTGCAGTGCTAGGGAGTAAGAGGAGCTGAGCAGGTTGCTGGTGCTCTAACATCAGCTTGGGTGGCTGTGATGGTTTGCATATTCTTGGCCCAGGGAGTGATACTAATAAGAGGTGTGGCCTTGTTGGAGGAGGTGTCTCGATGTGGGCGTGGGCTTTAAGACCTTCATCCTAGCTGCTTGGAAGCCAGTCTTCTCCTAGCTGGCTTTGGAATAAGAAGTGGAACTCTTGGCTCTACCCGCGTCTACCTGGATGCTGCCATGTTCCCACCTTGATGATGATGGACTGAACCTCTGAACCTGTAAGCCAGCCCCAATTAAATGTTGTCCTATGTAAGAGTTGGTCATGGTGTCTGATCACAGCAATAAAACCCTGACTCAGACAGCGGCCATTCTTTTTGTGGCGTATTTAGTGAGCCGCTGAACATCCAGCCTACAGGACATAGAGCTTGGAACAAGACCCACAGAGCACAAGGCTGTGGGAAAGAGTGACCAGGCCTCTCTGATGGCTGTGAAGAACTCTGTGAAGGCTCTATGATGCCGTGTATCCCACCAGGGAGGACAGGTATGAGGAGGTCCCTGGCCTGCCCATGGCCACAGGGTCCAAACCTGACCCTTCTTGCCCTGTGTCTCACTCACCCTCCACCATCTATATTCATCATCCTTCCATTCATTTATTTATCCATGTGTTCATTCATTCATTTCATCATTCACTCATTCATTCAGTCTTTTACCCATTTAATTGCTTAATCCTCCACTCACTCGTGTACTCATCCATCCATCCATCCATCCATCCATCCATCTGCTTGTCCATTGATTCACTCATTCATGCATTCTCTCACTGTTTTAGTCACTGTTCTATTGCTGTGAAGACACCATGATCAAGGCAACACCTATAAAAGGAAACATTCCATTGGGGGGCTTACTTACAGTTGTAGAGGGTGGTCCATTACCATCACGGCTGGGAACATTAGAAGCACACAGTAGACAAGTAGCTGTAAAAGCAGCTGAGAGCTCTACATCACGATTTACAGGCAGGGGGTGGGATGGGGGAGGAGAGACTGGGTCTGGTGTGGGCTTTTGAAACCTCAAAGAACACCTCCAGTGACACACTTCCTTCAACAAGGCCACACCTCCAGTCCTTCTTATCCTTTTCAAATAGTGCCACTCCCTGATGACTAAGTATTCATATACATGGCCAGTGTGGCTATTCTTATTCAAACTACCACACTCATATATTCATTCATTTACTAGCCTAGCCATTCATTCATTCTTTCATTCATTCCCTCTCATTCATTCACCTGGACATTGCCTATGCATTCATTCTCTCTCTCTCTTTTAAAGATTTATTTATTTATTTATTTATTTATCTAATGTTTGTGAGCACACTGTCACTGTCTTCAGACACACCAGAAGAGGGCACTAGATCCCACTACGGATGGTTGTGAGCCACCATGTAGTTGCTGGGAATTGAACTCAGGACCTCTGGAAGAGCAGCCACTGCTCTTAACCGCTGAGCCATCTCTCCAGCCCCCATCTGTCCATTCTCTTGTACTCATTCGTTCATCCTCTGAGCACCTGCCACGCCCCTAGCTTTGGATTTGGAGCTGAGAATGGGAGTGGAGCAAAGGAAAGAACAGTGTTTACAACTTCAAAGGTCACACTATGATGGGGAGAACGGCCCAGCATTCAGGGTAATCAGGCATGTTCGGTGACAGAAATGACCAAGGGTTACCTAGAAGAGAAGGATGGACTTCACATACGTATGGATGCATACATGTAGGTGAGTATAGGTGTACATGTGTGTCCCATCTGTTCATGCATGTCTGTGTGCATGTGTTTGCTTCTGTGTGTGAGTGCAGCGTGCTTGTGTACTTGAGGGAGTGTGTACAGGTGTGTGCATGAGTGTGTGTCCTGGCCTATGCCATGCTGCTGTAACAAAAATCTGAAGGCGAATAACTATAAAGAGTCCAGGTGTGACGGCACATGTTGACACATGGTGGCACATGCTTAAAATCCCAGTATTAGGGAACCTGAAGCAGGAAGATCACATGTTCCAGGCCACTTCTCACTAGCCCTAGCTGCCATCACTCCAGTCCAAACCCCAGACCTGAGTCAGTGCAGGAATTCACCCTCCTGTTAACTCATCCCATCTCTCTCCCACCTAAAGCCACGGTTACCCTTTCTGTTTTCGGTCACTTTCCCTTCCACTGTAAGCAAGCACCACCACCCCACCCCACCACCGCAATCTAGATTTCCCACTCTTGCTACTTAGGCCTCAGTTGAGAGGTTACCATCTCAGAAACTTATTCCCTCATCGCCTTATGTTATTCCCCTGCTTCCAGTCCCAAGACAGGCTCTTGTGTAGCTTAGGATGGACCATCTCCACGAGGCTGAGGATGAGCACCGACTCCCCCAGCCTCTACCTCTCAAGCGCTGTGATTACATCAGGCACCCCTACATCTGACTTGATTTCCTCTTAGCCCTTGTCACGGTTCCAGATCATATAAAATTAGCTCATGGGAATGAAGTTAACCTGGTCCAAGGCCCCATCTTTTGGTTCCAGATAATCAACGCACAACTGATGCTGAGGGCAGTGGCCTGCCCTCAGGTGCGTTCTGTATGCCCTCTGTTCTTTATCCCCACAGGGGCTGCCCAGAGGAGGTCTACACCAGCCTGCTCACTAACTAGCCTGCTCTGTTCCACTCCTTATGTGTCCTTTATGTGGGCTACACAGTGAGTTCCAGACCAGCCTGGGCTATATAGGTCCTATCTCAGATAAACAAGCAAAGTTTGTTTAGCTCTTGGTCTCAGTGGCAAAAGCCATGTCTTCGGCCCAGGGCTGCATCTTACATGGCAGAGGAGAGGGGCAGATGCATGGGTGGCCTTGCATAGACTCACTCTTGTTAGAACTAACCTGTTTTCCATGAGGAGTGCATCCAAGCCTGCCTAGGACCACTTTACACAAGGCTCCGCTGTGTAAGGGCCTCGTTACCTCCTCTCACTGCTAGGCTGAGCGTGGAGCTTCTAGTGCATGGACACACAAGGCACATTTGAAGTATAGCCACTCCACGTGTGTGTGTGTGTGTGTGTGTGTGTGTGTGTGTGTGTGTGTACACGTGTGCACTCTGGGACAAGTGGAGGGTACAAGGTGGGGAGGAAGACATATCCAAGTTTTAAGGCAAACGAAGCCACATGAGGCCTTCCCTGGTCTGCTTCAACTCATCCCAGCACCCTGCACACGTGCCCCAGGCCAACCTCTTTCATTTTTCAGTAGTGTGGTTCTGATGAGTCTGCCCCCTGTATCAACTGTGGGCAAGAACTATGTGACATTTTCAAGAAAACTTCGGCGAAGGGATGAAGGGGCCCAGTGTAGAGGCTGGGAGGGGCGGGGACCCCCAACACTGGCCATTACTGGATTAATGCTTAGAAGTCCTGGTGGGAAGCCCTAGAGCGTCAGCTAGCTGGATGAACAAGGACAATCCCAATCGCAATGGGGCCAAGACTGAGGCCTGTCCCTGGGACAGCGTGGCTGCTAGGTGTGGCAGGCAAGGGTCAGGGGTTATGTTTGAGTGCAGGGGAACCCAGGACAGAGCTCCTAACTACACTCTGTCGAACTGGCGTGGGCGGGCGGTCCTTTGGATGGTCCTGGGACAGAATAGCAAGGCCCTGATCACTTGTCAGATCCACCGAACAGTGGCATTAGGCATGGGGAGGCGCTTGGGAAGGTTCCCAAGGCTGAATGGAGTTCAGGTAGGAGAAAGGATTGCATGCTCCAAAGCCATGAGCAGGTGGGGGCAGCTCGTGGTCTCAGCTCTCTGCTTCCTGCCTGGTAGCTAGCTGCTTCTGCACTGGAGTGGCTTAGGCTCTGCATCCAAGGCAGCACACCTCCTGATTTTCTGAACATCCTCACTTCATGGGCAACTCTAGCCAGCCTCGGTGGTTCCCTGGTTGTCTCTATGACTTCAGTTTGCTACATTCTGAGCTCCTGGGGCAGGGATCCCACAAGATCCACTTGGGAGCCCCATGCATAGAGCTGTAGTGGGGGGGGGGTTGGAAGGTGAGTGGTGTAATTGAGTAGTAAAAGGGAAGGAGTGACCACAGCATCGCTCTCCTCTTTGCTGTTCCCCTCTACAACCACAAGCTGGCTCAAGAAACCTCCTGTGTTTTGTTTTCCTTTTATTTAATTCACCCATGTATATGTGTGTATGTGTGTGTGTGTGCATGTGTGTGCACAAGTGTGTAAGTACATGTGCAACTGTGTATTTGTGTAGACCAGAGGTCACCATCAGGTGCCCTGCTCTATCGCTCTCTGCCCTGTTTTTTGAGACAGTCTCCCTCTGACCCTGTGCTGTCATCACAGGAGTCCCCCACCACCCTAGCTTTTCCATGGGTTCCAGGGATCCACACTCTGATTGTGATGTTTGAGTGGCAGGTACTTTACCCACTGAATTGTCTCTGCAGTCCAGTGTTGATTTTGTCTTCTTCTTTTACTACTGCACAATGATGTGCTTGGGGGCTGGGTTGCCCAACCCTGCAGGTGCCCAAGCAGAAGGTTGAACTTGCAAGGCTTCTTCTGAGCATTAGAGCCATAGTTGCCCATGATGGGAGAAAGCCACACATATTTTGTGCAGATGCAACCTTTTTGTGAAATGTGGCCCCACGGCTGGCTGAATCTGTAGTTGTGGGGCCTGTGAATACGGAGCCTGGCTGCCCCTTAAAGGAAAGGCAGCAGGGCATGGTTCAAGTAGCTGAGTCTTCGGTTTCCTAAAGCTGCTCCAGGCGTGGATGGAGCCAGCCTCATTTTCGGTTTGGAGTCTTTTCCCAACTCTTGGGATGAGAGCCTCAGTACCGACTCTGACCCCTGCCTCCGAGGGGCCATGGCTGCACCAGTCTTGCAATGGGCTCATCTGCTACAGTCAGGCCCACGTGCTCTGCACCTTTGTAACTCACCCACTGAATTATAGAACCCCTCTGTGTCACAGCCCCATCCATACATCTGGAGGAGACTACTCAGGAGTCTTTGGGGCTAGGGTCCTGGGAACTACATTAGACAGCTACAAATCTTGTTTCCTGGGCTGGGGCCTGAGTCTGCCCCATGGGTAAAGAGTTAGGCCTGTGGGGTGACTGAGCAGGAATGAAGGAGGGAACAGTTTCAGCTGAGAACCAGATCCCCTGTCTGACTCCTCTCTGATGCACTGTTGTAGCAGCTTACACGGGGGTGCTAGTTTCAAGGGCCACCTGTGTGAAGGATGGTGGTGGAGGCTGGGTGTGAGGGCTAGTCTTGTCAACATCACAAAATCCAGAATCACCTGGGAAGAAGCCTCTGAGAATACTTGAGGGAGCATCTTGATTATGATAATGGAGGTGGGAAGAGCTGCCCACTGTGGGTGGCACCATTCCCTAGGCATCTATCCTTGGCTTATAAATAGACTGAGCTCTTTAAGCGCATCACCACTGTATATACATTTGTCTCTGCATTCAAATTTCACATCTTCCCAAGGAAGCTTAACTGATTTACATCTAGGAAGGCTGCTATGGGCTCAGTTGGTAGAGTTCTTGCCTAGCATGCATAGAGCCCTGGGTTCTATCCCCAGAACATTTTCTTTCTTTCTTTCTTTCTTTCTTTTTTTTTTTTTAAAAAGGCTTTCTTCTGATAAATCAGAACTAGAGGGTTTGATTTAATTCACAGTTGCCTCAGTCAATC
Source organism: Apodemus sylvaticus (assembly GCF_947179515.1). Lineage (NCBI taxonomy): Eukaryota > Metazoa > Chordata > Mammalia > Rodentia > Muridae > Apodemus > Apodemus sylvaticus. The sequence continues at coordinate 59,955,909 of NC_067472.1, read as the reverse complement.
ATGGATTTGTCCACCCTCACTGGTTCTAGCTGGTCTGCTGAAAGTGAGTGGCAGGCCCTGATTCACTGGGGCTGAGCCCAGGGATGCCTGGGAACACTGGTGTTTTCACTGCCTGGGGCTCTAGAGTCTCATGGCAGAACCCAGGGCTGTGTGTTGGTTCTAGGAGGTCCTGACCCCTGGCCTGTGACCTCACGGTTATCACTTGCTTTTCTTCTCTTCCCTGGATAACAGCTTCACCATCGACCCTGTACTGGGTTTATTTTGCTGGAAAGGGGTCAAATTCCAGTGTTTGTGGGCCTGTGTGTGCACCCCAGGGCAGCTGGCCAGCATTTGAACTGGAGGGGGACCTGGCCAGACCATACCCAGCCTGACAGGACATTGCACATCCTTATTGCAGGGTGGAGGTGATCTGTGCCTATCTGAAGAAGCAGATCTCTGTCAGCAGAAGTTCACAGCCTCTTTCTTTTGAAACTCTAAAAGAAAGTCCCTCCCCACGTCTCCACACACGGTTTCTCCCTAGTAACAACACTGTTGCAGCTTCTCAAGTGGAAGCAGGACAGGGCAGAGGGGTTGGCACTAAAGAAAAGTGTTTAGAGGCCCCGGAGATGGTTCAGTTTGTAAAGTGCTTGCTCTGCAAACATGAGGATCTGCGTTCGGTCCCCAGCTCACATGCAAAAGTGCTTCATGTGGTGCATTGCTTCTAACCTTAGCACCAGGGGAAGCAGAGACAGGAGGGACCCTAAGGCTAACTGGCCAGACAGTCTCACTAACTCCAGCTTCAATGGGAGATGCTGACCTTGGTGGCTCTTCAGAGAGTAACATGTATGTTCCTCAGGAGTTGGTCACTACCACATCCCAAAGGTTACATCCCTATCATCTGTCATTCTGAAGACACCTGAAGCCTACACACTGCTCTGGGGCGGGGGGCTTTATTGCTCTGCCTGTCACCCCACATGTCTGAACAGGTATGGAGAACATGACACCAGAGATACAACTGTAGAAAACTTCACTCTGGGGTGAACTGAAGGTCATGAACCCCTCACTTCCAACTCATGGATGAGGCAATAAGGAATCTTGTTTGACCCCATCCATTTGGGGACATCCTGGTCCATCAGCTGGTCAGGGGCCACACCATCAGGGTCTTAGAGCTAAGATACATGGGGCAGATCCTGCCTGGCCACAGATCAACCTGGTTGGTTCTATCCTGTTTCTAGCTAGGGTGGCTAGAAGCAGTGTCCAGGGGCTCTGGTGTCTTTGCACTATGGGGATGACTCAACCTTTTCCCTGTCGGTGACAGAATAATGTGACCACTGACCTCTGGCTTACAAGTGAAGCAATGGCTTTTGCCTGTGTGTTCCTGCCTGGCTCTAGATGGGACATATACCTGTGAGGAACCTCCACAGACGGGAAGGCCGCCCTTGGGTGTCCTTCTAAGCAGTGTCCTGTGTGGTGGTGACAAGCACTGGCTGGTTTAGATCTTAGTGGTCTCCCTTGTCACTATGACCCATTATTCAAAGACTACCCACTTTGGGCATAGTGGCATGTGCCTGTAATCCCAGGAGAGGCGAGAGGCTCTCTGTGAGTTTGAGGGTAGCCAGGTTTACATAGCAAGTTCCAGACCAACCAGGCTACATAGTGAGTTGCTGGTCTAAACCAAGCTGCCAGCCCTGCCTACTAGAGTCTCTCCAGAGCACTGGGACTATGGTAGGAACTACTGTCTACAGAGGGGGCTTCAAAGCACAGAAGGGGACACTAGGAGGAGCCACACAAGGGCCATGGTCAGGAGATGCACTGTCTGTGATGGTAGCCTGTGGACAGACAGGGCAGTGGTGGGGCGAATGCAGTGTGCACACAATGACTCAGCCTGAGTCGGCCTGCCTGTACTCAGCTGCCTCTGGGATGTGTGCATCAGGGCTGATGGTTTCCTCTGTGGCCCTATGTGTGTGCACCACGCGGCCCCTCCTCTTTGCACCTGTCCCAGACACTGTGGGCACATGAGCCTCCTGACACCTGAGGCCATCAAGCAGTCCTTGATATTGCAGGCCTCCCAGTAGCCCTGCTGGGCCCCAGCACAGTCTCTCACTGGAAAGCAGATTGTTGTACTGCTGCCTGGCCAGGCCTTGTTGCTGAGTCACAGGCGAGACCAGGACCTGACCACAGGACATTTTTGAGATTCCAGGGCTGGCTCCACAGTGGTAAGCCTTCTTGCCCTGCGGCAGGTTCATCTCCATTGGGTCCAGAATCCCAGCCTTGCAGGGCTAGAAAGTCCCTGGGGACAGGAACCATGGGAATGTAGGCTAGAGGCAGTGACTGGAGGTCACCGAGGGTACCCCTGCTCTCTTCCTCAAGAATTGTAGTCAGCAGGGCACCCTGAAGTCTCTGTCTGCACCCGGGGGAGAGGCAGACAGTGACAAGAGACAGGCTCAGAGCTCCAAGTCCCCACTACTTACTGAGGTTTGGATCTTCCTAGAGAGTAAACTGTTTCTAAGTAACCATCTATGTTCAAGGTTTAAAATGTAAAAATGTGAAAGGGGATTCCAGGAGATGGTTCAACAGGTGAGGGAGCCAGCTGCTGTACCCCTGTGCGTGTGTGTGCGTGTGTGTGTGTGTGTGTGTGTGTGTGTGTGTGTGTGTGTGCATGTGTGTGTGTGTGTGTGTGTGTGTGTTCTCATGTGTGTATGGACACAAGTGTGGATGTCAGAGATCAATTTCAGGTGTCTCCCCTAGTTGTTTTCCATTTTAACTTTTGATGCAGGGTCTGTCACTGAATTTACAATTCACTGGGTCCCAAGGATCCTTCTGTCTGTCCCCCAACACTATGCACCCTGTGTCCAGCTTTTCCATGGGTCCTGGTATCTGAACTAAGGGCCTCGTGCCTGTGCAGCCAGCCCCTGACCCACACTGGCCATTGTCTCAGCCCCTTTATGATTTTGAAAACAAATTCCCTGCAAGGTGTAGGCTCTACCTGTAATCTCAGTACTCAGGAGTCTGAGGCAGGAGAGCCACCATGGGCTTGAGGCTAGCCTGAGCCACAGAGTGAGACTTTGGGAAGGGTACAAGGGTGGGAGAGTAGGAAGGGAATGTGATCTGGGTGCACTGTATGAAATGGCTACATTTTAAATAAAAAAATGTTGCATCAAGCCAGCCTGGTGGTGCATGGCTGGAACCACAGTGCTCCGGAGGCTGCCGGAGGAGGAAGGAAAAATTAAGGCCATCTAGCAAGACTGTCTCAAAACCAACAACAAAACCAACAAAATGCAGTTTTCCTTTTTAATAATGTCTTTATCTTATTTATTTCTATGTGTGCGGCAGTTATAAGACAACTTGGGGAAGTTGGATCTCTCCTCCCACTCTTTGGATCCTAGTGATTGAACTCGGATTACCAGGCATAGCGGCAAGCAAGTACCTCTACCTGTTGAGTCAGCCATCCTGCTGGCCCGCTCTCTCTTTTTTAAAGACATTGGCCTAACTAGCTGTCGGTGAAGCTGCAGACTGAGCACACTCCCCAGGAATGTAAAACCCATAAGGGGTCAGATGGAGTCTCAAAGACTCCTGGAGACAGGCGCTTAGGGCTAAGCGCGTACCCTGCCATGGAGGTATAGAGACCCAGTCTCACTGCGTTGTCTAGGCTGGCCTTGAACTCACCATCAGGGGGATCTTCAGAAGTCACACAGTGGATAAGAGAGCAAGAGGCTGAGCTGGGGTGCAGCCCGCCTAGGTGACATTAGCAACAGGTAGAGGGGGATATTGGGTTTGGGCTGCTCATCGGCTGCAGCTTACCATGGCTCCTCTGCTGTTGATCCAGTGCAGAGTCCTTCCAGGGCAGATAAAGGTGAAGCATGGAATCCAGCCAGTGCTGCAGCTCTTCCTGGGGTCAGGGGCAGCGATGGAGATTGGGAAGGCAGGTACAACAAACACCTCCATCCTCAGTGTGGCCGTTCACCTCTGCCAGTGCCATCACCCCCCTCCCCAGTGAAGCTGTCCCTGGGAAATCCCTTGCCCTTCAGACAACTCTAAGGCCCCAGACCAAGCCCAGGCACAGAAGATAGGGGGAAGGCCTAAGCCTCCTAAGGGAGGTAGGAATGTGCTGGGCCTGCCCGTGGCGCAGACTTTCTGATGTCTGGACTCTGATGATGTTCTTGGGATGGGATGGGACATGGACCCTGTGAAAAGAAGTGAGAGTAGAGGAAGGGAAGCTGTTCTGAATGAGTCTAAGTTGGGGTAACCCACAAAGTCCAGGCTGGAGGGAGTGGGCACCCCAAGACTCTAGGGGTATAGGGCTAGTCTGGGGCCTGCTGGCTTTGCCCAGCCATGCTGTCCCTGGCTCTGGTCCCTTGGCCTATTGATGCCTGATTTCCCATGTATCCTGGGGAGGTAGATATGCCTGTCAGCTGAGGGCTGGGGATCTAGTCACTGGATAGCCAAGGAGACTTGTTTGCCTCCTCTGGCCTCAGTTTCCCTTCTGGAAGTGCTTTGTGGCATGGCTGGAAGTGACTGTGTTCATGACTGTGTGAACCTTGCCCCTTGGCAGGCACTGCCTCCCCTCCAAGGACCCCTGCTCAGGTGTCCACCTTGGAAGTCACGCCCTCAGGTCACTGAGAACATCATGAGTCCTTGCCTGCTGAGTTTTGTCAGGAAAAGGGGAGTATTGGGATCTCTCCTCCTGACTCCTGCCTGGGACCCGGGACTGGATAAACAAAGGTGCCACCCAGGTACCCCAGGGCCCCAAGGCTCACCTTCCTCTGCCCCTCCTTCAGTCTCTCGTGCCCCCAGCTTCCTCCCTGAGCTCCTGCCCCCACTTCCCTTTCTTTTGGGGTGAAAGGAGCAACTGCCTTTCTGTGTGCTTCTATTTCTGCACCTTCCGCTTCCTGCAGAAAGTTCTGGAATCCACAAGCCCAGCTGGCCCTGAGGGCAGGATGTGGGGGGCCTCAGATTTCCTTTTCTCCTACAGCCTGGCCCCATGGACTCCTCAGGGAGAAGGAGCTGCAGTACTCACGGTCTGAGGTCCCTGAGGTAAACTTTCACTAGTGACTGTGTGATCACCTGCACGCAGGCTGTAGGCTGGGAGGATGCAGCACAGGACAAACACAACGTCTGCCTTTTTGCAAGCTGCCCTCCAGGTAGGCTGTGCTCGGCCATAGCTTCACAGGCAGAGAGGACAGCAAGCTATGCAAAGGGAATGGGCCAGGCAGGGCAGGCTTAAGCACAGCAGTGTGGTTGGAGTGGGGTGGGGGTGGGACCCAACTCAGCTGGTCGGAAGCTCACTCAGCACTGGTGAAGAATCCTTGGGTTCCATCTCCAGCACTGCACGAACTGGGTGTGGTCTTACATATCTGCCATCCCAGCACTTAGAAGATGGGGGCAGAGTTCAAAGTCATCCTTGGCTACCTGGAGAATTCAAGGGCAGCCTGGGCTACATGAGACTCTGTTTCAAACAAAACAAACAAAACAAAACAAAACAAAGAAACTCACATTGGTGGGATGGGCCAGGCAGGGCAATTCCATTCATTCTGGGGCTCTTCTGTTTTCTATGCTCGTAAAAAAGTGAAGTGTGTGTGTGAAGGAGACACAGAGAATGGGGGTGGGGGGTATGTGGCTAGTGTGACTGTTGAAGTTTCTGGAAATCTCAATTGTTTTTGAGCCACTTGGCATTCCAGGGTTTGGGTGGGAATCATTGCAACACCTGTGGCCTCAGGGCCCAGGTAAGACAGTGCAGGTGTTGGGAGGGGACCCCTGGGCTTTGTCATCATTGTGATTCCAAGGTTAGGGCTGGGCATGCCTGGTCCCTGTCCCACCTGGGCAGTGTTGTGGGCTGAGGAAGAAGTCGCAGGTCCCCATGGGCAAGTTCAGAGCCAACCCAGTGAGCAGGACCAGTAGCTGTCCGGTCATGTGAGGGGTCAGCACTGGTGATCCACCCTCACCTCTGCTTCCCTCGCCCCCCACCATGAGTCTACCACTTTCCATCCTGTTCCACCTGCTCCCTTAAAAGTGGCTCTGGGTGTTTTGTTGGATCTGAACTCCCCTGAGTGATGACTCAACTGTTTAAAGATTAACAGAAGGCTCGTTCGGTAGAGTGCTTGCTGTGTAAGTATGGGGACCTGAATTCAGATCTCCAGAACCCAAGTGAAATGCTGAGAATGGCAGGGCCATTCTCCAAGTGAGCCCTGAAGTGAACACAGCTCATCTTTCAGTAAGCCAGTGGCAATTCCATTTATTCCAGCTAGAGAGAGGTCCAGCCACTCACATGCGAGACCCCGTGTATTTCAAAGGCTTCCTAGTGAGAACCAAGAGTTCTTTGGCATGATTATAAGCTTAGCATTTCAGTGCCACGTGTCAGCAGATTCTGGATGTTAGTGGTTTGTAAGAGCTTTTTGCATATGGAGGATATGTTCGTCCTTTCTAGTTTGTGATAGGTTCTTTGTGCCTTCAGAACATTTTTTTACATACTGTAAAAGAGTACATGAGCCAGGGTCTCAAACTTCTTTTCTTTATAGATAAGATCCTCCCCCCATACCAAGTTGAATGTTTTGTTGATGTTGTTGTTTTGTTTCATTCCTGTATTTTTTAACATTTGTTTGTTTGTTTGTTTGTAAGACATGAATGCCAAGATTGATGGTAGACAACTTGTCCACTGAGCTATCTCGGCAGCCCAGAAGAGAACAGTTAACTCTTCCTTTTCTTCAGTGGGGCCCAGCATCAGCAGGCTTGGGTGTGCGTGTGGACTGTCCCCATAGAGGGAAGTGGCAGCCTGTGGTCTCCTGGCTCATGCCTGTTCATCTGAGGACAAGCTGGCTGGCTTTAAGAACATGAAGGGTAGGAAGGCCTGCTGACTGGCCCACTCTGGATTGGCGCTGGAGCCTCAAGTGTTCTTACCATCTGTGGCAGGAGAAGCCTAGTCCTGTCCCCATTGTGTTCAGATTCTGGATCCCCTGCACCAAAGCACAAGATGTCATCCAGCCAGTGGAAGCAGAGGATCCTGTTTATGCATAGGTTGGGCTGAGGGCTTTGTCTCTGAGAGGGCTGGAAATCAAGGTGGCTGGTCACTGGAATCTAGACAGATGCGCACAGTAGCCTCGTTTGCATCTGTGGACGGGTGAGTTCCAGGGAATGCCTACTTCCAACATGGCTCCATAGTTTGTGATTACCCACAAGTCTTTGTACTCTTTCATTCACTCAGAATGGAGAGACTCAAGAGTTTCAGGATGAAGCAGAAATGGGTGTGTGGTATGCACTCTGTCCCTGGGGAAGAGTGTCAGGCCAGCAAAGGATAGGAATGGGGATGGAGTTGTGGAGAGCTCTCTCACAGATTTTTGGAGGTGTGCTCTGGCTGAAGTGGCCTAGCCGCCAAGGTTGGGGGAGTGTCTGTGCCTGTGTGTGTCTGTGTGTCTATGTGTGTGTGTGTGTGTGTGTGTGTGTGTGTGCCTGTGCCTGTGTATGTCTATGTGCCTGTGTATGTCTATGTGCCTGTGTGTGCAGCTATGGTCTTCCTTCCATCCTGGAGGAAGCAGCCCATTGCTGGGAAGGCCTGTTTTATGGAGGAGAAGAGGGGTTGTCTCCTGAGAAGGGGTCACCACAGCTGGGCTTGGAGGTCAGGCATCACCCCACTGGTGTCCCCTCTTGCAGCGAGTGATTCTGAAATCAGAGATCAGGCTAGGACAGGCTAATGGGTCCTCACTGCCTTGTTAAATTATTGCTCATCCCTGCAGATTTGAAGGGATGCCTTTGTAAGACACAGTGTGTGTGTGTCTGTGTCTGTGTGTGTCTATGTGTGTGTGTGTCTGTGTGTGTGTCTGTGTGTATGTGTGGTTGGCACAGCTTAAGGCAGCAGCTGACTATAAGAGACCCCACCTGAGGCTGATGTGCACAGTGGGTAGAGGGGACTGGATCCTGAGGCACACTTTGAGAGCATCCTCTGTCTGCAGAGGTCACCACATTGCAGGCTGCATGCAGGACACACGTGACCTTCAGGCTTCTGAGCAACCAGCAGGCTGCGACCTCAGCTTCTCCTTTCTCAGGTTCGGGTGGCTCATGTATCTACAGTCAGTCCTAAAAAGAACACTTAACTTTGCCCCACTCCTACTCTCCTAGGGGAGCTGACAGCACCCCCAATGGCCTGAGGGCAGAGGTGTAGGGCCAGAGAGGACACTGGGTGGAGAAGAATCTCCAGAACTCTAGTCAGGGCCTGGTGGCTCCTCTACAGGGGGCAGACAACCATATGGAAAGGGACCCTACCCAGGGAAGACATTCTTGACGTCACTCACCAAGTTCTTCACCCAGCCTGGCGAAGGGCAGACATGATCTGGCAGTGCCAGGACAGCGTCACAGGGATGAGTTGGTCCAGGCTTGGGAGGCATTCTCAGCGTGAGTGAGTGTGGGGAGAGTTTGAGCAATGCCTCTCCAGAGTGAAGCAAATGGACAAGGAGCAAGTGCAGAAGCTCAGGGGATGGTGAAGCCCAGCCATGACGACAGGTGAGGGCTGTGGGTAGGAAGCACTGTGGCCCGGGAGATCGAGGCTGTAACCTGATAACAGGGAGGTGGACAGGCCCCAGAAGTGGGGCAAGAAGGACCTGGCGTTGGACAGGTGAGGTTAGTGAGGAGACCAAGTCACACCAAAGCCCAAACAACCTAATAAAGTGAAGTCCTAGACTGGCCACTTCATAGGAAATTCTAACACTCGGAGAACTCACAACAGGTCTTCCCAATTTCTTCCAAGACAAGGCAGGAGTTAGAACACCTTTGAGTTCACTTGACAAAGCTGGAATTTCTCTGACACTACAGGAAGAGTACACCACACATAAGCTATACCATTATTATAGAGGCTGGGTATTTGAGAAGGCTGGAGAGAAGGCCCAGTTAGTAAAAGTGCTTGCTGCCAAGCCTGGTGACCCGGGTTCCATCCACAGAACCACATGGTGGAGAAAAAGAACTGACTCTCTCCTGTAAACTGTCCTCTGACCTCCACACCTGTGCCCCAGAACATATCACACACACACACACACACACACACACACACACACACAAATGCACACACATATACATACATATCACACATTACACACACAACACATATACCATATCACATGCATCACCCATGCACACACATCACATACACACACACATATATACCATAGCACATACACACACACATCACACACACTAAATAAAATTAAAATTTAAAATATTCAGAGTCTGGAGAGAAGGTTCAATGGTTATAAACCCTGGCTGTTCTACCAGAGGACCCAGATTCAATTCACCAGAACCATATGGCAATTGACAACTATAAGTAACTCCAGTACCAAGGGACCTCTGCAGGCACCAGGTACACACATGATATATACATATACACACATACATATATAATATGTGTGTATGTATATATATACATACACATATATACACATATATACATATATATATACATACATACACACATGAAGACAAGAGAGTCATTCACATAAAATAAAATGTCTTTACATTTTTTTAAACAAATAAATAGTAGACTAGTAAATAAAATCTGGTAGCCTATTAAAATGATCATCCATTGTGGCCAACTGAAGTTTACCTTAGGAGTACAAGGCCCACCAACATCAGAAGACCGATCAGTGCAGCAGGAGGAGAGGACCACCCAGAGTCAGTGTATGGATGCGGAGAAGGTGGTTGCCATAGTTCAACCCTCTTTCACAACAGAACCTCAAGAGGACTGGGGTAGGGGCAGGGCACTGATTAAACTTCAGCTGACTTCACACTTGGGGGAAAAGGGCAGCAAAGTTCTTCCCACAAAGTCAAGGGGCAAGACAAGGGTGCCTGTGTTCCCCATTCTGTTCCACAGTGCCCTCGATGTTCTAGCCATCGATATTAAGCAAGAAAAGGAAATGAAAGGCATTAAAAAAAAAAAGAAAGAAACTTGAAGGGAGGGGTGAGGCTGACTCTATTTGCAAATGGTATGATTTTGTAGCTCAAATATTTTCAAAGAATCCATAAGAAAGCTACCTACAGCTCAGAAAAAACTTTAGTAAAACTACTTTGTTTTATGTGTAAAAGCTGGCATTGCAGCGCACAAGATCAGTATCCTGTCCACCCACCAACAGGGACGAACCTGAAAGAGACATCAAAAGCATGATCCTATTTAGAGCAGCTAAAAGAGTTCAGTACTCAGGGGTCTGGAGAAGCAGCTCAGTTAGGAGAACTCTTGTCCAGTATGCACAAAGCTTTGGGCTCCACACTCAGCCCATAAATCGAGCATGGTGGCATACACCTGCAATCCCAGCACTCGGGTGGGGGGGGGGATAAGGCAGGGGTGGAGGCAGGAGGATGAAAAGTTAAAGGTCATTCTTAGCTACAGAGAAACTTTGAGACCAGCCTCTGTTGCATGAGACCTTATCTCAATGGCAAATGAATGAGGACTGCAGACAGGGCTCAGTCAGTGGTCAAGGTCACTCATCAACCATGAGGACCTGGTTTTGAATCCCAACACCCACATCAGGTGCCTCACAACTGCCTGGAACTCCCACTCCAAGGGTTCAGAGGACATTTGTGGCATCCATGGGCACCTGCACACACATGTGTATGCTTCTACACACTCATGTAGATGCATACATATAGACATGTACATTAAAGGAAGGAGGGAAGGAAAAAAGGAAGGAAGGAAGGAAGGAAGGAAGGAAGGAAGGAAGGAAGGATTACGTGCTTCAGAATACATCTAACCATGGAGGTGAAAGACTGGTATGTAGAAAACTACAAAACCTCTTAACAAAATGATTAAGACAGAGGTACTTGGAAAGACATGACATGTTCTTACTAGAGTGATAACCCAAACAATCAACAGATAAAACACATTTTTTATCAAAAGTCTAAAGACCTTTTCCAGAGAAATGTAAAAAAGCTATCTCTAAATGTATGAGTCTCAAGGGGCCCCAAATAGCTCGACAACCCTGAAAGAGAAAAAAGATGAGAAATCTACACACTCAATTTTAAAACTAACTACAAAGCTACCATCATCAAAGCAGCACAGCACCAGCCTTCTCACGTTATTGACAAGGGTTCTGAGATTCTTCAATAGGGAAAGAGTCATCTTGTCCACAAACGTGCCGGTGAAGCTGAGTAACCCTAAAGAAAAGAAGGAAACAGGGTGCTTACCTTGAACCACGCACGGAAGCTGACTCTAGGTAGACCATAGATCTAAACATAAGAACTACAACCACAGTTCCCTGTAAAAGGAAACTTTAAGGATCTTTATGGCAATCGCAATTACAACCATTTCAGACCAGAGAATGAATACTCAAGAAGGGTATTCAGGGTTCAGTGAAAGACATGACTCAAAAAAGGGGGGTGATATGGAGAGATGAGTCAGAGGCTAAGAGCATCTGTTCTTGCAGAGAACCTACCTGTGTTCGGTTCCCAGCACTCACAAGGTGGCTCATAGCTATTTGCAACTTCAATTTTATGAGGATTCAACACCCTCTTCTGACCTTCATAGGTACCAGTTACACACATGATGCACACACACACACACACACATATATATGTACATACATACATACATACATATACACATATATATACAAAACACCCCCATAAAAATAAAATTTTAAAGTGGAGTGATAGAGGAAGGTCCCTGACATTAATCTGTACATGCATATAACCATGTGCATGTGCGCACGTGCGTGCACACACACAGACACACACACACACACACATGCAAAAACACACACACACTAGAATAAAGACTTACAATTCAATAACAACAGAAACAATCCAATTTTGAAAAGGCAAAACTTATGAGTAGACAGTTCCTTAAGAAGACATACAAATAGCCAAAATGTCATGGAGAAATAGTGTCATCACTAGTTATTAGAGAAATACAAAGCAAAGCCACAGTGGAAATCACCCAGTGTCAACTTAAGTCAACAAGTAAGAATATCAAAGATGCTGGGCAGTGGTGGCAAACATCTTTAATCTCTCAGCAATTTGGAGACAGAGGCGTGTGGATCTCTCTGAGTTCCAGGCCAGCCTGTTCTACAGAGTGAGTTTTAAGACAGCCAGGGCCACACAGAGAAACCTTGCCTAAAAAATAAATGCAGAGCTGCTGCTGGGGGGTGTGGAGGAATCAGACCTCCAGCTGTGGAGATGACAGTTCCTCTGGTTGATGTGCAAAACACTTTAACAGTGCTCCAGAAGCTTCCAGAGTGCCACGTGGGTGATCCAACAAGGCAAGTGCCTTGGATTTACACAGAAGAATCAAGGCTGGCAACTCCAGCAGATATCCGGGCACACATACTCACATTGGTGTTTAATCCCCAGTAGCCCAAAGCTGGAAATAGCTGGAATGTGTGTTAATTGGGAGTGGACAAGCAGAACGTGTCCCACTGTCCTGTGGAGCATGGTCACTCTGGTTCCTCTCTATTGACAGCATGATCGCACAAACATCGGTTGGAGCACCATGCTCAGACCCTGGTCTGAGAGGGAGGCAGCCTTCATTAAGCAGTTCATTTAATTGGGGGTGGGGGCAAAGGCTATTTAAGCCTCTGAAGGGGTAAATGAGGGCTATGGGGTAGGGGTACACCATTGGTATACATCAGGGTGCTGTAGGATGGGGATGCCTCATTCACATAACAAGGAATTCCATGTGCTTCAAACTGTGACCTTACAAAAAGAAAGGACATTTAGTGACTTCCTCCGCTGGGCCAAAGGTGGAGGCACAGGTCTATGTGCGCTGGGACAGCAGTCCTACCCCTGCCAGTTTCAGATGAGATTTCCAGAGTTTAGACGTGCCTTGACCCTGCTCTTGCTCCAGGACTGCTCCCCACAGCTCCACGGCTCCCCCGACCCCACGGAGCATTGGTCAGCCTTGGGATAATCTGACATGCGCTATGACATGGTGAACAGTGAGCACAGAGCGTCTGAGAGAAGGAAAGCAGAGGCGAGATACATCTTGTGGGATTCTGCCCTCTCCAGGTCCCCAGAATAACAAGTTCCCAAGGAGAAAGCAAATGATGGCTCCTGGGCCTTGGGGACAGAGTTGGCCTGGGGATAGCTTCCAGTATGTAAAGAAAGGAGTTGGGGAGTGGGATGGCAGTGATGGCTGTTCTGTCTGTCTGGGGAATGTCCATGGGAAATCCTTTAAAATAGTAGCACTTGGCATGCACCTTACCACCAGTTAAAAATGGAGGTGCATTGCCACATAGGTAGAAATAGAAACAAACAGAAGGGTAGGGTTGTACGGGAGAGTTGGCCCAGTGAGGAAGGTGTCTGGGGTGCAAATACAAGGCGCTGAGTTTGATTTCCAGCACCCATGTAGAAGCCAAGGGTGACGGTGAGCACCTGCAGTGCCTGTGCTGTGGAGTGGGAGACTACAGGGTTCCTGGGGCCGTCTAACCAGTTGGAAGAAGACCCTCCCTCAAAAACTACTGTGGGAACAATGGAGGAAGACACAGACATAGACTTCTGGCTTTCACATGTACACACACACACACATACACACACACACACATACACACACACACACATACACACACACAAAGTGCACAACAGGCTGTCAGCTAGCTACCTCTAATCCCCAGAAGTTATGAACCAGTTGCTTCATAGCCACATACCACCACTAGACAGGAAATACACAGGCCAGGTGTATAGAGGAAATGCCAGACCAAGGACATGGTCATGTGTGTTAGATCCAGAGCCCCACTGCGTGGGCTGTGAGGTTGGCTTCTTTAATATAATGTAGGAGCAGGGTCACAGGGCAGTCAGAGGTGTTCAGGAACCAGAAAGCAGGGGCCTGCCAGGGAGCTTACCTCCACCACCCAGGATGGCTCCAGTTTGAAGGTCCACATGCCAGAAGGTTCTGCCAGTTCCTCCCTGCAGCTCCCTCACCTCACCCCACCCAGGGTTTATTCTCCAGCCCCACACAGATCAAGGGTACCAAGACAGGCCTGTAAACACAGACCCCACACAGATGCTCACAAGCAGGCCCGGCCCTCACATGTTCTCTCTTGTATTCATGATCCCACACAGGCACTCGTGGTGTACACAGACTACAAACTTGCAAACAGGCCTGCATGCACTCGCACACGTGGTCATACACCTACATGCACAGGCACCGCCCAAAACAACCAGAGGCAGGGACTACCTTCCACGTGCCTTGCTGCTAACCAAACTAACCAGTTGGGACTTGCTTAATTGCTGTTAGTGGGAGGAGCCAGCGGCAGCCAAGGATGCCAGCCAGCACGTGGGTGGGTGCCCTCCAGCCCCTGGCTGCTTGGTAACCAAACCCAAGCCCAGCCTCAGGAATGCTGAGCAGAGGAGAGAGAAGCAAAAATGCCCACACCCTATAATTTAAACATGTCCTTGTGACACACACAGGCTGCTTGGCCTCGCCAGTGCCAGGCCTCCCATGAAAGACTGGCTGAGTGGCCAGTGGGCCTGGCCATCTGACAGGGCACCCTGGCCTCCTATCCCTGATACAGCCACACTCTGCTGTTCAAGTCTCACATGCAGCTGAGGCGCCCAGATAGCATCCTCCTGCTCTCTCCTCCAGCTCTGCAGCTTTCTCAGGTCACCCGAGGACTATGTTACCTCACACCCGCTGCCAGTCCTGAGGATGGCACAGGGTCCTGTGACCTGCCCTGAGCTTCCTTCGCTAGCTCCCAAGACGTCTCAGCCTTAGCTGACCTCAGATAGAGTCCCTATTCACTAGCAGGCCCACCTCTCCCTTCTGATTTTTGCAATATTATTTTTGCTCCCACTACCCCTCCCCTCCCCCAGCCCATACTCAAAGTCTTGACCCCTGGGATGCTGGCTGGGATCTGCTGGCATCTTAAGTTGGGATGGGGTGGTGGTGGTAGAGATTTGTGGGTTTCCCTACCTCACCCCAGATGTCAGGGCATATTTTGATCAGAGTAGGTTCATAGGCCATGGTGGGGGGTGTCTCTGTCATTGCTTGTGGTTAATCCTTAAAAGGGATCTCATGGTGCACATGAAGGGACACACCCTTCCTCAAGGCCTACATGTCCCTTACATGTAGCCCATAGTCACCACCAACACTGCCCTTCCTGTGTGTTCTGGAACGAATCACATTCTTGCCTACCCCAGGGCCTTTGCATAGTTACCCCTTTAACTTCCTCCTCCCCTGGGACATTGTCCTCTGGGATTATGGCCTGGAGGGAGAATTCCATATCTGCTACTTCTATTCTTCCACAGCACTGCTCACCTTTTTTCCTGGACTGATGGCTTTTAAATTTTTATTTTTTCATTGCATTCTTTGTTAAACATTGGGCTCAGGTTTTTATCCTCCTTAGTTATACGCCTCCATACTCCCACAGCTGGGCATGCCAAAGGTGCTTGATGAATGGTGATAACCTGAGTGAAGGGAAAGGTGCCAAGCTGGTGCCCGGGGTGGGCTGGGATTCACACCCGAGGGCTGTGTTTATTGCAGCTGCATGTGCTCGGCAGGTTTTGGTGGCAGAAGCTCTGTGTTGGAGCAGAGGGGCGTCTGTTGGACTGTTTCTATACGTTCTCTCATGTCAGACCCCTCAGGTCTCACCTCCTGGGGGAGTGTGGCTTGTTGCGCTTGTCACTGGAGTAAACTTCAAGGTCTGATCATTCCTCCTCCCCATGTGTGCCCTGGGCAGCTCCAACTTGTGAGTTACAAGACTGTGACTGCACCACCTGAGCTCCGTCTAGTCACTGGGTGCCTCCTGCTCAGCACTGGCCCGAGCAGGTGTGAGTGAAACATCTTCTCCTAGAAGGCGCCAACGGGACGTGCGGACAGTGACCCAGACCTCCCTCCCCGTCTGAGGGAGCCTTTCACCACACTGACTTTGGAGAGCAGCAGATCATCAAGAGGCCTGGCACTTATTTACGTAACCTGTGAAGGGCTTGCCACTGTGTCAGGCACATATTTCTCAGAGCAAGGGGCCTGTGTGGAGTAGTTGGAGAGCCCATCCTACCAGACATCTCCCCAAGACCCCCAGGGCTCCCTTCAGCCATGTCTTGGTCCTACTCAGTCCCCAAGTATTTAACTACTTGTTTGTGGGTTATGCCGAGAGACATGGTCAGCTGAACACCCTTGTTGGCCTTTAGTTACTGTGTTACATGGGGGATGTCCCAACATCCTTTGTTTGACCTGTTTCCAGCATACCAACCTTTCAAGAAACTACCCATTCCCCACATCCTATTTATTTCCTGGAGCTAACTGTCCCGACTCCTACCACTCCCAGCACAGAAGGAGATGAGGGGCAGGAAGGGAGGGGTGAGCACTCAGGTCCTGCCCAGACAGGCCTCTAGGAAGATCTGATCTTCAAAGCAGAATAAACTTTGCCCACACTCAGGGGTGACCCACCGCTTCGGGGGCCTGCTTCTCTTATCTTCCCCAAAGTTCTGGACAGATGAATCTCCTCTGGAGACTGAACACTACAGGGAGCCCCAGAGACTCAGAAGCCTACAGGGCCTGAATGATCTGGATGTAGCCTGGGTGGGATCACCATGCCTGCCCACAGTCATAGTTCTGTTTGATCGTCTCTTCAAATGATGTGACTTTCTCCTATCCCATCTCCCCCAGTTCATCCTCTGGGAGCCAGGCTCTCTGTCCTTCACATACCAGCCTCACAGGCCTATACCAAGTGCTGTCTTGACTCTGTGTGCTATGGAACGAGGAAGAAAGGAGCCAGTTGGACCCTCCTCTGTGGGGAAGGCCTAGTGATTTCATTAAAGAAGGACAGAAGGGCCCAGGGGGAGCCAGGCCCAGGGTCCAGGCTCAGCTCAGCTCAGCCCATGTCAGCAGCAGCATCCTGGTTTCCTGGAATGATGGAGGACACTGGAGGGTATGGACACCTAGAGGTCAGGGGCGACTATGGCTCTGGTTTTGCAGTCCCATCTGAGAAGGGTTTTGTTTTGTTTGCTCTTGTTTTGTGTATTTGTTCACTGTCCCCTGAGCTCAGTCCCTGGTGTATGTGGTTGGTAGAATGTGACAGCCGCCATGTCTGCCACTAACCCTAAAGACTGTTAGGTGGTGGAAGAGCAGGGGAATAACCACGTTCCGTGGAATTCATGGGGATCTGGGGATAGCAGACACAGGGGTGGAATGAACCCTGCCCAGTACTGTATGGTCACATTGCCTTAGGAGCTGCTTATGGAGGCGACAGGAGTTGATGGACAATGGCTTGTGACAGCTATTGACAACTAAAGTACCTGAAAGCACAAGGTCATGTATCTGCTTGAAACGTGCTTGAAAGTGTTAGAACGCCACCCTCTCCAGTCTCTCTGCTCTGTTGTCATATCTGATGCACCTGGTCACCTCCTGTGCCTCATGTACATGGTGGAGACAGCCCTCTCCAGAGCACTTATACACTGTGGGAGCTGCCAAGCATTGATGGATAGCTTTGTTGATTATCTAGACTTTGGAAAGGGCCCGAGAAAACATGAGTGGTGGAGATTAAATCGGAAGTGTGTCACACGTAGCTCTCAGACCATGACCAGCCCAGAGCATTGGAGAACGATTCATTCAGGATTCACTCAACCCAGCCAACAGGTAGCAACTGCTCTTGCCGAATGGGTCAGGTTCTAAACCCTGGGCCGTGTGTATACAGATGCAGGTGTGACTCACCAAGGTCAACAAGAAAGTGACCAGCATTTGCACACCTGCTCAGAAATGGTCTCCAAAGCTGGCTGAGGTCCAGCAACCAGGTCATCAAGACCATTCACGGAGGACACGAGGGCACTGGGCCTTTGAGTGTTCTCTGCACATTTACCTTGCAGGAGGGTTTCTTGTCAGAGTGGGTTGTAATCTGGCATGGGTCACTAGAGATAATCTCGCTCATGCTATGGCAAGTACCTCATAAACATCAACACAAACATCAATGACACACTACTCTACCCACACATGCCCATAGACCAAGACTAGAGCATTGTCAGAGATCTGACAGCCCCCCACCTTCCTAGCTCCCTCAGGTCATGGTAGGCACCTTCTTGCAACCCCATGAACAGATTTCTGACTTTGACACATGGTGGCTATGCCTGTGTGTCTGGGCTTCATGTCTCTCCTGAGCCCATGGAGGTGAGATTCCAGTGTCTTGTTCCATACAGCTTTGACTGTTCACTCTCCATTGCTTAATGTTCCACAGTGCACCCAGCTGTGGTGGAACACAACTTTAATGCCAGCAGTCGACAAGCAGTTGGATCTCTGAGTTCAAGGCTACCCTGGTCTATAGAGCAAGAGCCAGGCCAGCCAGGGCTACGTAGTGAGACCCTGTCTCAAGGAAACTAAAACAAAGCAAAGCAAACAAAAAGGCCCACAGTGCACACATCCTTCCGCTTACTGGCCCACTCTGTTGATAACGGGCCCTCGAGTGGCCTCTGGTGATGGAGCTGCTATAGGTAATGCCATCAGAAGCAACTGAGTGTGTGTCTATGGATAAACACGAAGAACTGCTCAGGGAATATACCCAAAGGGACTATTGGGTCCGGGTTATCATGTGCATAGCTTTAACAGAGCCTACACAACATGGCATAGAGGTGTGTGTGTGTGCGTGCATGTGCGTGTGCGTGTGCATGTGCGTATGCGTGTATGTGTGTGCGCGCGTGCATGCCATGTGTGTGTATGTGTGTGTGTGTGTGTGTAAGTGAATGAGTGTTGTTTCTCAGATTCTGTCTATCTAGTGTTTTGAGGCAGAGCCTCTCACTAGCCTGGAGCTTGTCACTAAGCCTCATTAGCTGTCCAGAGAGCCCCCGGGACCCTCTTCTCCCCACGTCTCTGGTGCTGGCACTGAAAGTACAGGCCTCCGTGCCTGGCTTTTCACACAGGTTCTGGGAAGCAAACTCAGGTCCTCCTGCTTACTCTTTATCACCTGAGCAGTGTCCCAGGCCCATGTCCTAAGGTTTAAGCAAGTCACCCCCGATAAGCACTGTGTGGATGTGACAGACTCTGCCTCCTTCCAGCCTTGTCATCTGCTCCTGCTTTAGCCACTCTGAGAGTGCCGTGTGGTAACTCACCAGGCTCTTAAGTTTATTTTCCTGATGACCACCAACTCATAAGACCAGCACCTCATCACACGCTCATCCATGTCCTTCTTATGAAAAGGGCCACATCTGTCAGAGCACCTTGTTTTAAACATGGCTGATGTGAGGGGCCCTTCTGAGACAGTGTGTTCATGGGGTTTGCCCGGCTGCAGGTCCTGCTCCACCCTGCGTGTTATGTTCTTGCTTTCCCCATCAAAGTCAATTCAGGGACAGGATTTCTTCACCATCCTGGGGTGGAGATGTTAGAAACACTTCCTGTGATCCTTGGCACATCCTGTGTACTATTTAAGAATTGCCAGTGGGTCTGGTGGCACAGGCCTGTCATCCCAGCTGTGGGAGAGGCTGAAGCAGGAAGACCATTAGTTCAAGGTATGCATGGACAACTAGTGACACCCCGTCCTTAAATAAAAGTAAACAGTAGGCTGGGACTGGGGGTGAGTCTCAGTGGTAGCGGGCTTTGTCTAACATGTTCCGAACTCTCGGTTCCACATGTACAAATACTTATGGGAAGCCATCACCCCCTGAGCCACGTGTACAGTGACTGTCACCCTTTGGTTTCTTCCCAAACCTCACTTGGGTTCACGATCTATCAGCAACTGAACTTTACAGAGGCCAAGAGGCTGGTCCTCTCCAGGCAGAACACACAGTTGGCTCCACCTTGCCTGTCAAGAGACCCTGCCACATGCTGCTATTGCCTGTGACCCTCCTATGTGTCTTTGTTTTCATGGGTAAAATGAATGCTATAGCAATGTCACCATGTCTGAAATGCCACTGTCCTGAAACTACACAGCTATTTGTCCTGGCCACCTGTCTTTATGATTTCTGTTAGTTTTGAGATAGTCTCGTGTAGCCCAGGGTGGCCTCAATGTTATTATGTAGAGGAGAAAAACCTTCAACTTCTGATCCTCTCATCTTCCTGTTTCTAATTCCTAAGTGTCGGGATAACAGGCATGCTATCATCTACACAGGGATAGTGTCTTAGTTAGGGTTTAACAGCTGTGAACAGACACCATGACCAAGGCTACTCTTATAAGGACAACATTTAATTGGGGCTGATTTACAGTTCAGAGGTTCAGTCCAGTATCATCAAGGCAGGAACATGGCAGCATCCAGGCAGGCAGACATGGTGCAGGAGAAGCTAAGAGTTCTACATCTTCATCTGAAGGCTGCTAGCAGAATACTGGCTCCCAGGTAGCTAGGACGAGGATATTGAAGCCCGTACCCACAGTGACACACCTACTCCAACAAGGCCACACCTTCTAGCAGTGCCACTCCCTAGACCAAGCATACACAAACCATCACAGATGGGGATGGAATCCAAGACCTTCATGCATGCGACATAAGCACTCTACCAACTGAGTCACATCCTGGCCAAGCCAAGGCACAACCCGGGTTCAGCCTGACTCTCCTGTCCCTCCCTCCCTTTCTTTGTTCTTTGTTATAAAGATTGCTTATCTGCTCTTGGCTCTTTGGAATTTCTCCTGGAGTTAGAAAACCCATTATAGGTGCCTTGCAAGAAAGATTTCATTAGGAAAATATAGGAATGAGGCAGAACACATCCAGGAAGGAGCCATCGCCTCATTCAGCAAGTGTTATCACGCTTCTCACAGATGCCACGTCCAGCCCTGTGAGCAGAGCGGAGCCGGTCTGTGGTGGCTGAGCTCCAGGGTAGATCCTTGTCTAGTCCTTTCCACTGGTGATGAATGGAAGCCTAGAGAACGAAGCCCATCTGTCCACGCCCAGACATCGCTCAGCACCTTCTGTATGCTAGATGGAGTCATCATGGCACTATCCTTGTTCCCAACGTCGCAAGTATGCCCCAGCTGCCACAGGGCAGGAGTTGAGTGGCAGGGAAAGTGGGGAACTCTTCAGGCTGGAAGAGGAGCACATGCAGTAATCTCAGGACATAAGAGGCTATGGTGCGTGCACATGGGGACCTCAGGAGGGTCCCCGAGACCAGAGTGGAAGGGAAGAGCAAGGCCTTGGATGAGATATGGTCTCTGCCTATGAGTGTCGGGGCTGCCAGAGGCTGTGTGTGTGTGTGTGTGTGTGTGTGTGTGTGTGTGTGTGTGTGTGGTGTGCTGCAGGAGGGGCCAGCACTAGAGGTCACAGTGATCTGCATATGACAGAGACAGGTGATGGGTTTCTATTACTGTGGATAGATGCCATGACCACAGTAACTCTTATAATGGAAACCATTTAGCTGGGGTTGGCTTACAGTTTCAGAGGCTTGTCCATTGTGGTCATGGCAGGAAAGCATGGCTGTATGCAGGCAGACATGGTGCTGCAGGAGCGGCTGAGAGTTCTACATCTGGATCCACTGGCAGCAGGAAGAGAAAGTGACACAGAGCCTGGCTTGAGTTTCTGAAACCCCCAAGCCTGTCTCCTGTGACATACCTCCTCCGACAAGGCCACACCTTCAATAACGCCCCTCCCTATGACCCTGTGGGGACCATTTTCATTCAAACTCTCAGTTTCCAAGGTCAGATAAGACAGGTGTCCCCAGCCTTAGCTCTTCATTGTTCCAGCTCAGTAGGCCTGGCGGTGTAGGGGACTGTGCTTTTGGAAGGTCCCGGTGTGCTCCTATTGTCCTGTCTATTGTCTCAGCCTGGTGGCCCCGAACTTGATGCCCTTTTGAACCAGGTATTGCCATTGTATGCTGGGCCCTGCTTGTTGCCTGGCAGTGCCGCCCAGGATGCCTCCTTCTCTAGGGAGAAAGAACCACCCCTCCCTGGAAGGCACTGAAACCTTCCAGAACAGACTCTCTGAACGCCTGGAAGCACGTGGCAAAGCAGCAGGAAAAGAGGGAGCAGGTGAGCCTTCCCTGGTGAGACTAGACCTGTCAGCTCTGACGGGGCTCTGTGCACCGCATGAAAAGCCATGACGAGAGGCTCTGAAGCCCTTCCTGCCTGAACTCATCACCTGCACTCAGTGTAGGGGATCCTGGGAGAGGTGGCCGGGTGGCCACCCCCAGACAGCAGGTCCCAGAATGGGGTGGCTGGAGCTGGAGCCTGAACTTGGAGCCCTCTGTCACTGTTGCTTTAAACAAAGCGGCTTTGGGAAATTTTATGTGAGATGTGCCCTCGGTTCACCCTCGCGATTGGCACCTCCAGAATGTCTACTTGGCAGATTGGTATTTTTATGGACTTGTCCAGGAGGAAGGGTGGGAAAACCTTTCCCCTGGTGCCAGGAGGGAAAATCTTCCTCTATTGAATGGTCACTTGTTATCTGCTCAATCCATCAGCACCAAACTTGCTTGGCCTGAAGCATTCCAGGGGCGAATTCCACTGGGCGGCCCTAACGGAGTCATTGTGCAGTGGGCTGGACCATTAGATTGGCCATATTCATCCATGCAGAACCTGGGGCTCAGAACCTGTAATGAAGGGTCTGGGGTTCCCTGGGTACATCCACAGAATCCTCTAGGGTACCCTGTGGTCATTCCCCTGTCCTTCCCTCTTAGCATATCAAGGGCAACTGCTCCTGAACCTGACCCAGCCCAGCAGTTCCCCAACCTTGACGTTTCTGGTCCTGGCTATCAATGACCCTATTTGTTTGTTTGTTTGTTTGTTTGTTTGTTTGTTTGTTTTAGAGAATGATGCTTTTAGTCTTTGGCTGTGATAGCTATGAATCCATCCTTCTTTGTTCACGGAAGGCGAAGAACTCCTGTAACTCTTGCCGGACCCTCTGGCTGTTACTACCAATAGCCTAAGACTGTCTCTTCTCTCAGACTCCTGACGTACCACCTACACTGAGCCCCATCTGTGCCCCACTGAGACCCAGTGCTAGGGTCTTCAGGGTGAGTCTTGGGCATGTGGAATGAGGAACATGTTCATGTTCCCACTGTCTCTGAGACACCGCCAATGGGAGCTGCGGGAACATGGGTAGCCTTTGGCGTGAGGAAACCTGATGATGGTGTTGGATGGACATAATTTAAAGCCATCTCAAGCTGGGAATCCCAAATGCTTTTGCTGTCAGGGCAGTGACTTAATGTTCTAGGCTGACTGTCTCCCAGCTTCAGATTCTAATATGGTAGCTTGGCATCTGTGGCCCTGGCACTGTCTGTCTGTCTGTCTGTCTGGATAGCTCTCCATGAGATGTGAAGCCTGGACACCTTCAAGCCCAATTATCCAAGTATCCTGACAGTTCTCACCCTTCCTGGGTTGACGAGGTATGGAGGACTTTGGGGCTACCCAAGGTACCCTGCCCCTCCCGGGTGTAATTCCAGCTGGGAAGTGAGAGAGCTTGAGCACACCAGGCTTAGATGGCGTCCCGGAGTGTGCCCAGAGCTGCTCAACCTTCCCAGACTTCATGCCCAGAAAATGGCCATTCTGAGATGGTTGGAGGGCCAGGCAGAGGCCAAAGCCTGTGGTCTTGTCTGCAGATCTGAGTGTGGTCTGTCCCCTGGCTAACCAGAGTTCATCCACTCACAGCCCCAGTTCCAGGCAGAGCTGCCCAGGGTCCTTGAGGGCTCTGGAAAGACAAATAAACAAGTTACATAGAGGCAGTTTCTCTAAGTCCCTGAGTCCAGACAGACTGTGACCAGACAGCAAGACCCCAGATGGGGCCACCTCCACAGGAACAAGCTGCGGCCACTGTCAGGGAGCCAGCCAGACGGCCTTGGCTACAGAGAAGCTGCAGAGACAGATGCTGTCTGTGTTTGGTGGTACAGAACATGGTGATGGCTCCCTAGCAGTCAGTACATGCCTCCAGGGCCGAGTCTGGCAGGTAAGGAAAGCCAAGAGCACAGAGACCTGCAGCCAGTGTGTTCACAGTGTGGTAGCCATCCCTGCCCTCTGAGTACTGGGTCCTCCTGGTGCAGGCAGGGTGTGAGACTGTGGGTGACCCTCCATGGTGTGAGGAAGGTGAGGTGGGTGGCTTACGTGGGTTCTGGCCTCCTATCAGGACTGCTGGAGAAGTTCTGGGATTGGATGTGTTGGGCATCCACTTCGGGGTCTTCCTGTCAGTCCACCATACTGATTCCCTAAAACTCAGTGGCATATAAGACCCTTTGATCATTTATGATCAGGGACAGGGAAACTGAGGCCCAACTGAGGCTCCATGGCAGTAGCAAAGAGGACTCAGGTCTGTGGCCTGGCTCTCAGCCACATTGTATCTCTGTGGAGCCTTTTAGGGGCACTTCTTTCCAGTGAGCTTGGCTATTTCTGTTTCTCGGTATCACATTTGGAGAAGATGAGAACATCTTTAGATATAGATATTGGGGAACTCATTTATTGAGTACCTGCTGTATTCTGGTCAACTATTCCTCCCCACCCCTGCTCTTTCATCATTTCCAGCATCTCCACTGGCCTCTCCAGCATCCCCAGCAACCGGTCCATTATCTGTAGCATCATCTCCAGCATCCTCAACATTGTTAGGACCACCAACATCCCCCAGCATCATCCCCTGTGCCACAGCAGCAGCCTGTGTGTCCCAAGTATCTATTACACGTTAGTGTGGACTACAGATTTAATTAATTAATCTAATTAATTAATTAATTAATTAATGTGTATCTATTACACATAAGTGGGACGCAATGCTTCTGAGGAGGGATTTCTTCTTGTTCTAATAGACGAGAGGAGGCTAACTGCCCCATATTTTGCTGGCTTTGCAGTGATGCGGGAAGGGAAGAGGAACGATGACATGGTAAATGGTGATGTAGGGAGCTCTCTCAGCCATGATTTAATTTCAGAGTGACCTGTTCGGCAGGTGGTATTCTGGAGATATCAGGTATGGCGCACCCTGGCAAGTTGAGAGCTCCCTGAAATGTGAGCCCCTCCACCCACATCCAGGGTCCAGCTGGTGTGTGTGCCAGCATGGGTCCTGCTGGGAGGGAAGGACAAAGATCCAAAAGAATGGCTTCTCCCAGGCTGGTCTCTATCACTTAAAGGTGGGAAGATGCTATGCTGACTTATCTGGCCCAAAAGCTCTTTAAGGCTACAGACTCAAAGAAACCCAGATAGAACTGTCTGGCAATGAGTCTCATAAGATCATAGCTAAGAGGTGGCAACTAGGAAAGCTGAGAGGACAGAATGCGGTCTTCCAGAGTTGTCTGGCCCTGAGATCTGCACAAATGGTACCCAACTCATATGCATCAAGAAACTGGCTACACATAGATCTAGTCCCAGCTTTATCTCATATGTAGCCCAAGCTGTCCTTGAGTTCGTGATCCTCCTAACTCATAGCCTCCTGGGCACTGGGATTACAGATGTGTGCCACTTTGCCTGTCTTAGAGCTGGCTTTGGACAGCCATCGGAACATGCCACGGGAGCACACAGCACAGGTGCCCACTTGCCCAAAGGTACACCACATAAGTTCAAGTGAGAGAGAGGGGCGATCCAGCCTAGCTCCGACGCTGTGGGCTCTGTGAAGTCACTCTGGATCCTGTGGGGGATGTCAGGCAGTTTGTTCCCACAATGCTGGAACTTTCTACACTTTTGGCTTGCCTTTTTCTTTTTTCTTTTTCTTTCAGACAAGGTCTTCCTATGTAGCCCTGACTAACTTGGAACTCACTATGTGGCCCAGGCTGGCCTTGCTCTCACAGAGATCTACTTACCTCTGCTTCCTGAGTGCTGGGATGAAAGGTGTGTGCGAACATACCAGAGCCCCTTTCCAGTGTTAATACAAGTTGACTTCTTTCCACAGGAACCCATCGCAGCTCACACCCCAGCAGGAAGCTACATGCACTTGGAGCTACTTGTGACCCCGAGTGTTATGAGTGGCCATATGTAGGTACATGAAGGACGTGCCATATGTATTGGGTTCAAAACTATCCAGAAAAGAGGCTAGGCTAACCATGGAGTCTCACAATAAGAGAGAATATCTTGTGTATTGTGTGGATGCATCACCTGTCAATTTAAAAACCTATAGGAAAGGGTAGAATAGAAGGTAGGATATCTGGGAGGCAGAAAGGATTCTGGGATAGAATGAAGCAAGGGAGATTTTCCCAGGGAAGATGTGACAATATGGACACATGGTACCTGAACACAGATACTATGTGGCAGAATGTAGATTGGAATAAATGGGCTATTTTAAATTATGATCCTGTCAGAGAAGAGCCTAGATATATGACCAAGGTATTTGTAAATATATTTTGAGTCTGAGTCTTATTTCTGGCAGCACGGGGCTGGGAGGAAGAATCAGGCTTAAATTCTACAACAATCTGCTAGGAAAGAGAGAAAAAGCTAAACTGAGGGCCACTGAAACCCCCAAACCAGAGCCATGGCCTCTGACTCATTACTCAGCAGCGATATGGCTGTCAGCTGACCCTAGTGGTCTCATCCCAACAGCTGGATGCCGATAGGATCAGCCTCCCTCAGAGGAGAGTCTAAGGTTCACTTCATGGGTCAGTCTAGAGGGGCCACGGATGTTCTGTGTGACACCCAGGAACTTTCTAGCAGAAAGTCATGAACTTCAGGTAAGGAGGGAAGGTAGGAGCCTTCCATAGAAAGGACCAGTACTTAGGAAATGGGATGCTAGGTAGCTGTGGTAACCATGACAGTTGGGGGTGAGTGGTGTATAGGGGTGAACATCTTAAGCCTAGGGCCTCTGTCTAGTCCCTGCCCCAAGTAACTCACTCCCTGTCAGCACTGGTTCCAAAGACACAGGCCTCTAGCTTGGGTGGCGGCGAGGCTGTGGGGGTCCTTGGGCATCCTTGCATGCATCCACTGTGGTGTGGGGTTCAAAAGGCAGATCTATTTCCCAGGACCCAGTGCAAATTCAGAGTTCCAAAGAATACCCTGTTTACGGTAAGGATGTCTTTCTGACGTGAGTCCTCCCATGGCTGGCTGGAGGAGGGATGGGACTCATTGGAGTCATTTCTCATGAAGGTGTCAGTTTCATCTGGGGGTCAAAGACATGGCCTCACTCACCCATCATCCCCCCCCCCACACACACACCTTCAGACAAGGTGAAATCAGTGCTTAGCATTGGCAGAGGGAACAGGATTCAGTCTAGGAGATGGTTTTGCCACATGGGATTGCTCAACAAATAAATATGTATTTATGAAATGAATAAATGACCATTTCCTGCTGGCAGAGGGAGGCTTGTTCCAAGCCTGTGAGGAACCAGTCTCCTATGTTCTTGCCTCATTTTTCTTCCTCTGTAGGCCTTGAGTGGACTTCTGCGGTAAAGGGCACATGGTGGGCTCCTTCATGCCTGGGGACGGGCAGGAGCGGGGACAGCATCTGCAGAGTAGCTCTATCTGCTCTCGTCTGCCTGCTCTTCCACCCTTTCTAGCCTCTAATCTTTTCTCTGTGGGTTTCTTGGGATCAATTCATCTCAGCTCAGACTCCCTTAGAAACTGATTACCAAGGCCGTTTGGATCTATCTGTCCCCTGAGATTGTGTACATAGGAAAGGGACAAAAAAATCAGAAAAGAGTGAAGAGATGAATGCACGGCCATATGATCTAGAGAGTGAGAGACAGACCAAAGGAAGAAAGAAGCAGGAGAATGAATGAATCATGGGAAGAATGGGCATGTGAATGAGTGAGTGAGGAGTGACTGAGTGAATGAATTAGTGAATGAGTGACTGAGTGAGTGAATGGATGAATCAGTGAATAAGTGAGTGAGGAGTGACTGAGTGAATGAATTAGTGAAGGAGTGAGTGACTGACTGAAGGAATGAGTAAGTGTCAGGGAAGGAAGAGTAAGAGAGTCGGGAGTAAAGGTCGGGCCATGGTCAGGGCCAGCTGAGCTGCCTCTTGTTCTTTTGACTCTTCTTGTGTCCCCAGGTATGGTCCTCCCACACCCAGGCCTCAGTTTCTCATGCTACAGCTGACACAAAGGCTCCAGGCCTTCTCAGTGGACAAGTCCCTGCGTCCTTACTGAGTTCAGAGGGCTGCCTGATGCTGGAGTGGGAGGAGCTTAGGACTATAGATATGTCACCTCACATGCTCCCACACCTTCTGGACTGAGGCTTAGACAGGCAAGCAAGGTGTCTCTCTGCCTCGGGCTGCAGGTATCTCTTCATTCTTGCCCAGGGCTTGAATCCATTCTAACCTCTTTCCTTGCATTGAGTGGCCTTAGACAAAACTCTGTGGACCCCCTCTAGTCAACCCTAGGTTGACCCTTCTCAGTATAGTTGGAGAGATGGGTTTGGGCTCTCTTGCCTGCCTGAAGATCCTAGGTGCTGTCAGCTCCCAGTGTTGACTTAGCTTTGGCCAGCTCCAATCCCAGAGGCCTTTGGAACAAGCCTGACCACACAAGTTCCCTAGACCCAGATGTACCCCGCCCTTTCCTCATGGCCTCCACAGGACATTACTTCATCGGGGTGGGGGGTAGGGTGCAGGGAGCAGACACCAACAGATTGGACCTGGAATGTGCTTCTGGTTTGCTGCTTCATGTTCATGGGAGGGGGTGGGTGGCAGAGAGGCTGTTGTGTGGCTAGGGATCAGATGGTAAGACATTCTGGAGGCCTGGAGATGGTTAGGATCTTTCTTGTTACCGAATCTACCCACAGTAGACAGAGAGTCAGAGAGTATGGGCAGGAAGGGAGTCAGCTGTCAGTGGGTCTAACTGGGCTGCTGGGGCAGAGGAGGCAAAGGGGGAATAGGTGGGTGCCACAGGAGGCATTGCTCCCACTGGGGCTTAGCACTGTCTACTAGGGATTATTAGCCTATGGCCTGAAATGACCTGGCCTGGGCAGCAGGGCTGCCAAGAAGACAGTGCTGTGGGGGACAGAAGGGGGTGGTTAGACAAACAGGTGGCAGCTGTAGTCCCCATCCTTCTGCAGCATTGCTCCCCAGTCACTTCCAGGGGTCACAAGCATGCTACAGCTGTCCACTCATGTCCCCACAGCGGGTGTGGACCCAGGAGGTCAGGTCCTGACCAGCTCCGTCATCAGCTCTCCGGCCCTGGCTGGGTCCAGTGTTCTAGAGAATGTGTTTCCTCCCTTGGAGCAGCTATGCACTGTGCTCCACCACATGCTGAGCTTCTTTTCCTGGGGCCCAAGAAGGGGTCAGACTTGGGGGCTCTGACCACAGATGTCTACTGTCCCCCTCCTGAGGCTGGAATATTCCTCCAAAGCCTTTCTCCATGGCTGGCAGACAGTTTCTTCTTCCTGTGTCCTCATGGTCATCCTCCATGTGTCTGTGTCCTGACCCTCTTCTTGTAAGGGCCATGTTCACATAGCTTAGGCCCACCTACATGGTCCCATCTTAACACAATCACCTTAATTAAAGACCCTGCCAGTCTTAGGTAGGGTTCCTATTGCTGCAGGGAAACAACATGACCAAAAAAGCAAATTGGGGAGGAAAAGGTTTTTTCAACTTATACTTCCATATTGCTGTTCGTCACCAAAGCAAGTCAGGTCAGAAATTTGGAGATATGAGCTGATGCTGAGGCCATTGAGGAGTTCTGCTTACTGGCTTCCTTCCCATGGCTTGCTGAGCCTGCTTTTTTATAAAACCCAGGGCCACCAGCCCAGGGAGAGAACCACCACCAATGGGCTGGATCCTCCCTCATCAATAACTAATTAAAAAAGTGGTGTATAGCCAGATCTTATGGAGATATTTTCTCAATTAAAGTTCTCTCCATTCAGATAACTCTAATTTGTGTGTCACCCTGATATAAGACTGAATGAAAAGAAGAAATAAAAAGGAAAAATGGGGAAATGACTGCTCCTAGGCATGGTGGAGGAGAGAGTTTATTATAGATAAAAGGGAGACATGGTCAGAGGCAGAAACATCTGGGAGAGTTCAGAATGCCCATGACCAGGCTGAACTGGGCCGTATGGGAAGAAGGGGAGGGAAGGGAGGGAGGAGAAAGGGAAATGAAGTACAAAGGGGATTGGTAACCAAAATGTCTGGATTATATAGGGAAAAGCCTTTTGGGGGAACAATAGCCCAGCCCCTGGGTTCAGGGTATGCCAGCCATAGGGTAGGGACTGAGGGATGCTGGGAGAAGATGGATTAGGTCCACTTTGAAGTTAAATAGGCACCTCAGCTGGTTGAAACTTAACAAAGACTAGCCAGCACACCACCTCAAACAATCACATTCTGAGGGTCGCAGTTGAATTTCAGGTACATACAACTCAGCCCATACACTCTGTAGGGAGACAAGAGATAGGTATTGCTCTCCTTTCTTGGTCATTTGTTCTGCTTCTGTTGATGGGAGGTGATCCAGGGCTGTGAGAGAGTCTTGTTGAGAGGACAAGATGGGGGATGCAGTGCAGACAAAGTGGAGGGGTGCAGGGTAGACACAAGAGAAGATGAAGAGTAGACAAGACAGAGGGTACATAATTGACAAGATGAAAGGTACAATATGGACAAAATGGAGAGTACAGTATAGAGAAATGAACATGCACGGTGAACAAGATGAAAGTTGGTTAATAGGCAACAAATAGGGTGAAGAGGACAAAACGGAAGTGAAGTATGGAGAAAATGGAAAGAGAAGGTGGAGGGTGCTGAGTGGAAAAAAATGGAGGCTACGGAGTGGGTAAAATGGAGGACAGCAGAGTTGGCAAAATGGAGGATGCAGAGTAGACAAAATGGAGGATGCTGAGTGGTCAATATGGAAAGTGCCGTGTGGACCAGATGGAGGATACAGTGTGGACCAGATGGAGGATGCAGTGTGGACAAAATGGGGCATCCATTGTGAACAAGATAAAGAATGCAAAGTAGACAAGGCGAAAGGTGCAGTGTGGACAAGATGGAGGATGTTATATGGATAAGAGGGAAGTGTCATGTGGTAAAGATGGAAGGAGCAGTACAGACCATCTGGTGTATAAATATCAATATAGCTAAAGTAAATTGGTTTTGATGGTTTGTGACTTGATGTGTATTTCATATCCTAAACTTCATTCTCTCATACCCTTGTGTTGTAGGTGAGTCTCCTGTGAACAGAGCAGAGATTAGCTTTTCTTCATTTGTTTATTTCACATTTAGGCTTGATATTTTGGTTGTTTGAGCCAAAGTTTCATTTAACAAAGGCTGCCTTTAAACTCCTTATCCTCCTGCCTCCACTCTCAAGTACTGGAGTGTACAACCAAACCCAGGTTGTTTTTAAATCAGGGTCTCACTATTTAGCCCTAGCTGGCTTTGAACTTAGGAACTTCCTGCCTCAGCTAAGTGCTAAGGTTTCTGGTACATGTCACCACAGCTGACAGTTTGTTTTCTTTCTGGTTATTTCTTAGAAGTTCTGCATTTTAAGCTGTTTTTAGTTCGTTTATACTTATTGTAGTGAATGGTGTTCATGCTCAGCACTTAGAGCTTCTTTCTTTGACTCTCCTCTGTTTTTTATCTGTTTCCTTTTGTGTTAGATGAATGTGGCTTTACTTGTTCCCATTTTACTTTTACTACCTTAAAAGTTCTTTCTTTGACTCTCCTCTGTTTTTTATCTGTTTCCTTTTGTGTTAGATGAATGTGGCTTTACTTGTTCCCATTTTACTTTTACTCCCTTAGAAGTTCTAGAGGTGCTTTCTTCCTTGGAGGCTAATTTATAATTTTTTATGTGCACATCTAATGTGTGGATAGAATCAACATCTCTGTGCAAATGCTGAAGAGTGTAGACATTAGATGCCAAACCTTTATATGAGTGTGCATTAAATTTAAAAGTTTTTATTTTTTTGTCTGTGAGTGTTTTGTCAGCATGCATGTATGGGCACCATTTGCATCCAGTGTCAACAAAGGTCATAAAAGGTCATAAAAGGGTATCAGATCCCACAGGAATTGTAAGCTTCCATGAAGGTGCTGGGATCTTAACCCAAGTCTTGTGGAAAGGACAGTCAGTGCTCTTAAACTCTGAGTCATCTCTCCAGTTTCTTGATTTTATATTTTTATCCAATGTCGATTTCCTACCTTTCAAGCTATTTATTTTATTAAAACAATAGTATTTTGTTATTGTTCTGAGTCAGGTCCCACTATGTAGCCCAGGCTAGCCTCAAAGTCATGATCTTCTTGCTTCACCCAAGTGCTGGGATTATAACATGTTACCACAGACATAACTAATGATAGTATTTTACATTGTTGATGTCCACTGAATTCTTACCAGCTTTACAGACTAATCCACTCTAATCTTTACAGACTAGTATTTTTTAGGCAAGTTCTCACCATGTAGTCAACACTAGCCTCAATCTCATAGCAATCCCCTGGCATCTACTTCCTTAGTGCTGGAATTGCAGGCGTGTGCCACACCTGTGTCTGACTCTGTACTACCTTCTCCCCACCCCCAGTGTATATGTATGGAGAAGGCACTGGTTAGCCTATGGAATCCAGGGGTTAATGTGGGGTGTCTTCCTCTGTTGCTCTCCACCTTTTGAGACAGGGCTTTTTAATTAAACCTTAAGCTGGAAATTAAGGTTTGTTGCCAGTAAGCTCTTGGGATCCCACCTGGAATCCACCATCAGGTGAAATTTGGGGTCTGATCAAATCTCAGACCCCAGTGTTAGGGTTCATATTGGCTATATTGGCTATATGGACTCTGCCTGGAGTTTCAGGCTAGGAGATGAACTTCATGTTTTAGCCTAACACCTGCATGCAGTCAGGACAATATCACCTCTCCCTGTTGACTTCATCTTTGGCTCCTCAGCTGCGGGGTTGGAGGTGGCACATTCCCCTACCCTTGCAATAGTGAATACTTGTAGACCAGCTCTGCTTGGGATCTCAGCCTAGCACTGGCCTCTCCCCTGCTACGCTCTGGACACTTCAGGCTCTGTCCACTCTCTAATCTTCTTCTGGGCAGCCCCAGTCTCAGGCTCCATTCTTCATTTCTATCCCACCTAGGTTCTGTAGATCCTTGTGCCCTTGTTCCCAGTCATTGTTTGAACCACTGTCATTTATACAGGGTCTGGTAGAGGAAGACTTCAGTCAGTCTGGTCAATACTCTGAGAGCTCTGTCCATCACAGTCACATCTATGGATGAAGAAACAGCAGCAGAAGTTAAGGAACTTGTCCTAAACCCCACAGCATGCAGAAGTAAAGCTAGGGTTTGAACCTAGGCTGTTTGGTTTTTTTTTTCACAAGGACTATGGCTTTCAGAGATGAGGGTAGCCAAATAACGCACAGAGTACAGTTGGAAATGGCATGCCACCCACGGAAGACAAGCACCGTTCTGTGCCACCTCCTTAAAGAGGCAGGGGCATGCTCCTTTGACACCTCTCCCAGGAACATGGGGACACAGGAAAGCCTAGTCAGTGGTGGGCTGAATGAGAATGGGCTTTATAGGTGCATATGCTTGATTGCTTGGTGGAACTATTTGAAAAGGATTAGGGGTGTGGTCCTGTTGGAGACGGTGTATCACTGGGGATATGACTTCAAAAAACCCCTGCCATTTTTGAGTTGGCTTTCTTTGCTTTCTGCTTGTAGTTTGAAGCATGAATTATCAGCTATTCCTGCCACCATGTCTTTGCTCCACCATCATGAACTCTTTCTTTTCTAAGTTTTCTTGCTTTTATACAGTCTTCCTTTTATAAGTTGTCTTGGTCATGGTATCTTATCATAGCAATAGAAAAGTAACTCATGCATAATAAGTCAGTTCAGGGGCTGTTGTTGCAACAGGCCTGACCATGCTGTTGTTTGAAGGAATGTGGGGGGATTTGAGACTTAGGACTAGGGAAGTGGTTTGTCATGTAAGCACTAGGTTTAACAGCCATCCTAGTAGGAATTTGAAGGACAGTGGCTCTGAGGCAGGTGATGACTGTGGAGACCTGTTCAAGGGGTGTCAGAGGGGAATTGGAGTAGCAACTAGCCTGGAGACCATTCTTATTATATTGGGGAAAAGACTGTGTCTACTATCAGCCCTCATCTCAAGAGCTTGCCTGAGGCTAAATTGAAAATCAATGGACTAATTTCTTTGGCAGAGGAGATTTTATGACAGCCTACTATTGACTCTGTCATGTGGTTATTAGTGATCATTCTTATGAGAGTCTATATAGCTGGTCTTTTGCTACTTTGTGGGTTCTTTTATTTTCCACACTTCTCTGCCCCTTTTCAGCTCTTTCAACCCCCTGACATAGACTGGAGAGAAAAAAGGATAGAAAGGAAAGGGGATGACATTATCATTAGACTATTTCCTGCTGATTAGTGGTGTTGAGTTCCTTGGGGCAAGTTTGATTTTTCACAGTGAGACTATCTTAATTTCTTCTCATTGTTTATTCTTTGCACATGACTACTGAACAAATGGTGGCCAACAGCAACCAACAATCTACCACACCTCTCAGGACCCTCACATTTATGTACCCCCTGAAAGTTCCTAGAATTCCAAACATCACATAGTCACAGGAACTATCTGTAGCTGGCAAACTCACACCCCTGCACAAGGCAAATTGAAATCAGCTGCTGTGGATAGTCTGAAGCAGCCCCATATCCCACACCTGGTATTAACATGAAAACATACTCTACTAATATTTCTGTGTTTTTAAAAGAAACCAAAATTCCAAAATTGTTACTTTAGGTCTACAATGAGAAAGGGCAAATGGGGCAGAAAGACACACAGACTGTCTAGTTAGGACAGAAAAGGAGCCCCAGGGAATGCTGGAGCCAAGGCTGCCGAGAGGACAGGAGAATGAGGAAGTCTTGGAAGTCTTGGATTGGTCTGCCTTGGAATGAGGAGGTACTCAGAGCAAGAAACACATACAGCTAAGCTTCCGACTTGTAGGAAGGGAAAAAAGCTAAGGAATTTTCTGCTCCTAAAAAAGAAACAGATGAAAGCTATTACAAACATAGTCCAGGGGACCAGTTTTCACATCAAATGGGCAGCTGAGTATTATATATATGGTTCTGACTGTAGAGTCTGTGGTGAATACAGGTCTATGAACAGTAAGTCACTCAGCAATTAGGATGTCTGCACAAGATTTGTCTTTTGAATATGCTCGGTGGACTGGGTGGTTTTATGTCAACTTGACACAAGCCAGAGTCAACAGAGAGGAAGAAGCCTCAGTTAAGAAAATGCCTCCATAGGCTCTGGCTGTAGGCAGGCTTGTGTGGCATTTCCTTAATTGGTGATCAAGGGTGGTGGTAGCACTCACCTTTTGTCCCAGCAGTTGAGAGGCAGAGACAGGAGGATCTCTGAGTTTGAAGCCAGCCTGGTCTACAGAGGGGGTTCCAGGACATCCAGGGTAATATAGAGAAGACCTGTTATGAAAAAAAAACAAAAAGAAAAAAAAAGAAAGGAAAGGAAGGAAGGAAGAAAGGAAGGAAGGAAGGAAGGAAGGAAGGAAGGAAGGAAGGAAGAAAGAAAGAAAGAAAGAAAGAAAGAAAGAAAGAAAGAAAGAAAGAAAGAAAGAAAGAAAGAAAGAAAGAAAGAAAGCAAGCTTAGTGATGCAGCCCACTATGGGAGGTGCCATCCCTGATGATTCTGGGTTTTGTACAAAGTCAAGTTGAGCAAGCCAGAGAACAAGCACCCTCTGTGCACTCTGCATCAGCTCTGCATCAGCTCCTCCATCAGCTCCTGTATCGGTTCCTGCATCAGCTCCTGCATCAGCTCCTGCATCAGCTCCTGCATCAGCTCCTGCATTGGTTCCTGCATCATCTCTGCATCAGCTCCTGCATCATCTCTGCATCGGCTCCTGCAACAGCTCTGCATCAGCTCCTGCATCAGCTCTGCATCAGCTCCTGCATCATCTCTGCATCAGCTCTGCATCAGCTCTACATCAGCTCCTGCATCAGCTCTGCAACAGCTCTGCATCAGCTCTGCATCAGCTCTGCAACAGCTCTGCATCAGCTCCTGCATCAGCTCCTGCATCAGCTCTGCATCAGCTCTGCAACAGCTCCTGCAACAGCTCTGCAACAGCTCTGCATCAGCTCCTGCATCAGCTCCTGCATCAGCTCTGCAACAGCTCCTGCAACAGCTCTGCATCAGCTCCTGCATCAGCTCTGCATCAGCTCCTGCATCATCTCTGCATCAGCTCTGCATCAGCTCTGCATCATCTCTGCATCAGCTCTACATCAGCTCCTGCATCAGCTCTGCAACAGCTCTGCATCAGCTCTGCATCAGCTCTGCAACAGCTCTGCATCAGCTCCTGCATCAGCTCCTGCATCAGCTCCTGCATCAGCTCTGCATCAGCTCTGCAACAGCTCCTGCAACAGCTCTGCAACAGCTCTGCATCAGCTCCTGCATCAGCTCCTGCATCAGCTCCTGCATCAGCTCTGCATCAGCTCTGCAACAGCTCCTGCAACAGCTCTGCAACAGCTCTGCATCAGCTCCTGCATCAGCTCCTGCATCAGCTCCTGCATCAGCTCCTGCAACAGCTCTGCATCAGCTCCTGCAACAGCTCTGCATCAGCTCCTGCATCATCTCTGCATCAGCTCCTGCAACAGCTCTGCATCAGCTACTGCAACAGCTCTGCATCAGCTCCTGCATCATCTCTGCATCAGCTCTGCATCAGCTCTGCATCAGCTCTGCAACAGCTCTGCATCAGCTCCTGCATCAGCTCTGCATCAGCTCTACATCAGCTCCTGCATCAGCTCCTGCATCAGCTCTGCATCAGCTCTACATCAGCTCTGCATCAGCTCCTGCATCCAGGTTTTTGCCCTGCTTGAGTTCCTGTCCTGGATTGCTTAGGTGATGACCAGCAATGTGGAAGTGTAATCAGAATAAACCCTTTCCTCCCCAACTTAATTTTTGGTCATGGTGTTTTGCCATAGCGATAGAAACCCTAAGTTTATTCTCATGGCCATTCCTTATAACATCATTCTAACATAAATGTTAAACAGACATCAACTGGGGAACAGTTGATTGGGCAGAAATGCTGCTGTAGGATTCCACTGGGGAATCTTGTGAGGATGCTTCAGAAACTTGCAGGCTCTACCTATATCCACCATGAAGTCCTTCAACTGTAGCATCCTAGGATGATGAAGGATCATCCTAAGGATGGGTCCTAAGAGATTCTTGAGACTGCAGGCCAGTAGCTAGTGCTGTCAGGCAGGTGTGTGTGGGCCCAGCAATAGTGCCAGAATTTCAGTGGTCATGGAAGCCAGGGCCACACAGAGAGTCTCAAATTCTCTTACTGTTGGGTATCAAACAGAGGCTAGGGGAGCCATCTCCAGAGAATAGCAGTTGGATCCTAGAGACTATTTTCAATGTTCCAATTATCTGATCTATGCCTCTTTTCTTCCCTTTTGTTGAAGTTTTCCCTGACCATGGCAAGGTTCTCCCTGATTGCCCCTCACTGGTTGACATAGAAACGGCAGCTTTATCCTAAAGCCATAACCAATCCTCCTTGTTTCATCAAGAGAAGATCGAGGCCTCCTTGATGTTGCAGAATGCCCTCTGCTAAGGAATCTACTTGTTTCTCTAGTCTAGATACGGGGTTTTGTAATATCCCTAAGCCCTAGGACATTCTTCACTCAATTCTCGAAAGTTTTTATCACCAACTAAAAGCTGATATTCCTATGGCTACAGTCCCAGCAATACCAGCTCCAACCAGGAGCCAGAAGGTTAGTGTGGCTTGCTCTTCCTCTTGCAGCCTGAGGTCCATGTTAGAGTGTGTTCTCTCTTCTTCCCTGTTATAGGAGCACATCCAGGATAGGGACACAAAAGAGGGACACAAAAGAGGGACTTATTTTGGAATGCCTCTGAGGAGGCACATTTAGTTAAATTGTTTGTACGTGCCCACCAAATGGTCTCACACGTTCTTGCTGTTGACCTCGAGTAGAACAGCAAGCATTAGAGTAAAGCAAGCATCTAGGCCAGAAGTCCTGAAGGCCAGGGAGGTTCCAGCTTCCTGTAGGTCTCCGTGTCAGCTTAGGCTGTTCCCAGTTACAACTGACTTTACTTGCTGGTGGACTTGTCAAGGGAAAATAATATAGGATTCCCAGCCCTGGTGCCAGAGGGGCCTAGGGCAATAATGCTTTTGGTGCTGGTTGGGGCCAATCTCAGGGGAGGAAACATTGGTCACATTTGGGTCTTTCCCGTTGGGAAGGGTAGAGGTCTCTATTGTGATCCACAGGTCTAGGGACCTGAGAAGGTGGCTTCCTCTGAATGGTAAACTTATTCTCTGCGTCTCTTTTGGTAGAATAAGAGAATTTTATCTCCCAGGTTCTTTTAGGGTCCCATGGGATGCAGTCATCCCTGTGTTGTCTCTAATCTCTCAGTCTTGCAGTTATGGAAGTACAGTCCTGATCATGCAGTGTTTGGAAGGGACCCCTCTTTCTATGTTTATCGAGTTGTTGGCATGCTTCAAGGAGGCACTGATTTTACCTAACCATATCCCTCATTTAACACAATAGAAATTTCCCCCCATTACCCAGCCCCTAACTGTGTGAGGGCGTGTTCACAGCACATAAATAAAACTGAATTTCTGTATTTCTCTCTCAAAAGATAGGTCCCCACAGCCATTCCTCCTACAGTTTAAACAAGCTACAAAAGCAAGCATAAAAAATTCTAAGGTCCCTATGGAACGGAGGGGTGGGGAGGGGGTTGCTCATTCACAGTCAGAATGACTTTCTCACACACACACACCATGTCTGTTACTTTTGATTCCCAAGTCCTGATAGCAGGATGCTGAAGGCTATGTGCTCCTGTGCTCCTGTTCCCAGACAGGGAAAAAGGAGAAGGATGAACACAGTGTCCTGGGTTAACATCTCAGCTAGACTTATCTTTATGGGGCCCAAAGTAACAGCGACAATCCAATCCGTCTGACAAGTCCTCAGCCACCTTTAATCTGGAGTGGTGGATCCAGGGAATGATGCCGGCAACTTTCTTATCAGTTGAGGTGGTGGCGAGGGTAACTGGGAAGGGTCTCTTCTTGGCAGGCTCCAACAAACAGGCAGTTCTAACAAAAGCTAAGATAAGCAGTTGGCTGGAGGGGGTTCGGCACAAACAGGCAGTTCTGACAGAAGCTAAGATAACTTCCTAGGACGTCCTGAGCTTCGGTTCCTAGAATAGAGTTTGATAATTTTCCACTGGGATCCACGAAGGAGATCACATTGTAGTTAAAGCAGAAATGGCCTCAGCAAGAATATAAGGTGGAGGAACCTCTGCACTGTCCTGCCCTGTCACAGAAATGACGCCTGAGTTGTGTTGGAGACCCCAATATGTTAGAGGTGTCAGAGCAATGAGACATCTGCCGAGGAGAGCTGCACACGAGGAGTGGGACCAGCCCAGAAGAGAGAGACCTCCCTTGCAGGGAGAAAAGCTGGATGGGGAAAAGCCATCAAAGCTCTCTGACCTGAGACGTGGAGCTACAGGATTAGAGTTTGTTCTGCTGTGTTTTGGCCTCTTCTTGATCCGGTATTTTCTCACCAAGCCCTCCTCCCATCTTTCTCCCTTTTGGAATGGTAATGTATATGCTATGTCATTGTATGATAGAAGTATGATTTGATTTTGATTTTGCAGGGGGTTATAGTTAAGAGATTGTCTTGAGTCTCAGAAGAGACATTAGACTTTGGACTTCTAAAAAGGATTGAGTTTGTGACAAACTATGTGGACTTTTGAAGGTGGACTAAATGCCTTTTGCATTATGTTATGACTGTGAGCCAATGGGGACCAGGAAGTGGAATATGGTTGTTTGGATGAACATGGTCCCCCTAGGTTCATATGTTTGGTAGAATTACTTAGGAAGGATTAGAAGGTGTTGGCTCATGGGAGAAGGTTCCTCACTGGGGGGGAGGGGGCTGTGAGTTTTCAAAAGCCTCCCATCACCCCCAGTTAACCCTCTCTCTACCTCCTGCTTGCAATTTGAAATGTGAGCTCTCAGGTGTTCCTGTAGCGACACCCATACTCTGCCATCATAGACTTTCCCTTTGGAACCATAAGCACAGTTAAATGTCTTCTTTTATAAGTTGTCTTGGTCCTGACATTTTTATCACAGCAACACAACAACAGAAAAATAACACATATATCTACTTACCTGAGATTCACACGAAGCAGGCATCCTGGTGGATTCTTTGCCATGAGTTGGATGCTGTGGGCCTGACTCCTGATGTCACTGTTCTGAGAGGATTCATAAGCAGCGTCCCAACCTGGGGGCTACATTTCTGTCCCTCTGATGGAAGGCCAGATAGTCACACACATTCTGTTGGTCCCAGCTCCCCACCCAGCGTTCCCAATGCAGGGGAGCAGCCCTATACTTGAGCCCCTGTAGAAAAACTGCACAGTGCAGCCGTATACTGGGAACGGTCTCACAGGACTGGTGTAGACGATGGGGAAGCCCACAGGAAGATGTAGGTAAGAACTTTGGGTTGAGAAAAGACATGAGCTATTCCACTGTACTGGAGGAATCAGGGAGGGTGTACCTCATCCTAGGCATTTTCCCAGCACTGTCTAGTCACTGCAAGATAGTATGGGGAAAGAAACTACAGATACCAATTCATGTCCAATGTCAACTCACTGTTGGACTAGACCTTTGTGTTGTATTCCATAGCTGCCTGCAGCTATTACAAACTGGGTTGCTGGAACAGAAGCTGAGGGATAGATGGGGAAGGGGTGAAAAGAAAGAAAAGCCAGGACAATATTTTACTGATCGAGGCCGAAACTTTAATGTCGGTCGGACCTTTTAACAGTTTGGGCAAGCCCTTCCCCCCAGACTCCGGGTTGAGTTCTGGTGGAAGTTGTCTTGCTTCTCCTGGAGGTCGTTGTCTAGACTGCTCCAGCAGCTGGGTGGGTCACCTGCTTAATTCAGGAATTCCTAGACCTGGAGGAACAATGAGCTTAACCTTCACTCTAAGCTTCTCCACCCTAGGATAAAAATTCCTGCCTTAACCTATTTCCCTATTATGTCCTAATGGCAGATTCCTGCCTGAAGCCAGGGATTGTCCTTAGCCGACGTCAAGTTCCTACCATGTGGTATGACTCCCAATATGGCTCTGTACACCTTTGTGCTTCTAGAAGCTTATGCTAAGGAGATGATCCAGCCAGGTACAAGATGGCCAGCTGAAGAAGGCCAACCTGAGCAGTTGACCAAATACCTGGGGAAATCACAAATATCAGTGTAAGTGGGAACAATAACTTTTCAAAACCCACTGGCTTTCCACTGAGGACACACAAAGATACTGTAGAGTGGAAAAGGTGTGTGGCTCACTTATGTAGTGGCATCTATACTTGACTCTTGTCTTAGTCAGCGTTTCTATTCCTGCACAAAACATCACGATCAAGAAGCAAGTTGGGGAGGAAAGGGTCTATTCAGCTCACACCTTCCACACAGCTGTTCATTACCAGAGGAGGTCAGGACTGGAACTCAAGCAGGTCAGGAAGCAGGAGCTGATGCAGAGGCCATGGAGGGATGTTACTTACTGGCTTGCTTCCCCCTAGCTTTCTCAGGTCGCTCTCTTATAGAACCCAAGACTACCAGCCCAGAGATGACACCACCCACAAGGAACCCTCCCCCCTTGATCACATGATTGATAAAATTGCCCTCAGCTGGATCTTGTGGAGGCATTTCCTCACCTGAAGCTCCTTTCTCTGTGATAACTCCAGCTTTTGTCAAGTTGACACAAAACCAGCCAGTACAACTCTCTTGCAGCTAGATGTGGCCTTGTTACAGGGAAAGCAGGGACAGAAGGAAAGAGTAAAAGAAAGATGGGAGAGGCGCAGCGAGGGGTGGAAGAAGGAAGGGATGCATTACAACGCCTAGAAATCCTCCTTGAAAACCAAGGGATATATTTGTTCTTCATCTATCCTATCACTGGGATGTGATGGCTAGAGTTTCAGTTTGCTTCTGCATGGTGAAGATCATCCTTCCAAAAACTACACCTCCTTCAGAAACAGTAAGGAGCCTCTCTCTTTGGAGGCTTTTGTATGGCAAAGAAACCTCCCAAGCAATTTCTTAATTTTTCTTTTGTGAAATTGCTCTCTTCTCTGGACCAGAGAAGAGAATCAGGCTGATGTGATTCCTGGACATTATAATTTTCCATTCAGACTGGAGTTTGGAATATGTATCTTTCTTTTGCATAATCTATAAAATACCTTAGTTTCATAGCAAATAATAAAGATTGAGAGTCTGCATAGTTCATCATTAAAGTGCTGACTCTGCAAGCATGAGGACCCGGGCTTTACTCCCAGAACTGAAAAGCCAGGTGTGGCAGTGTGTGCTTAGATCCCAGGGCTGGAGACAGGGGATCACTGTGAACTCCAGGCAATGAGAGGCCTGTTTCAAAACACAAGGTAGATGGTGTCCCGAAGCACAATACCGAAGATTACACACAGAGAGGGTGGGGATGAAACACTCGAACTCCCTCTCGGCTGCTCTTGCATGCCCACCACTGAGGTCTCCTCCATTCAGCACTTGCGACAGCCTAGCCTAGAGCCCATGATTTCAAACACACAAACCCACCCTGGCCTCCCTGAAGTGCTTAGGTTCAGAGGTCCCAGAGACAACTGGCTTGTCCCTGCCTATCTTCTGAGGCTCCTACGTGGAGCGGACCTGGCAGGGCCTTGGGC
This sequence comes from Apodemus sylvaticus, assembly GCF_947179515.1. Lineage (NCBI taxonomy): Eukaryota > Metazoa > Chordata > Mammalia > Rodentia > Muridae > Apodemus > Apodemus sylvaticus. The sequence continues at coordinate 59,913,588 of NC_067472.1, read as the reverse complement.
CAGGGTCTTCCCATCTGGCCCATCCAGGCTGAAAGGCAGGGCAGAAAGGGCGTCTGGCTTTTACTCCTCTCATTTATTTTGTACCTGGTATGAGGCTCACTGGGCATCAGGCGTTGAGCTGAGCAATGGAATGGGATAGCAAGGAAGAGAAACACTGCTGGCTTGTGGGGAGACAGACGGGGAGTCAGCAAGGTCGGGCAGTGTTTTGTTGTCAGCTAGAAGGTATGATAGTTAATTTTACCCATCAAGTTGCCACATCCTAGAATCACCTGGGAAGGGAGCTGGTTTCATTAGGGTTTTAATGCTGTGAAGAGAAACCATGACCAAGACAACTCTTATAAATGAAGACAAACATTTCACTGGGGCTGGCTTACAATTTCAGAGGTCCTCCTGTTTGTATTGGACAGGAGAATGCTAGATAAGAGGAAGGAAGGACACCTGGGTGCATTTGTTTCTCGCTGTTCCTAACGGTGGATGTGGTGTGATCACTGTCTCAAGCTCCTGTCACAATGATGGACTGTACCTGGAACTGTAAGGCAAATAAACCCTTACTCTCCTGAGTTGCTTTTGGTCAGGGGATTTGTCACAGCAACAGAATAAAACTAGGAGAGAGGTTAACTCACCAGGCTGACAGGGAAGGCCCCCAGGAAGGAACATGAAGTCCTATGTGGAAAGTGAAGAGGTGAGACCTACTGGCCAGAGCAAGGGACATGTGCAAAGGCCTCATGGCTGGAAGGACTGACTGAGCATCCGTCATTTCATGTCCTTCACATTCCGCTGGGAAGGTAGACACCTCCTCTGATGTAGGACATACACCTATCTGTTCTAAGGAAACAGCTCCAGGACAGGATTCTTCCTCTCTCTCTCTCTCTCTCTCTCTCTCTCTCTCTCTCTCACACACACACACACACACACACACAGAGAGAGAGAGAGAGAGAGAGAGAGAGAGAGAGAGAGAGAAGAGAGCAGTAAGTCTCTCGTTGCTGACTTTTGCAGCAGGAAGGAGAGAGAGCGAGTGTCGTCAGCCCCATACCCTACCCAGCATCACCATGGACAGGCCTTTCACATGTCCCTTGCCTGGAGCCATATTTGATGTGAGCCACGGGCAGTTTCTGAGTACTGACCCTGCCTGTGGGCCTTCAGCTGAGTCTCCAGCAAGCACAGCTCCCTGGGAAGACCCAATCTCTAACCCTGCAGTAACCTGAGACACCTTTTCTATGGCCGTTCAAGGGCTCCGTGCAAGACTTTTCTTGTGCCCGGTCTCCACTCCAGGGATGAACAGCTCAAGACTTACTCTTGTTCCCTTGAACTATGACCCTGTTAAGCCCAACATGGGTCAATGGTGTCTGTTGTTGGGATCTTCATGCCCAGGTCTCTTTGGCCTGGCCAGATGAGCCAGGAAGTTCAATGGTCCTGCCCAGGCTACTGGGATCCTGGTGTCTCCTCCAGTCTTCAGGTCCCTCGATGGGAGATTTGTGGGGAGATCTTATGGATGCATCTTCCCAACCAGCTCAGGACCTTCGGGGGCACACTTGAGTGTCATAAGGGACGGCTTCTGTAGCCTTCCCCAGGTTCTATTTATGTCTTGACACCTGACACCAGCTCAGGCCTTCCCCATGTCATTGGCCTCTCCCAATTCCAAATGACCTTAGTCCCCTGCAGGGTTGGAAGAGACATCAGTCTGTGTGGGTGGCAGCTGGTATGCAGACTCAAGGTCTTCGGTGCCTCTCAAAGGCCCACGTGGCTTCTGGGCACTCCTGGTGGCCGTGGTCTGACTTCTGGCCACCCCACTGTGTGACCTCAGAGTCATAACTCACAAGGACACTGGGAGGCGGGTCCTGACGTCAGCTTCACTTCACAGGAGATGAAACAGGGTTACATGGAGGTGACTCGAACCCAGGCCTAAGGAGAACTGGCTCATCTGGGACTCTGCTGTCCAACACACACACACACTCACACACACTGTAAAATAAAATTAAATAATTAAAAAGTTGCTAGGGTATCTTCTAACATCTCTGTAAACCCAGTCCAGCACTGACCCCAGCAGCCACCCTCAGAACTGCCACTTCTACCCACTGTGACGGTTCTGCTGCTGGCAGGGATGCTTACACCTGGGTGGGCTGTGATGTCCATGCTTCATGTCTCTCAATGACTTCTGTGCCTACTTCATGGAAGAGGAAACCGTGGCTGTAAGAAGTTGAGTCATTTGCCTGCTGGCACAGCTAGGATTTGAGTCAAGCCCTGTGACTTGGAGAGAGCTATTTGTCCACTCTCATCCCCGTGTTGGTGCCCTGCATGGGAGACAACCCAGCTGTCTCTTGGCAGTCGATGTGACTGCAGAGTGGGGTGTGCTCACAGGATGTGGAACCACCCAGACGTGGAACTAACAAGCTGTCTTCACAGTCCCGATATGGGCATATCTGTAAACATTCTGCTTGGAAGATGGGTGCTACTCGTGGGACTCTGCTGAGATGACCCAGGGACAGGAAGAACAGTTGTAGTTAAATAGGAGATCCTGTGGCCGCAGTGGCCGCTGCATGTAGGAGAGGCCTACGACCACATTTGCGTCTTCCTCTGAGGTTTTGGTGTGAGGGTCAGCCATTCACATTTGCTGCCCAGGCAACAGCTCAGATGTGACTTGTACTGCATCTGAGAGGTTGTCACCAAAGCGCTTGGTATTTACACATCTGGTTCTGACAAAGGGGGAGCCATCTCTTCCACACTAGTGTCTTGTCTTGGCCTTTGGATACCCTGGCTCTCTCGGTATCCCGGTCTGGAATCATGGGCCAGGGAGCTCCTCAGTCTCCATAGCCCACAGGGGCAGGGGGGGGGGAGAGGGGGGGAGGGAAATGCAGGCCTGTCGCAGTCAAGCTCTTCGCCTTGAGACCAAGAAAAAGGGGAAGTGCCTGTGTGCTTTAACCACTTGCAGTTAGCTCTAAAGTGGAGATCCTGGCCATTGCAACAAGACACGCGGGGTGGGGGCAGGGGGTCCAGAATGGTGACGAGCCCAGAATCGTATTTGAACAGTGGCAAAAACTAGAATAACTTTAATATTAGATATTGCATTTAGAATAGCACCCCTCTCCAAAAAAAAAAAAAAATGAGATGTCTATTGTTTTCAAGTTTGTAGATTCAACCCAATCCCAGTAAAAACTAAAGAGCTAATTCTCAGATTTTATCTAAAATGCAAAGAACTAAAACGTTTTTAAAATTAGCACACAAGAACAGGACTGAGGAGATACTGCCGTGATTAAAGCTCTTGTCCCACGAATGTGAGAATATGTTAATAACCTAATATCTAAAGTTATCCAGCTTTTTGCTGCTGGTCAAATAAGAACCCGTTTAAATGTCAGGCACAAGTAACAGTCCACCCATAGTTCCAGCCTCGAAAGGCAGAAGCAGGGGAATCCCCAAAGCAAGCTGCATGGTGAGACTGGCCGTATCAGTGAGCTCTGGGTTTGATTGAGAGACCCTGCCTCAGTGAACGAGGTGGAAGATCGATGGAGGATGATTCCCAACATCACACACATAGAGACATGCATACACAGGAAAAAATGCCAGCGTGTGCCAGGGGTGAAGTTGGAGGATTTGGCTGATTGCTAGCCAGCCTCCCACCTCAGGCAGTTAGCATGAGGAGGTGTTCTTATTTGTGTGAAGAAGATCATAGATCAGGGAAACAAAGTCAGGATGCAAAGACTGGTCTCCACACGCATCCTGGTTGAGTTTGATGATAGTGTCATGGAAAACACCAAATCTTTAGAGCAAAAAACGTGGCTTGCATCAGATGGATTTCCAAATAGAAAGACCAACATCACATGACCTCACTGGGATTGCAAGGCTTCCTGGTGAGACAGAAGTAACCATTTACAGTCCTATAAAAAGTCCAAATTTTCTAAACATAAAAGGGGTTGGGGGATCCAGATAGTGATGGTGCACTCCTTAAATCTCAGCAGAGGCAGATGGATCTCTGTGAGTTCGAGGACAGCCTGGTCTACAGAGTGAGTTCCAGGATAGCCAGGGCTACACAGAGAAACCATTTTCTTGAAAAAGAAAAGCAATTTTTAGAAAATTGGGGCTGGGGAGATAGTTTGGAGAGAAAAGTGTTTTCAGAGCTAGCATGGGGACCTGTATCTCCCAACCCAAGAAGTCACGTAAAGGCCAGATGTATTGTAATGCCAGTGCCGGGGAGACAGAAGCAGGAGGGTTGTAGTGAAACCAGGCCAGTGAGAGCCCCCATCTCAAAAAAAAGTGGAGGGACTGGAGAGATGGCTCAGTGGGCAAGGGCACTTGCTGTTCTTGCAGAGGACCCAGGGCATTTCTTACCACCCACAGAAGAGCTCACAGCTGTAAGCCTAGTTTCAGGAGGCCTGATGCCCTCCTCATATCTTTTTGGCTGCAAGTATGCATGTGGTACACACACACACACACACACACACACACGCAGGCCAAACACTCATACATGTAAAATAAAAAGAAACCATGTAAAAATAAACCTTTTTTTTTAAAGCGGGGTAGATGGCATCTTGGGAAACAGCACCCACTGCTGTCCTCTTGTCTCCATATGCATACACATACAAGGACACGTGTATGCGCATCCAGACATGTGCCCACAAACAGAAAGTTAGACACACATTTGTCACAGGACTCAACTCTTCTACCCCTGGGATTTTGGAAAAATGAGAACCAATACGCAAAGATTCATACACCAGTGTTCACCGTAACTTTGCAAGTGGTGAGCATGTCCTCAAGCTACACAGATGCTAGGCAGCAGGAAGGTGAGCATGCACAGTCCCTGGGGGGGGGGGGGAGGGAGGGAGCGGGGCTTGTCTGCCCTTAGAAAGAGGGAGTGCAACAGCTCTGCTCCTCTAACATTCTTGAAAGCTACAGTGTATGAAAGAGGCTGGTACAAAGGGCATTTTACCATTTTACCAAATTGCAGGAAGTGTTCAATCTGGTATGAAAGAAAGCAGACCAGAAAGGCCCAGGACGAGGCTGTAAGTGGGGCCGGGGAGGGGCATGGGGACAGCATGACCTCGATAGGCTCAGGGCTCTCCTACACTCACACCTGGCCAAGTCACAGAACTGTGAGCTCAGCAGGTGTGAGAGCCCATTCTATAGCACAACACCTCAATAAAATCAGATTAAACATTCACTCAGGTTGTGTACCTGGATTCCCTGAAAGCCGTATTTTCATTACAAAGTAAATCAACATTAAAATGGAAGTCTAAGTTGGGTGTGGTAGTGCGTGCCGGCAAGACAAGAGAATTCCAAGTTCAAGGCTAGCCCAGGCTGCATCAGAAAAAGACCCAGAACTTGGAGGGATGCCTCAGTTCAGTGCAGAAGGCCACTAGTATGTGCGAGACCCAAGTTCCACATCAGCACTGTACAGCAAATAGGAAAACATAAACAGTGTGTCTGGTCCTGTGAGCCTTGTCCCCTGAGCTTCTCCCTGGGTAGATCTGACCATTACTCCTGTTGCTCTGGGACTGATACCCCTTTCTGGCCCCACTACCTTCATTTCTTCCAACCTCATCCATTCCTGAACCTTCTCATGAACACGAGAAGAAGGAGAGGAATTCCTAATGTGCCCACAGCCTGAGGGCTCCAACAGCTGACACCCCTCACCCAAACCCTGTATCCTGGAAGACTGAAGTCCAAAGTGGAGGTGTCACGAGTCTGACTAAGGCCTCTGTCCTTGGCTTGGAGATGGTATCTTCTCCTGGGGTATTCACGTGCCCATTTTCTGTGTGACCACATCCTGATAATAACTTCTTAGAATGAGTCCAGTCAGACTAGATCAAGGCCTGTCCTGTTGGCCTCCTATGTCATCCTGGTCACCTCTTCTCTGACTCTATGTCCAAATATAGTCTCTCCCAAGGCTCTGGTATCAGAACTATCACATGTAGAAAGGGTCACAATTCAGTCCCAATACCTACTCTTCTGGGACTCCCTCCTGATTCCCTGAGGTCTTTGGTACAAAGCCCTTCTATGGTCCCAGCCCAGTCAGTGTTTGGGAGAATTCTGGACACATAGCTCTGGCACAAGGCCTGGTGGCTGCTAGCCTGCCTGTTGATTGGATTGTGGGAGAAGACCCAGGATATTCCAAATACATGTTGATAAATACTGGGGGTTAACACATGAGCTACCCAGCCTCTGCTCCTTCCTGGGTGGCAGAGGGCACTGGGTCCCTTCACCTGGACTGCATTGCTTGGCCACCAGCCCAGGGAGCTTTAGCTGAAAGTATCTGGCCAAAGAGGCCCCTCAGGAAGCCCCAAATTGCTGTTTGTACCTTCCTGGGCTGGAACCAGATCACAGACTCTGCTGAGGAATGGAGCAAGACTGGCTGGCGAGAGGCCGCTGCCTGGCAGCGGGCCGCATTCCTGGGGTCTTGGAGATGTGCATTGGCACTTCCTGAGCCCTCCCAAGACCTCAGGGCATCTCTCTCAGCCCAACCCCTTTGGTGTGTGAGGATGCTGAAAGGGCCTGGCAGCCTCGTGCTGAATCCTGGGTGACGGCTCAGGGAAGCAGGATACGCGACTGCTGGCCTGCAGTGCTTCCTCTGCCTCTGCTGTGACACAGGACAAGGGACGGTAATGCCATCATTTCTGGGGAACTTGCTTGGGGCAAACAATGCCATACCTTCTTCAGTGGCCAGGGCCCTGGGGTACTGGAGGTTGCCAGATGTCCCCAGTAAGGAGCCCCACTCACAAACAATAGACAAGACACCTGTGACTTACAGTTTAGGGGACCAGGATGGTGTGTGGCTTTCAGGACAGGGCTGCTGTGAAGCGATGCTGGGAAACGACCAGGACCTGCCCTGGTCTGCCTCTCTGTGCCATGTAGCATCGTACATAAAGCACAGAGATTTCAATCCCCAAGGCTCGTGGTGCAAGGTGTACAGTAAAGAGACCTCTGTGAGCCTGGCAGAGGCTGTCACATGCAGACAGGACCCCAGGGAACATCATTCCAAGCACCCCATCCGCTCTGACCCAGCTCAAGGGTACCTTGGGAGAAACAGCACAGCAACCAACGAAGCCATTGTTTGTGTATGGCACAGGGCCTGGGGTGGCCCTCCTAGAGCAGAGCCTAAGGATCTTGCCGTTTCTCACAGGATTGAAGTACTTTGCTCTTACATTCCTGTGGCTTCAGATGATCACAGACTGGGTGGCCTCGGATAAAAGACTTGACCCTTTGGGGGTTTCAGACGGAAAGCCAAAGTTATGGCGTGGTATGCTGTGCTCCCTTGGGAGGCTCCACAGTGATCCTTCTGCCTCTTTAAGCTCTTAGAGACTCTAGAAGGACCTGTATTGGGGGCTGTGTGACCCTGGACCCTGTGTCACCTGATGTCCCTTCTACTGTATGTAAGCCCTTCTGCTTCTCCCATAAAGGTAGTTGCTGGAGCCACTGGAGTCTACATGGTGAATTCAGTGGTCTCACCTCAAGAGCCTTCACCCAACCACATCTGTAAAAACATAATTTTCCACTTAAGGCCTCGTCCATAGGTTCTGAGGTTCAGACATGGTCACACCCTTAGGGAGTCACCCTTAAGTTGAATATACCCTCATATATGAGAAGGTGGGCTGGGGAGTGAGGGAGAGGGGCAAAGCAGGAGCTATGAGCTCCAGTCTGGTTTGGGGTTCCCCATCTGGACGACCTGGGGTCGCTGGTAGATACCAAGGTAACCTCCACACGCTGGAGGGGGACTTAGGAACTTTCCAGGAGACAAACCAAAGCAGAAGTCCTGAAAGAAGCCAGAGTCTGGCACCGCCCCTGCCAGCCCGGGCTTACCTGGCAGCCATGCGTACCCAGCACTTCCCAGGGGCTGAACAAGTGTAAGACTCACAGCATCTGAAGCCTTGGGGTAAACCTGGGACAGGACGCTCTCTGCTCCTAGAGCCTCAGGTTTACTCTATGACCCGGGATGCAGTGGACAAGGCACAGAACCTCTCAGAAGCATGTACAGTGATCAGCCTTGAGTTCTTCCTCACACAGGTGTGGGGATTCTGGCCTAAAGAAAAGCCCAAGAGCCTTCAGCGCCTGTTCCAAGGATCCGAGAGCTGGCATATAGACTCTTAAAACATGTCCTCTCTCTACGTCATGGACTGTAGAGACTTCTCTGTGTTTGTAAGTAACTAAACAATTAAAGGATGGTGTTGGAGCAGCCATGCCTGAGGATTTCTCTTAGGGCTGGGCCCATGCACCCTGTCTTCTAGACAGAATGCTCCCGGCCATCAAGAAGTAAACTGTGTGTCAGGAGGCCTGGGTATCAGGCAAGCCTGCTGTGTGTGACCTAGCAGCTGGAACAGAATTCAGGGGCACTTCTGGGCTCTTCCTGGCATAGCCTCTTGGTCCAGAGGACAAGAGGAGGGGAACCTGCAACTCGGGTATACTAATTTCACTCCAAAAAACGGTGCTTGAAAATGAAAAGGAAGGTTAGTTAGCAAGACTGCTTAGCAGTTAAGAGTGAGGATCTGAGTGCAGATCCCCAAACAGATGTAAATGCTGATCAGAAGAGTCTGCTCTCACAAGCGAGGCAGAAGGACGGTGGAGGATGACTCCCTACCATCCTCAGGCTGCCACATGCAGGCCCATGAACATACGAGCATGCACACATGTGCACATACACGTGAATACACACGCGCACACACGTGTCATATATGCATGAAAAATGGGAAAAGTAAAGATCAAAAAAAAAACTTGAAAAGGCAAAAAAAAAAATCTTTCTCTTCAAAAGAGGGCTAGCTACAGATGATCTTGATAAAAACCCAAATAACCATGGCACCAGGATGCATTCAGTCACCTGCTGTGGTGCTCATACTGGTGCAGTCTGGGTCCTTTGCATGGAAACAAGTCTCTTCTTCCAGGAGGGCCTTTTGGGTTATGCTCTCCTTCTTTAAGTCACAGGGACAATGAGAGATGGAGGACAGAGAGAGACCATGGGGAGTCTATCTAGCCCCATGTGGAGACTGGGCTGGCCATACCTGTTCCCTGAACCAGCTAGGTGTCCTCTCTTTAAGCTGGGTGAATTGACTGAGGCCTCAGATGCCCTGGTTTTTCAAAGGAGTCAAAGGCCCTGTAGCCACTGGTTGCGCTGACATGCCAGCAGCCTCGTGTCTGTGGTTTTCCTGAGGTAGTCTACTGTTGTTCCTATGTGCATCATGGAAAGAAGGCTGTATAGATCAGGGTGACAGGAGTTCCAGCCCCTCAGAGCCACATGCTGGGCATGCCACTCCCTTATCTGTGCCTCGTTTTCCTCTTTTGCAGCAGGGGACAGGAAGGTGGGAAGGTGGAGCCAGGATCTCCCGGTGTCTTCCCAGCCTCTCCAGGCAGGCACGGAAGAGCCAGCTCGTGGGAATGGGCTCTGGCTCCCCGTCTTTCCAGGACATGGGGGACCTGGGGCCAGAGTGTGCTGCCAGCCCATGGGAGCCACAGGCTAAGCCTGAGGGCATTAGACTGGCCGCTGCTCAGCAAACACTTTCCCAGAAGCCAGTGTGGGAGGCAGCCTGGAATCCGATGTCCTAGAAGCAGGCACAGGATGTGCCAGAGGTGACACAGCCCTTGGGGGGCATGCCCGGAAGGTAGGGCAATGGGTGACCCACTGTCCTGGTTTTCCCAAGCAATAGTTCCCACCATGGGGACTTTCAATGACAAAACCAACCAGGAAAGTCCCTGGCAAGCCACATGGCTGGTCACCTTAACGAAGCCACCTGTCTTTCCGTGGCTTCCTCCCCTCTCGATTTCTTCTTTTTCAAAGATTGCTTGATTTGTGTGTGTGTGTGTGTGTTTGTGTGTGTGTGTTTGTGTGTGTGTGTAGGTGTCTTCATGAGTACAGAAGGGGGCATCAGATCCTCTGGATCAGGTGTAACAGGTGGTTGTGAGCCACTGAAGGTCAATGTTAAGAACTGAACTCAGGTTGTCTACAAAAGCAGCAAGCAGTTTTACAGCTGAACCATCCCTCTAGCCTCCTGAATTCTTTAGAGATACATAAAATCGGTGTTGTCACCAACATGGGCCTTGTCACCATCTACCCAGGTGGGTCACAATGTCTCAGAGAGCATGAGGATGCAGAGCTCTTATAATGTCTGTAGTCCTTGGTTGCGCTCCTCCTACCATCCTCCTACCCCTGACTCCCTCCACACACACACAGTGTAGCAAGTCACCTGTGCACAATGTCAGAAATACAGTGTTTCTTCTCTGGTCATAACATGACTACCCATTGCCATCCTAAGGCAGATGTGACCATGGCCGTGTAGTCATGGCAATAGAACCACACCAAGCAACAGCAAGGGGGTGCTGAGTGTGCAGTGGACAAAATGTCACCTCAAATTTGAATGTGTCACAGCTCTAAGGTATTCCTGGCACAGTTCTCCTGGGTTGCATCTCGTGACAGGAAGTAGGGAATGACTTACAGACACGGCTCAGGGCACATCAAGCTATGGGCAGCACGGAAGCAGGTACTGCACCCATCCAGGTTCTAGAATGTACTGGTGGACAGCAAATCCCCAAGTTATCATTTCATGGGCAGAAAACAGAAGGCACGCACCTCAGGAGGTCTGGGGAGTGGGTTACTGGGTCTCTCAGAGTTCTCTCTGACGTGAGGATGGCCATCAGGTGACATCTTTCTCCTGCTCCTGCCATCCTGTATTGCTTTAACTAGTTGTGAGATTTTGTAAAATGAAAAGAAGATGTTCTTTCATCTGCTTTTGGGCTGCTGCTGTGGTGTCCCATGCTGGGAGTCAGGTAGAGCTGGGTCAGTCCTAATCTATTCCTAGCAAAGGAGCCAGGTTTGGGTCTGGTTAGACAGGAGTCTTTCCCCAACTGGGAAGTCAGCCCTATCATAAGTTTGCTTTCTTGGGAAGGTTCTGGGGTCTTAGGAGCTGGAGCAGGTCAGCCATTGGGAACTGATGCAAAGCGCGTGAGCCCAACTCACTACCGGAGGCTGTCACGTGGCTCCTATGACTCAGAGCTTCAGGTGGATCTTGTCGTCTTCAGGCACAGCTGGATCCAGGGGCTCAAACCCAGCCACTGGCTTCTCTCTGCATCTGTTCCTTGGCCGTCTTCATCCACACTACCTTCTGTCACCACATCTTTCTTCACTGTTTGTATCTCTGCTTCCCTTGGAGTCAGGTTGCAGACAGGCACCTTTCTAGGGATAAGAAAAGTGACAGTTGGCACCCTTGTCTCTTGAGCCAAGTGACAGCACCCCCTGCTGGCTGGGTAGGAAACATCACAGGGAGAACTCTTGCCCAGTTTGTGCCACATGCCTACCCCACTGTGACTGTGGTCAGAGAAGATGTATTCTCACACTACCAGTCCCTCCCAATCACACTACAGGGACTGAAAAGGGCACACAGTTCTTCAAAGAAGATGTTGCCATGGGAGAAGGTCAGAGCCAGCGTCACCAAAGATCACAGATGCCACAGTGACCATGGGAAGCAAAGACCTTTAAGTCCAAGATCAATTCCAGCCACCCCAGGTCTCAGTAGCTGTGATTCACGGCCTGCCCAGAAGGGAGGGAACACCCAGGTGCTACAGCTTTGGAGAGATGTAGACCAGAAAGAGCAGGTTAGCAGGTAGAGCAGAAAGAAACCATGACTCAGAGCCCAACCTCAGGCTGCCTTTCACTACTTCACCCTCATATGAGGTGTGAGGTATCACTGTGCATATCTGTCTCAGTTACTGACATCTGCGACTGCCGCTGTCGCAGCCACCATCACCACCACCAATACTGTCATCACCACTACCACCATCATCAGCATCACCACCAAAACCACCATCACCATCACCATCATCCATCACCACTATCAATTGCTGTCTTTACTACCACCAGCAGCACCAGCAGCACTACCAGCATCATCACCCTGCCATCCTGACAGCTTATCATCATCACCATCCAAACAGCCCTATCACCATACCCAGGACCATCACCATACCCAGGACTACCAACACCTCCCTTGTCAGATCCGCCACTAATATCCCATCTCACCACATTAATTGTCACCACCCATCATCACTATCACACCGACACAGCTCACACACTCTCACTGCTCTCACCATTGAAAACAAGCCTCAGATTCACATCAATCAACAGTGCTGTCACCATAGCAACAGCACAACCAGCCCCAGCCTTTCTGAGAGGAAGTTCATTATGGAGATCTGATGTACAGATATGAATGCAGCCAAAGAAAGGAGCACTGAGCCACTCCAACCCAAAACTTCATTCTTGAGGTGAAGACGCAGAGATCTTAGATGTGAAGAGACTAATCAAGACGATCTCGGTGACTAAAGCCTGGGGTTCCAGACCTGGGCTTGGATCCTGAGCCTGTGTGGGGACTGATTTGTGTCTTAAATGGCCTACAAAGCCCTGAGTCCCTGTCCCATATCTCACTGTCATCTCAGACTTTAATCCCTACTCTGATTCTGTCTAAGGTTCAATAGGCCTTTTAAAATGAGAAAGCCCAACCTCACTCCCGCCTCAGGACCTCCATGTCTTTTGTTCTTGTGTGTTTCCCAGACTTTCATGTAATTGGTTGCCTCTTGTTCAGGTTTTACTGCTAACTAAGGCACACCCCCACACACACACTCACCAGTCACCACCCCCCACTCACCAGTCACCCCACACACACACTCACCAGTCACCCCCACCCCCACTCACCAGTCACCCCACACACACACTCACCAGTCACCACACACACACACTCACCAGTCACCCCCACCCCCACTCACCAGTCACCCCACACACACACTCACCAGTCACCCCACACACACACTCACCAGTCACCCCACACACACACTCACCAGTCACCCCACACACACACTCACCAGTCACCCCCACCCCCACTCACCAGTCACCCCACACACACACTCACCAGTCACCCCCCCACTCACCAGTCACCCCACACACACACTCACCAGTCAGTCACCCCCCAACTCCTCTAACCGAAGCATCCCAGACAGGTTGTTCCATCAGAGCTTCAAGCATGGTCGCTTTGAATACGTCATGTTTATGTACGTATTTTAGCCTCTCAACTTCATTCCAAGCCTCATGGGGGCATGGACTGTGTCTGGCTCCTGGTGGCAGCCCCAGGACCTCACACAATTTCTGACAGAGACACACTTTAAATCATTGATCAATGACTTCATTTGAGTGGATCCATACAGTGCCCCAACTCCATCGATCCTCTTATGTAATGTTCTGGTTATTTCCCTGCTGGTCATTCTCCCATCCATCTGTCCACTCATCAGCCATGCGTCCATCTAGCCTCTTTGTTCAGCATCCTTTGCCCATCCTTGCTCTCTGTCCTCCATGCATCCACACTCTACCTGGTCCATCTAACTGGACATTCGCACACCCTTATGTCTATCCATCACCCACCTCAATGTGCATCTGTCCATCTATCCCTCCATCCAACCAACACCTGCCCATCCTTCCATCTATTCCAACCAACACTCACACATCCACCCATTCAACCATCCTTCCTTCAACCATTTAACATCCACCCATCCATCAATATCGCATCTTTCCATTTACCCATTCATTCATCCATCCAAACAACCAGCACATACCTCCCTACTGACCCATCTGTCCACACAATGAATGTCTACCCTCACCTACTCATTCTTTCATCCACCCACATACCCACTGAACCCCTAGCCTTGTCCTCTCTTTGCCGCTTTTTTCCACAGTGTGAGTTGGTCCAAGTAGCAACTATGCCACCCCAGTAAGCAGATGAGACCACATCCCAGGATGCTGTTCTTGCTCTTACATATGTCCACACAGTCCCAAGCCACTGAGGGATTCAAGATTATGCACCACCCTGAAGAGTAGCTGACATTATAAAGCTCGTGGTGGCTCTGTGAGGGTCCCATGAGAGATCTGGTCTGTATGCTAGGGCAAGAGAAAGGAGTTTGATGGAGTTGATGAGAATCTTCCTGGAAGAGTAAGGGTAGAGCTGGTCTCCATAGAAACGGCAGAAGCATGGGCTGAGAAATCTGCAGATAGAAATGAGTTCGGTGTGAGTGAGGCTGTTAATAGGAAAACTCATAGACAGCACCTGGTGAACTCCTACTCATCCCCCAAGGCCTTGCCTCATTTGCCCCATGCTGAGAAGGCATCTCCAAACTACCCACTCTCATCCCAGACAGTTAATAATAGTAACAATGATGGCAATATTATGATCCTGGTGACCATTATTAAGTACTATCTGTGCTGAATGCCCTGTGACATCATCATATCCAATATTGCAGCAGTTTGTAATTTATCTACTTCACCATTGCTTTTAAAATGATAGCCAAAGACTTGGCATGAGTCACTGGACACCCAACACTTGGCCCACACCTTCCTAGTATCCAGCCTTCTCTGAAGCAGCAAAGAGATTTATCTTCTGTCAGCCACTCTCCTTCAAATGTACACACTGAGTGAGCCACAGTGGGACAAGGGGAGTTTGATGGATTTTGATTATCTGAAGCCTAGAAGAGGAGCTGACCTTCCATAAATGTGTTGGATAGATGCATGGCTGAAAAGATGATGTATGTATGTATGTATGTATATTTGACTAGAAGGTAGGTGTATGAGTAAGAGATGGATTCAAGATGGATAGATAGTGGGTGGATACATGAACAGATGGATATAGATGACAGATGGATAGATGATGATGGATGGATGGATACGGATCATAGGTGCATAGATGGATAGATGATGGATGGGTAGATAGATGAATGGGTGGATGGTGCAGATGATGGATAGATAGATGACAGATGAGTATAGATGGTTGATGGATGGGTCACAGATGGGCGAGTTGTCACACTTGTGCCTCCTCATCATGGGGTAGTGACTTTCATGGCTGTCTTATGTGAAAGTGTTCTTCTGCTGTATTGGGGAGCTAAGACACTGGAGGTCCAGCTTCCCTCCCTTCCCCATGTATAGTCCCCTCTCCTTCATGGCCCTTCCCCAGTCACACCTCACATCTCACCAATCCCTTGAGGAGCACCACTTGTGGGGAGGACCCTCACTCCTCCACCCACTAGCAGATGCCGCTGGCCTTCCCCTGTGCTCCCCCTGTCCCAGCTGTCCACCCTTACAAAGCCTGGACTGTTCTATGAGGGCATGCCAGCTGGAACGAGGCACTTCCTGTCTAACGAGACCTTGTGCACAGAGCCTGCAGGCAGCTGTCAGCTCAGGGCATGCAGCCGGATCTAGAAGCTGCTGGGGCCAGCGCCCTCCTGAGTCCCTCAGCAGAGGCTCGCCTGAGTCCAGCCATCAGGCCCCAGACAAAGAGAGCTCCTGATGTCCTCATCTTTTGGGAAGTCCACCTCTGTGGCAGGCATAGTGTCAGCAATCTCGTTGGGGGTCTGTGGACAAGTGCGATCTGCTAGTTTGTGTGTCAACCATCAGCGACCAGGACAGAGAGAGGAAGGAGAGACGGCAGAACTTACGCTAGGATAAATGCCATTGTTCGCTGTAAGCTAGTCTCAGGGAAAGGCTGCTGAGGGTCCTCTGGGTGTCTCAGGTCACTGTCTAGCTCTGTCACCTTCCGCATCCCCCTATTCGACCCCCTAACTACTGCTCAAGGGCCTGTGACATGCCAGGTTCAGGGACACAGTCAATCCCCAGCCACCTTCCCAGCAGCTACATTCCCACAGCCCGGCCTGTCACCCCGTCCAGATCCTAGGCCTGGCACAGCTCCTGGCTTCTGGCTCCAGTCCCTTCTATGAGGCTCTAATTCCATCCTGGGAGGAGCGATTAGAATGAAACTATAGGTTGTTTTTGTGTCTTGCCCAGGCTAGGCCTATTTAATAACTTAATTAAATAAGCAGAATTGTAATTATGATGTTAATGTTTCCTTTGTGTAATGCTCCTCATGCCGCTGGAAGTGACTTCTCTGGGGAACGGAGCATCCCCAGCCCCTGGCAGGCAGCTCTGAGTTCCCAAGCTGGTGTCCCAGGGCCTCTCTGCCTGATCTGGTTGCTTCAGGAACCTTCTGACCAGAGAGGCATTTCAATCAGGTAGAAGCCGGGCTGCCTCTCCTGCCTGTTTATGGGGAACTTAAACCACACCTTGGAAATTATGTGAAGCTCCTAATTGCCCTTTTCCTTCCTCCCACGGCTCACCATTGACAGTCGGCTTTGAACTCCTTGCTCAGTAATTCACCCTACACAGAGAAGAAAGGAGGAGGCCGCTAAGAGGGAGCCGGTCTCCCCACTCGGGCCAGGCTGAACACGCAAGCTGCTCTGACTTCTCCAAAGGGCTCTGGGGTCCCATGCTAGCAGGGCCTCCAGGTTTTGCATTTCCTCCTGATTGATGGGAAGGGAAGGTTCCCCAGACAAGGGACTTTCTGGCCCACAGGAGGCAGTGAGGGGCCCTAGCTCTTTCCTCTAAGACTCCTGCACCGAAGCCTGAGGTCTCTCGGCTCCTGCTTTCTCTGCTCAGAGCAGTGTAGACTGCCAAGTCACCAGCCAGATCCAAAGCCCTGCTGGGACCCGCCCCACACTGCTGAGCACTGACGTCTCCGACTGTGGCTTTTTTTGAGTTTCCAAGTCTGAGGGAGTAGCACCTCACTGGATCCTCAGGAAGATCATGGGATGTGACAGACCAGGCCAAGGAAAAGCTTCACGGAGGCCAGGACCACACCATCTGTCAATCTGAAGTGGCTGGCCGGGTTTTGGGATAAAACAGATGTAGCTTCTAGTCTCAGGTGCCCATACCGTTAAGAAAGCCACAGGATTTCATGACTTCTATGTCTCCTGATGTAAATGTTCAGAATATGAGACAACCCATAGGCCGGAAGGCCCCCAAGAGCCCCTCAAGAAGTGGCACAGAGGCTAGGGACATGCAGACTTAATCCGGAGTAATGGAAGACAGGAGGGCTGCAGATTAGGAGAGACCCTCTCAGGGCATTTGAGCTGTGGCCTGGAGTGGGGATGGGGTTCTGTGGTCCTCTACCCACCTGCTTCCTCCTCAGCCTGGACCCTCAGCCAGCTCGGAGCTCCAGGGTCTACCCAGGCCTGGGCTCTGCCTGGGCCTTCCTGGATGTGTGCCCTCAAATGAGTCACCAAACCTCTCTGAGCTTCTGCCTCCACACCAGTAGACAAAAGACCTCACAAATGGTTTGAAGTTGGTTACGGTTTGAGTTAGTATATGGTCATTGTAACCCAAGGCACAGGATCAACAGATATCAGCATGTTACTAGGACTCCATCATCCCAAGATTTGCCAGCCTGAGGTGGTCCTGGATTTTACTGGTATTGTTGAGGACATGGAGTTAGGGAATTCACTTAGGAACTGCAGGGTACCTGAGCAGTCAGTTGGGGACAGACGACAGACCAGATCTGGAAGACACCTGCAGTTACACACACACACCACACACACACACACACACACACACACACACACACACAGGAACACACACACACACACACAGGAACACACAGAACTTCCAGCAGAGCTAAGATGAGGCCCTGGTTCTCTGTTGTCCCTTGTCTAGCCCCAGGCTCCTCCTAGGCTGCCTGTGGTTTTCCAAGAGGATTCAAAGCAGGCTAGAGCTGGTAAGGTGGTAAGGAATGTTCTCTGCAGTCCAAATCCTGTCAGCTGGCTTCCTCTTGACTCGTGGGCAGGAGTCCAAAATCGATACATTCTTTTCTAGTGAAAAACCATGGCTAGCCTGCCTCAGTCACCCACACTGTGAAATCAGATACATCAAAGAAAGGACCTGTCCACTGATCTCACTTCAAAAGGCACCAGCTGTCCTCTGTCCTCAGTGACAACAGGTGCTATGGGTGAAGGACTGGCCACCAACTCTTGCTGTCCCAGATGTCCCTTCAAGAGGCCCCCTGTCTTGCTTGTATAGTAATCCTATGTACAGCAGAACCCCCAGATTGTCTTCTGCAGCCAAGATTTGCCTTGCACCAAGAGCCACTCCCAGCAGCTCAGGTCCTGGCTGGCTCCCGTAGAACCCTAAGCACCTTGTATTGATCCCAACAGGCCACCTATTCAGCACCTCCTTCCAGAGTTGTCTCAGCTGCAGGTCTGAGGACCTAAGAGGACCTGGCCACCAAGCTCAGTGGCTGGAGTCTGCCTTGGACCTCAGTTCTGCTCCTTCCCCAATTGTCTTTCCGCAAGAGATTTCTTTCAAAGAGGACCTTGACAGCGTCACTTCCTGCTCTCGCTGGCTTCCCAGTGGTCTTCAGGGTGGCCCAAAGGCCTGCGAGATCCTCCCCGTGTGCCATGGTGCCCTGTAGCCCCACTCTGAGCCCACAGCTATTGGCCTACCTGGGATGTCTGAGTTCTGTAACTGTCCTCCATCTCCTGCCTCCAGCTCCTCCGCAGGGACCTTGGTCACTGCCTGAATCTTGGCTTCACAAATCTTGGCCCAACCCCTAGGAAACCATATATGCAGGATGTAGGTGATGCTCTAATCCCTGGGGGACATTCTACCTTTGGTCGGCAATGTATTTGTTGACTTCCTGAGGCATGCCAGAAGTGGTCATGGGGATAGAAACCAACAGTGGGCAGAGAGCAGCCTCCAGAGCGGCATCCCTGGAGCCCAAGCTGAGTGGCTGACGGAGGTACACAGCAGTCCACAAGGTCAACAGGTCAGCATGTCAACCAGGCAGGGCAGGGAGACTGCCAGCAGGCTACCCCTGAGGAGTGCACCTGAGAGAGCCACAGAGGAAAGAAAGATTCAGTCTGTAACACATGCAAAAGCTGTGGGTAGGAAACAGCCCCACAGTCAGCATAGAAACCGTGGTAGCTGGAGCCAGGGGACAAGAGGCGAAGCAAGGCAGGGTGAGAGAGGGGAGAGCAGAACAAGGAGGTAAAGTCCACTCCTGGGCATCACCTCTGCTCAGACTTAGCAAGCTGCTGACCTCGCTAGAACTGTCTTCCAGTGGCGTCTGACACCAGACCTAGAGGAAGCTTTGCTAGTTACAAAGGTGAGGGTCATGCCTGGACACGGCTGGGAGGGATAAAGGATCAGAACTGTTCTGCAACCCACAGAGTAGTGGCCTCTAAAGGCATGGAGGTCTACATGTGATATGCAGCCATGTTGAATACCAAGGAGGCAGTCTGGCCAGAGAGTGAGCCAGAATGCCCTCCTTTAAGATGGGCTGGCCCTCCATAACAAAGCCAGGGACATTCTTCAGACAGAGCTGGGGATTGGGGTGGGTAGATGAGTCATTTTCTTTTTTGCCCCAGTGAGCTGCCCCAAGTCTCAACTGAGGCCTCCTGAAGGAAGGGACCTTCCACGCTCATCCAGGGATGCGTGGCTCAGCGATAGTCATAGATCTGCCAGGCAGGAGAAGGCTCCTGTCCCAGGAAGCCACACTATCTAACTCTGTTCCAGATCCCTGCCTGAGGCAGGCCGAGTACCCCACACACTTTCAACTGGCCAAGAATATTCCAGGGATGTGGCCACAGCGGATGGACACTATGAATGAAGGAATGTGTGGTAGGAAGTGACAGCTGTGACTCACTGTGACTCAGCCTCGAGCCTGCCAGGGGCCCTCTGAGGAGCCTTTGGCAGCCCCTTAATCCATCCTCCTCGGGACAGGGCCTGAAAGAAGCTCCTATACCCCTGCAGCTGATGGCCTCTATTGCTCACCTGTGGAGATCGTGGGATGCCCACAACCTCCATCCTAACTTGCTTTGTGCCCTGACATTTGGGGAGTGGTGAGGAGGACATCATGTGGTTCTAGGTTCTAGGATTGAGAAAAATAAATTCTAAGAGCCTCTATCCATCTTCCTTAGACATGCACCTCATCCAGCAAGCACTCATGTTCCTGAAAGGGAAACTGAGGCTGGAGCAGGCGGGGCGAGAGCTCTGGCCAAGGTTGAGAGGCTGATAAGGCTAAACCGAAATCCAAGTCCATGATCTAGCTGGGCTCCTCTGGTAGAGGACACAAGCTATGGACACAAAACTCTGTCCTTGAGGCCCCTGGATTCCCTTCCAGAATCATCTCACACAGCTCACATCCATGCTGGCGATGGCCTAAGTGCTAATTCTACTGTCTGCCGCCACGTCGTCTATCCCGTCATCCATCTATCCATCTATCTGTCTATCCATCCTTATGCTAGCCATCACCTACCAATCTCTCTCTCCAGCCATCTGCCCACTGATCTATGCCGGCATCCATTACCCATCCATCCACCCACACATTGTTGATCTGCTGACTGGTCCATATATCCACCTATTCATCCATCTACCTATCCACTCACATTTATCTATCCATCCAGCCATCCACTCATCTCTCCATTGGACTAGCCATCATCCATCTACCATTGTTACAAACATCATCCATTAACCCACCCATTCATCTACCTATTCACTCATTCATTCTTTCATCTATCCATCCAGGCTTCATCTAACCTCTTAGATCCTCATTCATTACTTATTTATCCTTCCACATGTCCATTGATCATCCATCCATTCATCCACCCACCCACCGACCCATCCACCCACCCATCCATCCATCCACCCACCCACCTACCCATCCATCCATCCATCCATCCATCCATCCATCCATCCATCCATCCATTGTTTTAGTAACTTAACAAGCCCTGGGGCTTCTTTGCCTCTGGAGTCAACCATCCTCTCTTGCCTCCTCTCCAGCCATCAGGCCCTGTTCCTTCCAGCCAACCGAGTGACTCAGACAAGAACAGCCTGTGACATTCCAGAGCTCATAGTCTCCAGGGCAGACAGAAGCTGCACCCAGAAAACGTGAACCTATTATTTCCCCTCCCCATGACATCTGTTGTGACATCCTCGTCCTGCTGGTCTCCATCCTCATCTGCAGCAGAGGCAGGGGAGGCCCAGTGACCACTACCCTTCCACAGCTGGCTCAGGGAGAGCTGCTGACTGTGAAGGGACCTGCCAGGTGGTAGGACAATGTACAGTGTCACCTCTGCCTTGGACCCTTCCAGGGCTCTGGAGCATTCTCTGGTGCTCCGCTTCAGGAACTAAGGAATTCTAGCTTGGTCCTATGTTTTGAGATCCCATGATAAGGGGGCAAGCCCAGAGGCACAGCAGCTTAGCCATGAGCAGCCATAATTGATGGCATTCTTCTTCTTACGCCTTTATAATTCTAATAACATTCCATCACGGTTGCAAATCAAAGGACCAGGCTTCCTGGGGTTAGCTGAGTCCCTACAGCAGCTATGGCTGGTCTGGGAGGAAGTTGGGAGGTCACTAGGGATTAAGCCACCCTCCAGACACATGATGCCTGAATAAGACTTTCTTCCAGAGCCTCAGTTTCCCCCAACTGCAGAGGCAGGAAGATTGCCCACTCACAGGGATAGAATGAGGTAGAAATGAAGCTCTCTATTGAAAATGACAATGCAGAATTCTTGACAGTTGTTACAGAAAAGGCCAAAGTCTGTGGTGCTCATGAGACTGTCCCCATGTGTTCACTCAGGTGGTGCCAAAGACAAGAGTCTCCATGGCACCTCCTTCTGCATCCTTCAGGTCAAATCCAAGAGCAAATCCCATGTTGCACTTTTCCATGGGGTGGGGGTGGGGACAGTGCACATGCCTGCACGCTGCATGACTGCAGTGGCCACAGAGGCCAGGAGAGGGTCTCAGATCCCCAGGACTGGAATCATGGGAGACTGTAAACTGCCTTATGGTGGGAGTTGGTGCCTTATGGTGGGAGTGACCCCATAAGTGGGTGCCTTATGGGATCCAAACCCGGGTCCTCCGGAACAGCATCAATGCTCTCAACTGCTGAACCATCTCTCCACCCTGTATTTCTCCTCTTTTAATTGCTATTCCCATTATTCTGTGAAATGGAAAAAGCTCCTAGAAGCCCAAAGACCATGGTGGCCAGTGAAAACCTGCAAACACTGTTGGGAACGAAAGTGGCCAAGCCCAGCCCCAAAGAAGAACCCTAAAGGCTCCTGTTCCTCTGAACTCCAGAGCCTGGAACAGAGGGAGATCTGGATCCAGGGTGTTACTGAGATGTCCTGCGGGAGTCCAGGGCCACTTCTTCCCAGGGAAGGGCCAGGTATTGGTTTGGTTGCAAATTCAGAGCTAAGACCACACACACCACCCTTTGTACACATACATCTCTACTCTGCAGCTCCCAGATTAGCCTTCTATTTCCTTCTAGCAATATTTGTAAGAAAACCCCAGAGCCCTGCTAGCCTTGGCTAACCTTCCTGATAGGGGAAATCCAGGATGGCTCCACAGCCCCAAGACCCCAGAGTCTTGGAAGGGCGACCTATCTTTCTGCTGGCGCCCTGGAAGGCAGGTCCACTTGGTTCCTAGTCCAAGGAGCCTCAGGAAGGCAGTCCTGAAACAAGGGAGGTCTGCGCCCCCATCTTCTTACAACAGGCAATCAGCCAGGAACCTCTGCCTATCCGAGCCCTGGCTCCTCCTGCATGGGTCCAGCCCTAGCCCACCTCTCCCCACTAGCTCCCAACAGTCCCTAGTTCCATCTCCTCGATAGCCTCATGTCTTCAGTACTCCAGGCTTTCGCATGCCTTTGAGCCCTGCATGTGCCGGGACCTTCTACCTGGCCTCCCCTTCCCCTTCTTCCTTAGTGATATCTCCTCACACCACACCACAAACCCCACCCTCCGCCAAGTGCCCTTGCATGCTCACACCTCCACGGGGCTTTCCTTACCACCACCTTAGGCCTCTCCTGAGTGAGACGGCTTTTCTGTTTTCCTGTCATTTGGTGAATGGCCCAGATGCTAGAACCAGAAGCTCCGGGGTGGAGTCTTAAGATAGTCATGATGGCCCAAGAGTCAGCGTGAAGCCTTAATGAATGAACACTCCTTATGGTAGTGACGCCCAGGGGCCAGAGACAGCAGAGAAGCCACTCCTGGGAGGAGAAACTGGGCCGGAGGCGTCCTCCTTTTGCTCGTCCCTTTATCTTCTTACCCCTCCAGACTCTGGGCCAGAGAAAAGGAGATCACATGACCTGGGTTCAGCAGGAGGATGGCCACTCCACCTCGGTCTCCCAGCTCTGTGTGGGAACCATAGCAGCCCAAGCCCAGCTCCAGTCCTTGAGGAGGGCAAGCCAGGAGACAACTCGTGAAGCGGAGGCTGAAGGGAGAGACCGGCATTTCCTCTGGCCTTCTAGAAGCACGAGGCCGGGCCTCTTTTGCCCCAGGATCCTTCCATCACTCCTGTTAATGCCAAGCATCCAGCTACCAGAAACAGGCCTGGGGCCTATGGAGCCTCAGCGGGACACAGGACCAGCCTCGACATTTTCTGTGGTGTGTGTGTATCTGTGGGGGGTGTGGGGGAGGTCTGTTTCTCTGTCTGTCTCTCTCTGTCTGATGTGCATGCATGCACAACAGTGTGTGAAGTCAGAGGTCACCGTCCAGTGGCTTCTCTTTTGTGTGCCACCTTATTTTTCCAGGCAGGATCTCTCACTGATTTGGCTGCCAAACTGCTAGCCAGCAAGTTCCAGGGATCCTCCTGCCTCCACCTCTCTTAGCCCCCAGCTCACCAAATGGCTAGAGCAGCTGGTCAGCAAGCTCCAGGGATCCACCTTTCTCTATCCCTCAAGGGCTGGGGTTACAGAGGCCTGCCCTTGCCTGCCATTGCCTGCTGCTGGGCGTCTGAAACAAAGCCCTCACCCTGCAGGGCAAGCACTTAACCCACCGAGCCTTCTTCTCCCCAGCCCTTGTGGCCTTGGGTATTTTTGTGAATGAAACTTCAGCTGAGCTTCCTGCTGCTGGCCACGCCCTGCTGCTCTGCCTTGACCACTGTATAACCTCAGGGGAAAGACAGACAGCAGAGGGAACTTCAAAACGAAAGTGTGAGTCACAGACAAGGAAAGAAAAAAAAAAAAGTAAAGGACATTCTTTAGTTGCTAGAGCCAGGGCCCAGCAGTGGCTCCTGCAAACATGACCTGTTGGTTGCATGGCTCCTGTGACCCCTCCAGCTCCATCCGGACAGGGAAGAGCTGCTTACTCCCCATCTCTGTCTGGGACATTTGGCAGGGTCGCTAGGTATCCTTGCAGCCAAGCACCCAGTAAGCAGTTAGTAAGTAACTGCAATAAACCAGGTAAGAGTTGTGGCCCGGCCAGGCAGGATCCCCCCCCCCCCCCGCCAGCACTGTAGGAGGCAAGGGAGGCAGGGTCTTGGGTTGCTGCTGGGGTTGCAGGGCCAGCCAAGCTGGACAGGCAGGGAGGAGGCAACAGAGAGCCTCCTCTCCAAGGAAGAGACAGGGCTTCACGTGGAGCGAGGGCAGGCAGCAGAAGAGTTGCAGATGGCCAAAAGCTCAGCAAGCACATGACAAGGACTTGGATCAGCAGGACACACATCGGAGTGGCCCGTCCAGCCCAAGCCTGCCTTCTGAGCCCCCAGCACCGGCAGGGCAGAAAGGGGAGCCGCTGTGTGCTTTATAGACTTTGGGGAAGTCACAGGCTCCACTTGCTTCGGGGAGGCAGGAAACCCCCTCCATCCAGGCGTCTGCCAGAGCACCCGCAGGCTTCCTCTTGGCTCTGTCCCCCCCCCCCCTCCCCGGAGCCTCTTCCCCTGAACAGCTTCCCTCTCCTGGCCCTGCTGTCCCTTTAAAGGAACTTGAATCAGAGTTGAGAATGATGGGTGACTCAGAGTGGAAGGGGTGGTCACTTGCACTGGCCGGTGGCCAGGACTGCAGCGCGAGAGAAAGCAGAGCACCCGCAGCTGCCTGTGTGTGCACCCCTGACAGGGGCAGGAACCACAGAACCCCGTTTGAGACTCCACCACGTTGGAACTTGTGTGATGAAGTTACCCCTCACAATGGGGGCATTCAGGGTCCACCCGCGCCTGCAGGGCTGGGGCCTGTTCCTCAGGCCAGCTGATGGTGATGTCATCTTCCGTTAGAAGGTTCCCCCCCTCAACTCTGTTGACTAGGGACTTAAAAAAAATGCACCAGGAAACTCAAGTGCAAGCCAGGACGGAAGCCTTGGTTTTATTTATAGTTGATAACTTGTGTCCGGCTTGCTCCACGGGATGCAGAGCCTGAGGATAAAGAGCCCACAGGGGCAGATGACAGAAGGACTCGTGTCCTGGGCTACTGGGCTGTCCAAGAGCAAGTATGAAGCTTCATTCTGAGCTTCCCAGCAGTCAAAGCAAAGAGGGGACAAAGTCTTATGGTGTGATATCATAGAAAACCAGGCTGTGAACCTGGCGTTCTGAATAGCTGAGGCCTTGGATTCTACTTTCTCATGGTCAGGACAGCCACACACCATCCATGCATAGCATCCAGCAGTGTCAAAAGCGTGTTATAGGCCTGGCTAGGGGATGATGATTCCTCAGACAGCAAGAGCCAATACTTCCCTTCCTGTGCACATGGCAGACATCACTAATGGATTGCAGCACTCTTTTCCCCCTAGCCAGCTTCTGCCTCAGAGCCCCATCTCCAGGGAACACTACCAAAAGCCAGCACAGAACTAGAGCCCGCTGAGCTTGTGACCAGCTGAGAAATTTCAGGAAGGGCAGATCTGGAACATTCCTAGCACCTGGCTCATGCCTACATATAGTAGATGCCAAGTGAAAAACTACCAGTTAAAGGCAGAAAGGGGAAGGAGCCAAGGTAGGGGGAGAGCTGAGTATCATCCTGAGGGTGAGGCGAGGCCGTGCAGGAGCCACACAGGAAGTTATCGGTGAGGACATGGATGTTGAAAAGCAACCCTGACGGGAGCTGGGAATGTAGTGGCCCAGCCTGGCCTGGCTTCCAGCTGCAAGTGCCAGCACTCCACATGAATCTCATGAGGCTGGCACTGTGGTGGTTAGAAGCAGTCATATCTAGATCATGTGCCCTTGACAATGGCTAGTCCTTATTGAGGTGCTTGCAGGTTCCACAGGCACAGATGGCATACAGCTTCTGCCCAGATCTGACACTTTCTCCACAGTTCTCCTGTTTCTCTTCCCCAGGTTTCTCTGAGGCATGCCGCCTGCCTCCTCGCAGACACCCCAGAGCTTCACTCCCAGACCAAGTGCAGTCCCCCAGAGCACCTCCCTCTCTGGCAGCCTGGCCTCTGTGGAGCTCAGCCCATCTTCTCCCTCTCCTCCATCCAAGACAGCGGTCACCTGTTGCTGTCGCTGTGTGTCTGCTGCCACACTGACCGGTGGCAGTGCTCAAGGGCTTCCCAGGCCAGCAGGGGGGACACAGACACACACCCAGCAGTAGCTCTAGGGATATGTGAGAAACAAAGATGTTGGGAAGGTCTGTGCCAGGGCGCCCTGCTTTCGTCTCCAGATGGTTACCATGAAGGCGGAGGGAGTCTAAAGCAAGGCATGCCACCCTGACTCAGTGCCGCAGTGAAGGAGCACACAGCTCACAGCTCAGCTGTTGGTGACTGGACTCTACCTCGTGTGAGCTGGCCGGCTGCAGGCACAGCACCCATGGGACCAGGCTATAGAAGTACAAGGTGAGGAGACAGTCAGGTATGAAGGGAAGAGATGCTGTTTGGTCACCTGCTCTCTGCAAGGCCCTCTCTTTTGTATGGGGTGGGTTGTGGGGCCTCAAGAGGAAGAAGACATGGACGGGAAGGACTTCCTGTGGGCAGGGATTCATGATTTAATGCAGTTCTTGGTAGAAAGGTCTCCTTCCTGCATCCCTGCCTCTGGGGTTAAGCCAGGCAGAGGTCACAGTCGGGTGTATCAGGTGGGCTGGGAGACTCAAGTCACAGAGATTCCATTTATGAGCAATACCCCTCAGAAGCCTACAGGGGAGGGGCCATTCAGCGCTCACACTGCACCTTCTGGCTTTAAAACAACAACCGTAGCTAGTGAGGGAACCTACTTAAGGGCTGCCCACACAGCCTGTGGGGCTACAACTGTTCCCATCACAAGTGGTGAAGAGCTGCGGCCCCCAGGCCTCATCTGAGCGCACAAGTCTATGTGGGAGTTGGGTGGAGCAGAGAGGGGCGGGGCGAGGAGGACATCCTCCAGCCGCAGCCTCTTGTTCACCTTCTGGAAAGCCATGGAGACAGCAGTCTGCATGGGGTCCACTGCGGCCTCAACCAATTCTCTGCCACCCCCATTCCTCCCTTATCCCCTGCATCCCCGATCCCACGAGGGCTTGGCGATCCCTTTTAATGTGCTCTGCCCACTGCTAAAAAAGAGGGCGTGGGGAGGGCTCAGGCAACCTGACATCCCCAGCCCCTCAGAACATTGTGGTGGCCAAGTCAACAAACAACGATCGATCAATCTATCGATCGGCCCCAAAGGAAACCTCAGGGAAGAAAGGAGAGAAGAAAGCAAGAGCTCTCTGCCACTGGTCCTGTCTGCCACCGGAGGCGGCGCCGCAGTCCTGAACCAGCCTCAGCTTTGCAGGGCACTGTGGGCCTCACGGGCCTCAAGGGGACCTTGGCTTTGCCCCCAGGGCTGGGAACCCTGGGTATGGCAGGGACAGTGTCCCACGTCCCCCTCCAGAAACTTCCTCTAGTTGCCCGGTTTTCAGGGTAGGAGATAAGCTTCTCATGAGCTGATCGTCTGGGCAGAAATTGTGGGAAGGGAGGATACAGAGGCTCAGGGCTCAAGCCAGCATGGAGGCAGAGAGATGGGGCGTCCCGAACCTACTGAGCGTCTGGCTGCCACAGGAGGGGTGTCACTCCTCACAGGGGTCACACTATGCTGGAAATGCTTGTGGATCGTTGCTTTGGTATCCGTACCCAGAGAGGTAATATGGCTTCTCTGCCCTCAAGAAGAGACCTCCCAGGCCCCACTAGACCGCTCCCAGAACCCTTCCTACTACAGGGGCCCCCATTCCTTCCTACTTGCCCATCAGCTCCACCTACTGGCTGCTCAGGGGAGGCCCAAGAGGCTTGCTAAGGGCAGAGCCTGATGTCTCAGTGTGTCCCCATTTTAGAGATGGGAGCAGAGGCTGAGAGAGAGGAGATCTGCTCCAGTCAGCCAGAGCAGGATGCTGGTCTGAGATCTCAGCAGGCTTGCCTCCCGTAGCTCTTCACTCTGTGGAACAAACAGGAAGGATGGAGCCTCGTCCCACTCGTGTCTGCTGGACACAGTCCCACATGCTCCCCCGAGACTCAAGCCCACTTTGATTAGCAAAGTTCGTGTCTCTGTGCTGATGTCTGCCTCTGAGACCCCCAGCAGCCCAACTGAGACCTACTGGGAGGGCGGAACATAGAAATCTGAATTTGTCACTAACAATTCTCTCTTCTGTTCTCTCCTTAAAAAAAAAAAAAAAGATTTCTTTATTATATGTAAGTACACTGTAGCTTTCTTCAGACACTCCAGATGAGGGCATCGGATCCCATTACAGATGGTTGTGAGCCACCATGTGGTTGCTGGGATTTGAACTCAGGACCTTCGGAAGAGCAGTTAGTGCTCTTAACCAATGAGCCAGCTCTCCAGCCCCCTCTCTTCTGTTTTCTATACTCAAAGTGTGTGCTAGACTAACTGTTAACCAGTGGAGGAGGAGGATGGTGATGACGGTGATGGAGAGTGTGGTGAGAGTGATACTGGTGAGAGTGATGGTGAAGATGATGATGGTGGTGATGGTGACTGTGGTGATGATGGTAATGCTGATAACAGTGATAATGGCAGAGATGACGGAGATGCTGATGATGGAGATGCTGGTGATGGAGATGCTGATGATGGAGATGCTGATGATGGTGGTGATGATGGTGGTGGTGGTGATGATGGTGGAAACAACTCGGTCTGAACAATATTAGTGACAACATTAGTCCTGTCTACTGTTATCTCAAGAAGGAAAATGAGGCCGAGAGGATTAAGCTGCCTTATGAGTCAGTGGTCAAACCTAGAGGGCAGCTGGCCACGTGTCAGAGCTGCAGTGACCCCACTTCTTACTGCCCCCCTCAAGCCTTGCTGTTTTCTCAGACCCGCCTGCACTCTTGGCCCCTTTGGGGATGTTCCTTGTTGGTCCTCAAGGCGTTGTGCCTGTCACCCACACAGCTTAGCTGCTGCTCTTGAATGGCTTGGGTCCTCCCAGGGACTGAGGAGGGGGGACAGCCAACCCCTCTACAGCTCCCCACACCACCCCTCTGACCTTCAGGGTGACTCCTGGGCCTGTGGAGAGCCTGCCAAGGTACCACAGACCTCTGTGTCCCAGGGGCCCATCTGCATCCAGGCCTCTCTGCGCTACACTTGAACTCTGGGACGCACTGAGGTGGCTTCAGATGTGGGAAAGCACAGAAACATGGCTCTGTGTGGGCAGAAGCCTGCACTAAATCAGAACACGGTGGCGTGATGTGAAGATTCTCCACAGAGTCGCTGGGTCACGATGGCGGGGCTCTGCCCAGACCTTTGCTTGACCTCACGTAAGCTCTCCAGGGCACTGGCTACATTCTGTGTGATTTAGGGGACAACGCACTGTAGAATGCCAATCACTGCCTTATGATCACAGGACAGACAGCTGTAAGAGCTGCAGCTGCTACCACCATCACCACCACCACCGCCATCGTTGTCATCGTCATCACATCACCTTTATTAATATCACTACCATCATTACTATAATCACCATTACTGCCATCCTCAGCAGCATCGGCATCACCACCACCACCACCACCACCACCACCACCACCACCATCACCATCAACATTACTGATCATTGCCACCACCACCATCAATATCGCCAGCCTGTTTCCTCTCACCTTTGATCCACACACCCTCTAGCATGCAACCCCCCAGCCGTGGTGAATGCCACGGAGTAACTGTCCATGATGAGAGTAGATTAGGCGGCACTCATGCAATTTAAGGAAGAAATGCTATTCAGGAGGGACTGATGTCATCGTGTGGTTCTGTAAAAGAGGGTATTTCCACACACACACACACACACACACACACACACACACACACACGCCTGCGTGGTGTCAGACTCATTCCCACATACTCTGGGAGAGACAGACTCTGAAATGATGGCTGATTCCTGGCAGGCTCCAGGTGACTTCGTCATTCTGAGCCGTGTGCTTCGTAGCCTGTTGACCCCCGGGCTCTCTCGGGGACCACACCAGCTCCTGAGCCAGCTTCTAGGCCACATTCACTTTGTAGCCACACCTCAAGATTTGTTGCACACCTGGATGGGAACAGTGGTTGCCCGAAGACTTTCCCCCCAAATCCTATTGCATTTAAATCTGTTGGCAACAAAGCACCATCGTCCGCCCGCTCTGGGAGCTTGACAGCCCGGCAGACTGCCCCACTTGTCCTGCACTTTCCTTGGACTCCCTTTCCCTGCCTGCCTAGGCGCCCACATGGACCTCTCAACGCTGGACTCCTGGCCCGGCTTGGGTCTCTTTTGGAGTTCAGCGGTTGACTACCCTGCATTCTGGGGACATTTTGTAGACTTGGAACCAAGAGAGTGCAAAGGGCAGGATGAGCTGGACTCCCAGGCCTGGGACTCCCAGGCCCCGCTTGAGTTCTCATAAGCTCCAAGCTATCAGGTGACCCTGAGCCATAAGACAGGACCACGTGCTTTCTTTTTTAAATCTCAAGGAGTATCACAAGCTACTACAGTCCCTTGAGATAAGAAAGTCTGATGGCTACGTCCAGGGACCTTCATGATTTCCCCCTCAAGTGTCACTTCAATCTCAATTTCAGAGCTTGGACCAGCTCATGCAGAACATGAGTCATGGCTGCCCAGTTCTGCACATGTCAGTCTTTGAACAGGCTACTACTGATCATCGCTAATATCTGGGATAGGAGCCACTCAGAGAGGGGACTTGCAGGCTTGTCACGAAATGCACCTGGAGCACCAGCTATTTACACATATGCATGCATGCACACACACACCACCTAGACACACGTGCACATACATGTAGTCACATGCATGCACTCATGCTTGTTCATACACATGCATGTGCACACAAGGGTGGAGGGGGGCTGCATGCATCATCTATGGTCCAGAGAGGAGGGAAGCGTCGACCGCCTGATGAAAGAAAGGGACTGTGTGCTATTCAACCCTCTCCCTTTGAATCCAGGACAGTGCCTGCTCAGCAAAGCCACCCCAGCCCCGCTCACACCACCACCTCATTTCTTGAGGCCATTTTGGAGGCACATTCTTCTCCCTTCCTCCCCAGTACATGGGTTGAGAGGGGTAGCCTTCCCATTAAATACTTGAGGAATCAGGGGATGGAGAAATTTCCCGGAATCTTTAACTTACTGTTGAGATGAAGTAGATACGCATAGAGTGGTGATTGGTGGTAGAGGCCAGACTTTCCCAGCTTGTAGCCCCCCAATCGCTGCTCCCTTCTCCATGGAATTCGTGGGTCTCTAAGGGGACTCGAGGAAATAGTCATGCTTAGAGGACCTTGCTTAATCTTCCCTTTAATTAGACTTGGTCACCCTTGACACAGTCTTGGCTGACCACGGGTGAGGCAGACCCTTTCAGAACACCTGTCCACTGACCCTAAAATACCCACATCCTGCCTGGCTGACCCTGGTGGCTCCCTCCAAAGGGATCTGAAGAGTGGGGTCTCCTGGAGCAGAGCCAAGGTCAACAAGTACAAACCTGGAGCGGGCTACACTGTGGGAACCTCAATCCCTGGAGGTTCCTCAGCAGAGAAGAGTGCACATGGGAGAAGCTGGGTCCCTGCCAACGGCTGTCGCTCACAAGGTTCTGCAGGCAGAATGTGATCATGGCTGGAACACCAGGGCAGCAGGCCCGGCACTAATGGGTGAGTGGTGGGCCCTGCCTACCCTCGGTGCTCATAGACAGATGAGGATGAGGCTAACGTGTGACCCCAGTACAGTGGGACATGATAGGAGAAGTCAAGAGCTGAGGATCACAGTTCTTTATGTGGGCCCAGGCAGGCAGATCGACAGGATCCTGAGGGAAGACAGGTAGCTTCAGGTCATGGTGGCCACCAGCAGCTGTGGGCACTGAGAGGTAATGCCTGAGGTCTGACTGGAGTCCCTGGATCCCTCCAACCCACAATCATCACATCCATCTGTCACATACCTAGTCATTTCCCATGTATCCATCTATCCACACATCCACCTACCGTCAATCTACACACCTACAGACCGGACCACCCACCCAACATCCATCACCTCTCATCTGTTCACCTACTCATCTATCTACCTGTCATCTGTTCATCCACCATCCAACATCAATCCATCCATCCATCCATCCATCCATCCATCCATCCATCACCCATTCACTCAACCATCCATCTATCTATTTATTCATCATTTGCCCATTTATTTGTCTATCCATCCATCCATTGATCCATCACCCATCCATCTACCCACCCATCCATCTATTCATCCACCATCTATTCATCCACCCACCCATCCATTCATCCACCAATCCATTCATCTATCCATCCATTTATCCACCCACCCATTCATCCACCCATCTATTCATCCACCCATCCATTCACCCATCCATTCATCCACCCATCCATTCACCCACCCACCCATCCATCCATCCATTCATCCATCCATCTACCTATCAACTCACTCACCCATCTACCCATCCACCCATCCACCTATTCATTCATCCACCCATCCACCCACCCACCCACCCATCCATCCATCCACCTGTTCATTCAACCTCCCATCCACCCTCCCACCCTTCCATCCATCCACCCATCTATCCACCCATCTACCCATCCATCAATCTACCCATCACTCATCCATTCATCATCCATTCACCCACCCATTCAACCATCCATATTCATCCATCCACCCACCCACCCATTCATCTACCCATCCACCCACCTACCCATCTACCCATCTATCTATCCACCCATCTACCCATCCATCCATCTATCCATCACCTATCTATTTATCTATCCATTCACCCATCCATCCATCCATCCATCCAGTATTCACTCCATATTGTTGTAGGACCTGCTAACCTAAAGGACACAGCAAGTACCAGAACTCCTTTGCATAGCTTTTTCCTATGGAAGAAGCAGATTTTGAGCAGTTGAAGAAATAAGTCAATGATGAAAGTGTGACAAGAGGGAGAGATAACCCAATGGAGGGAACGTGACAGAGAGGCCCACTTGGGTATAATATTGAGGAAGGTCCCTGAAGAGGAGACCCAGGGGAAGACCTAGATAAGAAGAAGCTGGCATCGGTAAATAAAGAAAGTTCCAGGCAGGGGAAGCTAAAGGTGCAAAGGCCCTGAGACTTGTTAGAGATGCTAGAACTAACACGATGAGGCTGATGAGAACCAAGGCAAGCTATGTGTAGAGAGGGTGGGTCTGGGCTGGATTCCAGGGTTCTAAGGGCTATGTAGTGAGTGAACCATAGCAGTGAAGTTCAAGGCCAGGAAAACACAGAGACTTCCAAGAAAGAGTGATAGTGACCTCACTAAGACACAGTGGTAGGATGGATTTGAAAGGCACTGAGCTGGAGGGACTGACTTAAGGCTGGATGCTGGAGTGGAGTGGAGTGGAGTGGAGAGGCTCTGGGTTGGGTGCCTGGATCCACAATGGCCATTTGGGGGTTGGAGGTTTTGGAGAACACAAAAACTCAAAGAGTAGAGAGGGGGTAGAGAAACCAAGCACCCCCCCCCAACAGGGCACATGGTAGGATATCAGTAAACCAGACACCTAGGGCTATGGGGGGGGGGGCGGTAGGGACTGGGGTGAGGGGCATGGAGTTCAGTGGAGTAGCTGGCTAGCTGCCTATCATGCATGTTACATGTGGTCCTGTAAGAGTCGACCAGTCTTTCCTTACCGGGCCCCTGAGTGGACCGCACAGAGATGGAATCAATGCAAAACGCATGAGGAATTTTTTTTTATTAAAAATACTAGCATGCTAGGGTCACTCTGCATATGAAGAGAGGGCGACCCCACAGTCCCCACAGTGGGCTTTTTATACAGTTCCCAGGGCAGACACCATTAGGCACAATGTGATTGGCAGACCGATGATACTTTTAAGCAGATTGGTCCCCTAGGGGATGAGGTAAGAGGCCAAACGGTCAGTCAGGTCAGTCCTTTGGAATGCATCCTCACCCCTAGGTCTGTCTCCCTCCCCCTTGTGGTCTGAGGAATGCAACCCAGCCCCTGACCCTTTTAAAGTTTCTGAGTTAACTATTTCAGTCCATACAGTCTATACCTCTGTTTATGAGACACCTCCACCCTGACTGAGATGGTTTTTAATCCTTCTACAGGTGTGCTCATGCTACCCCGTGACTGTGTGTGTGTCTGTGTGTATGTGTGTGTGTGTCTGTGTGTGTCTGTGTCCAGCTGATACATCTTGTAGAAAGCCTCCTGCCTCAGTCTCCCTCATTCAGGCTACTAGCAATGGTATGAGAGAGGCCAGCCTCAGCCTAGTTTTGTACATGCTGGTCCTCGAGTAAATGCAGCTGAATCATACTCACCACAGCAGCTGCTGATGAGATGACCAGGAGAGGTGAGCACACACATCCGCACACACCCCACTCCCGCAGTGCACACTGAGCAAATGCCCTATGACGCAGCAGGGACTTTGAGAAGGGACTCTGCCAATTGTTCACCTGAGGGCTCTCTGGCTCCCAAAGGAAGTCAGGCTCATGGGATGCTGAGTCCTAGGAAGTTGTAAGGATCATGGTTATCCACATTTTACAAGTGGGAAAACTGAGGTCCAGGGATATCCAGAAATATCCTCAAGAGCACCCGAGTCATCAGTGGCAGGCCAAAAAGTAACCCAGACAGTCCTCTCTGTGGCCCATGTCCAATGTCGTGGCCCTGGGGCTTCCCAGAAAGCCACACAGATGCCCACTAGGCACAGTGTGGCCCCTCTTTGAGGATAACTGGGATCCTGGTATTAGTTGCCACAGAAGTCATCAGCATGTCTGGAGCTACCTATTTGTGCAACGGGAGTGAGACCGGCTCTGCTGCCTCCACCTTCCTGCATTCCAGGGCTGAGATCTTAGCTTCGGGTCTTATGTGCAGCAGGGAAATCACTTCCTACGGAATGTGTAGCCCAGGGCCTTATCTCAGCCTCAGGTGTCACTTAGGATATCCCATGCCTGCCCCTGAAATGACACCTGGTCCCCCACTAAGAGGCAGCTGGGGTGAGGCCTGGGTCAGGCAGAAGAATGCCTAACGCCAGAGAAAGCCTGGTTCCTTTATACTCTCCACCCTTTCTAAGTACCATTAAAGCCTAGGGCAACCCTGGGGAAAAGTTGCCTTCTTCCTTGTAAAGAGAAGAAACAAGGTTCAGAGATCACAAACCACCTGCCTGAGGCTGCCCAGCCTTGTGAGTATGGGATTGGGCATGAGTGTGTGTGTGTGTGTGTGTGTGTGTGTGTGTGTGTGTGCCTGTGTGTCAGGGCACCAGAAGCCTTTCTAGAGGCAGCTGCTGACTCCAGGTGAGGTGGTCTGCAAAGAGGGGACTGCAGAAGAAAGAAAGATTGGCTGCAGATGGCTCCTTAGAGACCCAGGCTAAGGGATAGGAATCTGGGCGGGCCTCTTGGGAGGAGAGACATCCTGGAACTGCAGTCTCATGGGAAGCTTCAACTGGGCTGGAGGGATCAGAATGTGAGGGGCATCTGCTTCCAAGATGGCTGCACTCCCGCACTGAGGGCAGATACTCCCCAGACATGACCTTAACAACATGGTGACATCCTAACCGGAGTCCCTTGTTTGCCTAGAGTCCTCCCAGGAAGAGGACAGCCCTGTTCCATGTGGCCACACAGGATGAATGGTAGGAGATAATTTTAAATCCAAGACAGTGGCGAGGTGGGCTCATATCTCTCACCAGGAGCCCACTTTCGGTTACAAGATTCAGATAACCTGTTCAGAGGTGTGAAATGTCAGAGGGACTCAGAGATACCTGGTGTGGGGTGCTCTGAGGGGCAGGAAAGACGGAAGTAAGGCATGGGTGAGCTGCCATTACATTTTAGAAATAAGATCTAGCCCAGGGTGTGTCCTGTGCCTCCTACCTCAGACTCCCTCATTCAGGCAAGGGTGTGGGAGGCCAGCCTCACCTAGCTTTGTACTGCTGCTCAGACCCGAGGAAAGCTCAGCTGAAGAACACTCGCCACAGCAGCTGCTGATGAGACGACCAGGAGAGGTGAGCACGCACCCCACCCCCACCCCCATTCCAACGGTGCACACTGAGCAAATGCACAAGACCCAGCAGGGACTCTGAGAAGGGACTCCGCCAACTGCTCACCTGCAGGGCTTTCTGACTCCCAGGCTCACGGGATGCTGAGTCCCAGAAAGTCGTAAGGACCATGGTTATCCACATTTTACTAGTGGAGAAACTGAGGCACACAGACATCCAGAAATATCCCCAAGACCACCTGAATCACCAGTGACAGGCCAAAGAAATAACTAGGTCAGAAGCAGGGGAACCTGGGGCAGGAGTGCCCAGGGCCAGGGCAGTGACAGCATTGCTAATTGCAATGTCAAGAGCTGGATGTGGGCCTCAGACAGACCGGTGAGAGTTATGTCCCACAGCCACCCTGACCTTGGTCTGGTCCTCCAAAGTGGGCTGGTTAATTATGTATATCACACATGGAGATAATGAAGCCCCACATGCTGAGGATTGGCTTACACCAGCACTTCAGCCTCTGCCTCTCCCACAGCATAGCCCCAACGGGGGAAGCAGAAACAGCATACTCGGACCACGCCGTGCTCTGCCATGTCACGCGTCCGAGTGGGTCAGGCAAGCTGCCCAGTGGATCATGAGTGCCTTAGTCTCATCTCAGCCAGAGAGCAAAGGCTTTTCACCCTCATAGCCTGGTCTGCTCCATTACAGAGGACAAGCTGGACCAAGGAAGAGCTCATACCTCTCACTTGGCTTTGGGTGAGGAAATCATTAGGACCATCAGCTGCTTCTTCCACAAAGAAAATAATCTGTCCTGGTTTCATTTCCATTGCTGAGATAAAAATACCCTGAAAAAATGGGGGAGGAGGGAGGAGTCAAATGTTATAGGGAACTTGAGGCAGGACCTTCAAACAGCTGGTCACATCACACCCATAGTCAGGAGCAGAGAGCAATGAACACATGTAGGCTCATGTGTTTGTTTGTGTTCAACTTGATTACTCCACTTTTATACAGTTGAGAACCCACTGCCTAGGGAATGGTACTGCCCAGAGTGGGCAGGGTCGTCCCACATCAATTAACTTAATCAAGACAATTCCCCATAGTTTAACCCAAAGTAGACAATTCCTCATAGAGACTTTCTTCATGCTGATTCTAGGTTGACAAAAGACAACATCACAGGGTCCTTCTTGATGGCATTCCTGTACTGGGAAAGTGTCATCAGTGCAGCTCCAAGAAAAATAACCATCAAAAACAGGAGTTGAAAACAGATGGGGGTCCAGATGAAGTGAACAAACAAGGTGACAGGATTTGCTTTAATCTGTTTGGTGTTGTCCCCTCACCCAAAATTGATGGTGGGCAAGATTTGTGATCACTTTGTGATTTCACTAGAAATTAGAAGGAGCCTGGTGGGCAGGTCCAGCAGTGAGTAAGCCGAGTGACACTTCAGGGCAGGTGTGGGAGATGTGGATAGATGGTGAGGCAGCAACCAATGCTACATGCAGCGGTTGCTGGTTGATGAATGGGATGGGTAGACGAATGAGTTGGTAGATGGATGGATAGATGGATGGTGGATAATTGGATTTATTGGTGGATGGATGGATGGATAACTGGGTGAATGGTTGAGTTTGAATATATTTATGACAGAAGATACATGTGAGAATAATTCATAGATAATGGAATAGAAATATGGATGGGGGTATGTGTAGATAGACAAAGAGGATGGGTTGCTGCTGTGTTAGCTACTTTTCTCATTGTATGGGCAAAATACATGACAAGAAGCAACTCATGGAAGAACTTTGTTTGAGCTTATGGTTTAAAGGGATACAGATTATGATGGCAGAGAAGGCATGGTATAGGGGGCTCCAGGGAGGCACTGGCTTCCAGCTCGAAGATCAGGGTGCAGAAAGCATTCTAGGATCAGGGTCTGTGCTTTAAACTGTAGACTTGCCCCCACAATGTCTCACTTCCTTCATTTAGACCCATCTCCTAAAGATTCTGGAGTCTTCCAAATCACCAGCTAAGAAATTAGTGTTAGAACATGGGAGGGACATTTCATATTCAAATCATAACAGGCAAGGAGGAATAGATGAGTGGATGGATGGGTGGATAGATAATAGACGAATGGAGGATTGGTGGGTGGGTGGATAAGCAATAGAAGAGGCATATGTGGATAACTTGTGGATAAATATGTGAATGTATGGATGAATCAATGAGTAGATGGATGAGACTTGGTATGGATGAATGATGGATGGATGGATGGATGGATGGATGGAGAGCACATGGATGATAAATGGGTAGGAATTAGTGGATAGTTGGATGGGGAGATGGTTGGGGGATAAATGGATGATGGGTGTTGAAACAGGCATTCATGAAGAGCTGGCAAGTAGTGGGATGACTGTGTGGCTGTGTAGGTAGATGCATGAATGGATGAATCATCTGTTTGGATTTATGGTGGGCAATGCATGTGGTTAATGGATCAATTGGATGAATAGGTGTGTATGTGGATGCATGGATGGTGAGTTCATTGATAAGTCTGAGATGAATGGGTGGGCAGATGGATAGATGGATGGATGGGTGGATGGATGGGTGGTTGGGTGATAAATGGATGGATGGATGGATGGGTGGATGGATGAGGATTCAGGCATGGGTAGCTGGTGCAGAGTAAGTCAGATGGATGGTAGGCAAATTGAGTAGCTTAATGATGGAAGCCTTATGTTGTGATCAATGTGTTTGGCAGGTGGATGACCTTAAGTAAATTGATGCTGAGTCAGAAGGGCCAATTGGTGGGCAATGTCTCAGCTACTTTTTCTGCTGCTGTGATAAAATGCTCTGATAAATGCAAATGAAGAGAGAAAGAGCTTGTTTTGGCCCACAGTGAGAGGCTACAGCCTATCACTGCAGGGAATTCAAAGCAGCGGAAGCTTGGGGCATTGCATCCACAGTCAAGAGAGGAGAGTGATGAATACTTGTGCTTAACACTGGATCCCAGCATAGGGAATGGCGCCACCAACAGCAGGAGGATGGCCCATCTCAGCTTAATCAAGATAATGCCCCGAAGGCATGCCCAGAGGCCTGTGACTCTAGATCCCATTAAGTTAATGACCTATCAGGTGGGCTAGACTATCCCATGCTCAGAGCACAAGAAGTTAGCCCCCAGCCTCAAGTCTGATTCTAGCCTTCCCAGTCACAAACAGAAAGCATGGGGCATTGTCTGAGTCAGGACTTGGTCAGATACCATGCTGTGTGTATGTGTGTCTGTTTTGGGGTTATGTGTAGGATACAGAAGCCAACCTGGTTTTAATAAGGATCCCAGAAAGAAATAAGACTCATAAAACCAGGGGTCTCCATTGTCCTGGGCTTCTCCCCCTTGCCAGGCTCTGTGTTTCATTTGGCCTGTGGTGATTAATTCTTGTCCCCAGATCTAGCCTGGGCTAAGCCACCCTTGACCTGGCCTGACCTCAGCAGTGGTCCGGATAGAATCTGATGGGAAGGAGCCACGGGCATCAAGGAGACCTTGAAATGACCATGGTGGCTCCTGGTCCCCGTGCCCTTGGGGAGCCTGACAATGATGGGGCCTCCATGAAGCAACAGTGGTTACTATTATTGAATAGTTTCTTAAATCAGAATTCTTGGTGTCCTCAGTCCTCCCCAACCTCTCCCAGGGCCTTAGGGTCCTGTCCACAGAGACAGGCATTGATAATCAAAGACCAGTGCTGAGGCCAGGAGCACCAAGGTGCCAAGAATGGGGAAATGTCACCTGTAGTGCCCAGTAGGTGTGCTGGAGAGAAGGAACAATCCAGGCGTCTAGGTGCTCCCAGCGGGGCATACCCATCAGCAAACTCACCTCAAGCAGACCCACTGGAGGCCTTGGGAACATGCGTCCATCCCATTGTCTCTCTGAGGGAATGAATGCTTTCTCACAGAGAGGGGAGCTTGCTTTTGATTACTCTGACTTCCAGTAAGCCAGTACCTCCACCTCAACTCTATATCACCCCAGACCGAAGAACCTCCAAAGTAACACCAGGCAAAGTTCAGGGAGCTAAAAATATGTGTTTCTCCAGCCCAATCACCCACAGCCAGACATTACCTAGAGGCTGGTCAGATACCTACACACCCACTCTGTGAATGGGAACCCTGGGTCACTACTATTTGGGACCCTTGAAAGTCCCACCAGACATCAATCTGACTATGTCTACACAGAGCACCACACTCTAAAGAGCCATAGAACTTCAACTCCAAACCCAACTTCTTCCCACAGCTGTGTGACTGGGGGCAAGTCACTTAACCTCTCTGGGTTCCAGGTTCCTGTTCTGCAGGGAAGGTGGTGGGATGAACTAGGTGGGCTCACTGTACAGACTCAGCAAGCCACATCTGCAAGGAGTGGGCCCTGCAGGTGGGCGCTGCAGGTGGACTCTGCAGGTGGGCCCTGCAGGTGGACCCTGCAGGTGGGCCCTGCAGGTGGACTCTGCAGGTGAGTGCTACAGGTGCATTCTGCAGGTGAGTGCTGCAGGTAGACCCCAAGCAGGGTCTCCAGACTCACCTGCAGCTTCTAAGGCTCTGTCCTCCCCACTGCCCAGCCTCCAGCACAAGAGCGTGGGAACTTCCTAGTGCTGTGTTTGTCTTGGGCGGCTGGGGAGGGGCTGCACCCTCTGTCAGCTCCAGTGTGCTCCTGCCAGGTCACCCAGCGTGAAAGGGAGGGATTGTTCCCGTGACCTTTGCTTTTCTAGTCAAAGGTTCTAGGGCCTGAGACAGAGCGGGCCCTTCTTCCAAAAGGCCAGGCAGCCGTGGCCATCCTCCCCACCCCACCCCCCACCCTCACCAAAAGAGTTACAGGTCACCTGTGCCAAGGAGACTTTACAGCCCTGTCCCTACCTCTAGAGCCAGCAACTGGCCGGGGCCCCTTCCTTCTCATAGGATACTGGTGTTCCATGTCATGTTCAGCTCCAGTTAGGTCCCAGTCACACTCCTACCTGTACAAACCCCCTGGAAAGGTGCCTGGAGGTGGGCCTCAGGTTTCTACCCATTTGAAGCTACTACCAGTTTTTTCTCACTTAGCCTCAATCTCTCCAGTCATGAGACTGGCAGCTTCCGAACCTTCCAGAAACCACCATTCATGCAGCAGTCTTGCACAGCCAAGAGTTAAGGGTCATTAAGGTCATGGAGGCTCCGTTTCCAATATTCCAAAAGATGCCGGTCATTAATGAACGTTGTTCTTTCCTTCTGGGGCATGAACAAAGAGGGTTCAGGTCGCAGCGGAAAGGCTGCAGGTCAGGGTTCCCAGGGTATGGAGTGTCAGCCTCAGGCAGCAATGACGGTCACCCAGAAACTAAAAATAGCCCAAAGCTGCTACAGAAAGGGAGGTGGGGCACGGCCACCACCCATGCCTGGCCCTCCTCCGCTTTTGTTTTTCTTTTCAAGGACAGAAAGAAAATGAACTCAAGAAGGTCAGACCAGAAGGGTAACATCAAGGTAAAGGCTACAGCAGGCTTCCCTAGTTCACCTTAGGGTCAAATCTGATCCCCCGCAAGTCCCGCAGTTGGCAGCATTTGATGTGACTGGCCTCTGTGCTGAGTGAGCTCCTGTTTGGTGTCACTAAGTTCTAGAGGCTGGCCAAGCAGCCTGGTCTACACCACGCAGGATGTGTTACAGAGCTGACTTGTCCAGCCAGTACCCACTAGCCACGTGGAGCTTCAAGCACTTGAAATGAACCTTGAGGCCTGAGAAGGCTGCTCAGTAGGTAAAATGTGTTTCAGGCAACTAATGAGGACTTGCATTTGGATCCCTAGCACCCACATAAAATGCTAGGTGCCTCCCGGGGCAGTGGTGGTGCATACTTTTAATCCCAGCACTTGGGAGGCAGAGGCAGGTGAATCTCTGTGAGTTCCAGAACAGTCAGGGTTACACAAAGAGAAACCCTGTCTTGAGAAAAATAATGCTGGGTGTAGTAGCAGTAGAGATTAATAATTCCAGGGCTAGGGGAGTCGAGGCAGGAGGATCCCTGGAGTTTGATGGCCAGCCAGTATAGTCTACTAATAAACTCCAGGTTCAGAGAGACCATGCCTGGAAATAAAGAGAGGGGTGGAAGAAGACATCTAAATTGACCTATGACTCCACATGTGCATGTGTGCCTGCAAGCATGGTGTGTGTACACATGTACACACACACACACACACTAAACTAAAGGTTGTTGTATGCAACTAAATGGCTTTAAACCCTAAGGGAAGAGATCTAATGGTTCTGGAGCCTTCAGAGTTTTAGCATTTAGGAGGAAAAGTATCAGTGAGGTACAGTGTCATGGCCATGCCCTTCAGCCTCATGGACTTTACTCAACAGCCAGAGAAGGCCTTCCGCAAGGCCATGCCAGCCGCTCTCTGGTAGAAATACTGCATCTTCGTCCCACCACGGCCAGCAAGAGACCCTTTCCCAGGATGTGCCTTCTTGGTTTCCCTGCTGTCTTTGTGTCCACGTCCACACCAGCATAGACCCCAGCAAGGTTGGACGACTTTTGTGGTTCCACAGTGAAGAAAGCCAATGCTGAGGGTTATCGCTCGGCCATCTTGGCACTTCCCCACATGATTCCAGGAATGCCCAAGTGCATTTTCTCATTACACCCCGATGAAAAGGTAGGTACTGTGATTGGCCCATTTTTCCACATGAAGACACTAAGATTCAAAGAGGGGCAAGGTTTATTGAAGGATAGAAGAAGGAAATAGCAAGAAGTGAAGCCAGTGTGGGCAGTCGTCACACCCAGGCCTTGCTCTAGCACAGTGACTTTACTGAGAGCAGGCCTAGGTCTCAGGACAGCAAACTCAGGAACTTTCCCACTACTGCTTCAGTAAAGACTAGATGATAGATGGGAGGGTGGGCAAAACGATGAACAGGTAGATGTGGATGGATGGATGGATGATGGATGGATAGATGGATGATTGATAGATGGATGGATGGTAGGTGAGTACGTAAATGAATGAGTGTATGGGTGGGTAGGTACATGGATGGGTGGGTGGGTGGGTAGGTGGGTGGTTAGGTAGATGGGTGGGTGAGTAGATGGGTGGGCGGGCAGGTGGATAGGTAGGTGGGTGATTGGTAGGTGGGTGGGTGGATGGGTGGATGAGTGAACAAG
The DNA here is from genome assembly GCF_947179515.1 of Apodemus sylvaticus. Lineage (NCBI taxonomy): Eukaryota > Metazoa > Chordata > Mammalia > Rodentia > Muridae > Apodemus > Apodemus sylvaticus. The sequence continues at coordinate 59,870,560 of NC_067472.1, read as the reverse complement.
CAGAAGTATGGGTGAATAAGTAGGTAAAGAAAAATTGATGAATGAATGGGTAGTGGACAGAGTATGAATGGATGAAAGGGTGTGTGCATGCATGAATGAACAAGCTAGGGAACACGGTAAGAAGTGAGGCAGAAGGCTGTGGACAGGGAAGTGGGTGAGATAACCATCCACCTGTCTCATAACCATTTTCCAAGCATATCAGGAAATCAGGTCATGCAAAAAAATATTCTTTGAGGTTTTTGTTTTCAAAGAGATAAAGCCTTTGGCAAACCATTTCAAGGAAGCCCGGGGCAGTGGGAGGGCTGGCTTCCTCCCTCCCTCCCTCCCCTCCTCCTCTTCTGCTGGGTCGCTGCACAGCTCTCCCTGAGGCAGCTTTCCCATGGGAAGGCAGAGCAAGTTCTGAATGGGACTCTCTCAGGCCAAAGAGTAAACACCCTGTTCATAGCCTGTGGCTGGTTCCTGCACTGCTCAGCACTTAACAGAAGCCAGCTTACCTGGGAGAGGCTGGAGGGGGGGTAGGGAGAGGGGGAGGGGGCCACTCCAGCAGACACTGAGAGAAGCACACAAAGGGAGGGGGTGGGGTGAGGGGGTCTGCCCAGGACAGAAGCAGCTGCTCTGGCGTGGGAGGGCATAACCTGTCCTTGCTGAGGGTCTCCCCAGTCCCAGAGGCCGCTGGGAAGCCCTCCTCTCCTTTTCTGTGAGCCTTGGTTGTATCTATGCGATGTGTTCAGAGTGAGCTGGAGCAGTTGTGTCTCTACTACTCATGAGAAAATGAAGCAGACATGCAGAGAGGCACAGCCATGGGTCCTGCACCCGGGGTCGGTCGGTGTCAGGAGATCTGGGATAGGATTCTGGGCTGGCTCCAGAGTGTGTGTGTGTGTGTGGGGGGGCAGACAGCCCTCCCTCCCTTTCCCACACTCCTCCCCCCACTCCTCCCCCCACATCCTTCCTCTATCCTTCCTTTCCCCCTCCCACTTACCTTCCTTCCTCCTTCCGTTCTTCCTCCTCCCGCCTCTGTCTTCTTACCCCTCCTCCCTCCCTTCCATTTTATTTATCTTGTGGTTCGCACACTACATAGCCCCCCAGTATTCCGTGGGTATCAGGAAAGGAGCCAACAGAGGTGAACCCCAGTTGCCATGGTCCTTACAAAATGGATAGACAAAGACCCGTCCTCCTGCCCTGTCCTCTGGAGTAAAGACCCCAAGTGTGGAATGTGGCGTGCCATCCCACCTGCTTGCCCCTTTGGCCTCCAAGAGTTTGGGTGCTTCCTGGCCTGTGGCAGAGGGCTGGGGTCTACAGAGCTGGGCTCTGAATCTCCTCTACTCCATTGAGACTCTAGGGTCACGGAGGGCATCATAACTTCATGCTGGCTCTGCTGGGCACATAGATACTCCGTAGGAAGCCTAGGGACACTTTCAGTTGCTGGGGAGGGTAACAGACCCAGGGCCATCAGACTCAGAGATCTTGGGGACCTGGGAAAGGTCAGAGCAGAGCATTCAGTGCTGGACACCCACAGCAGCAGTTCAGATTTCTCTGTGTGACCTGGGACAAGCACCTGTAAAATGTGGGCGGGGCTGGGGAGACTGTCGGTGCTGCTTACAAGCTGTCCACACAGTGGCCACTCACAGAGGCCACTCATGGCTACGAGTAACTACAGGTCCTTCCTGTGGGGCCACCTGCTGACAGGCAACAGGAAGAAATTGTACTTAGCTTCCTGGCTACCTGAGGCTTCCGGACTTGCACGTCCAACCTCGGAGGTGAGGTGTCAGGCTCAAGTCCTGTCATGACTCCTTCTGGAACAACGAGGCTGCCAAGAGCCACACCACCATTACATAAGCCACTTACCTGTCACCGCTGGCCACCCCAGGTTGCCATGTAAATAAAGCCCTGTATTTGCCCACTGTGGGAAAGGGGTGGCAGCTGATGGGCGGGGAGAGATGAGCTCAGAGGCTTCAGGATCTGGTTTCTCTTAGCCTGGAAGGGCACACACATCCTGTGCCCAACTGGTGGGTGGAGTGCCCAGGGGATGGAGGGAAGCTATGTCCTGGCAGCCGGGGCCTGGCCTAAGGGCGCAGCTCAGCTGTACTGACAACCCTGGCTACAGCACAGATCCCTTGCAGGCCATGGAAGGCTGTCTGGAGCAGGATTTAATGGCCACTGACGCTGCCTTACTGTTGGGGAACAGGAGGGACACGTGGTCTCGTGCAAAGCCAGGAGTCACAGCTGGAAGGCAAGTGGAACAAGCCGCGGCCTGGGCCTCCTTGCATCAGTCCATCCCTTAGGGCATCATGTTCATGAAGAACCCATTTCTGGGGCTGGAGAGATGGCTCAGCGGTTAAGAACACAGGCTGCTCTTCCAGAGGTCCTGAGTTCAATTCCCAGCACCCATATGATGACTCACAGTCACCCTAACTCCAGTTCCAGGGGATCTGATGCCCTCTTCTGGCCTCTATAAATGTCAGGCATCCATGTGGTAAACATGCAGACATGTAAGCAAAATACACATACATGTGAAATAATATATATTTTTAATAGAACCAGTCTTTCTCCCCCGTGGTGGTTATTTCCAATAGCCAGGCTTCCCTTTTATCACCTGGTGTCTTCATCTCCAAAATGAGGTAGCCAACACAACCCAAACAGCATCACTCTACTCTATGTTCAATAAATAGCTTCTAGTAAAGGGTCCTCCCACAGATACCCAGATGTGTCCTTGAGTGTGCGTGCAGATGGACAGATGGACCAACTAAGAGAAGGATGTGAATTGAACTAATCATCGAGAAGGGAGGATAGGAGAATGAGCAGTTTGGGACACGGTGCATTAGGTAGCAGGTAGATGAATGCTGGATTGGTGAATGCACGGGGCGCCTGCTCAGCATGGGCACATGCTCAGCGCGGGTGTCTGCTCAGCGTGGGCGCCTGCTCAGTATGGGGCGCCTGTCCAGTGTGGGTGCCTGCTCAGCGCGGGTGTCTGCTCAGCGTGGGCGCCTGCTCAGAGCTGGCAGTGTAATCATTGCTTCCAAGAGCAGGTTCTAGAACCTTCAGGACTAGAATGAGGACTGAATGAGAGACGTTAGGATGGTTCCGGGATAAAAATCTTTGATAGAACCTCGATGATACCCATGTAAGGGCAGAGAGCAAACGACATTCTTTAAACTAAGATGAGCCCCTGGGTCCTTCATCTGGAACATATTATGGGATTGGAATTCCCTGGAACCTTCTTTGAGAAACTCAGCCCATCTCCGGAACTTTGAAGTGCCCTCTGCCGGTTCTGTAGCCCAGTTCATCACAAAGATGAGAAGAGAGACGGATGCTCAGATAGCACCAAGGAGCAGCTTTGGGGCCCAACTCCGTGATGGATGGAGGGAGGGCCCTTCATTGCTGTCACTGCTTCCCTCAGCCCATGTCGTACCAAAGCCCATAACGCCACTTTTAAAGACTTGTAGAGATCAAATGGTACCTGTCCTACCCTCGAGTTAGCCTAAGGCTTACTGCCCGCCCAGAAAGTTTACCCTATGGTGGCGTTCCCGGGAGCAGAATTTCCTGCCTCCTGCCCTCTGCCCTCTCTCCTCTCCTCCAGTCCTGCAGCAAGACTCCAAGAACCCCAAAGGCCTGTACCCCAAGGTGGAGCACACTCATGAGCCTCAAGGTGACTGACTGGACCCCAGCAGCCCGGTGTCGGGGGCACACCTCCTCCCCACCCTGTCTTCTGACCCCCAACTGCAACAATCTTTCAGTCTGCCCCTGAAGCTCCCTGGATGCTCCTAAGAACCTCTTCTATTGACTCGTGCAGACTCTCCCTCCTTCCTTCTGCTCTGCTCAGTGTCTTCTTCATCCTCAGCCCAACTGAGGCTCCAAGCTGGGGCCAGCTTCTTCCAAAACCTGATTCTCCTCTCACGGTGCCCTGACCTGACTCTCTCTCTGTGCTCTGAGCTCCCCAGGCTGGGCAACCTTGATCTGAGTACCAACTTGGGCACACACATTCCTATCCTCCTGTCCGATTCAGCCAGCTTGGGCTGAGCAGCATCCCCACCCCAGGCTACACACACACAAAGCTACTGTGGTGTTCAGGCTGGGAGAATCCTAACCACTTAGGACGAGGGTACAGGAGGAAGTAGCAGGCTCCTGTTAGCAGGCTGTGATGAACCGAGGCAGCAGACAGCAGACACAGAGATACTGCTGAACAGAGTCTGAGCTACTAATGTAAGACCCCAAAAACCAAGGATGCCCCAGCACCCTACACACCCCGGAAGGCGACACCCAAATCACTCACGAGTAACGGTCTCGATGCAATAGCATGAGGATTTCTTTATTTCCAGAATTCTGGGTTCCACGGCCATACCCCACGCTGGGGTAGAGGACCGAGGACCCCAAGTGCCAAATTGCGACCGCGAATCACAAACCAATCATTTCTTAGCATGGAGAGCCCGTGAAATGCGAGCCAATTGATTTGTACCTCTCCATAGTTTTAGGCCAATCAGTTTAAATTATCAGAGCCCGCGCTCAGTGGATCAATTAGTTTCCTATAATGTCTACAGCTGCATAACTCCTGCTTAGGGGTAATGGCGTAAGTTTACAGAAGCAAGATAAGCTTAGCCCATTTCCAGTTACCCTATGGGGCCAGGATCACTTATTCAAGGCCTTTCAGCTAGGTCTAAACAAAGGGCAGGCTCTGGAATGTGACCTTTTACCTAGTTTCTAACAAAGCGAGATGGCATTTTAAACTCCTGATTTCTTGGGGTCATTAGAGTTAGGCTGTATTTTCTATCCTTTCACTAACAAGATATGGGCAAGGCAGCTTCCATCCTTAGGATACAATGGTCCCTCTGACGCCTTATCCTAAGATGCAATTGAAAATATTTAAGAGAAAAACGTGCATCCAAGGTCTGTCTCAGTAGGCACGAATGTTTGCTCTGTATGAGTGGAGTCCTGAGTTCAAATCACTGGTATTCACAGAAAGCTCAGGCACACTTGTGTGAGCCTGTAACCCCAGCAATGACTGAGGAGGGGTAAGGAGTGAAGCATCCTACATCCCAACACCAAGAGAAGTCCAGATTCAAGGCAGAAATTGCTGCTTCTGTAGGTGAATTGGCTAATAAACAAGTGCAGGGCTGGAAGTGCAAACCAGCCTCTCTCAGCCACTGAGCACACACATCAAACTCTCAGAGCTCCAGAAATACTGTTACTGTGAGTCAATTAAAGTGGGGGTGTGGCTAGTGAGAAGGCTGGGGGGGGCGGGGAACTTGCCCACACATCAAACCTGGGGATTGGGATTCAATCCCCAGATTCAGATTCATTTAAGGATGGCAGGACAGAATCAACCCCACTGACTTGGCCTCTGACTTCTACTGTGCACAAGTCTCAAACTTCAGGACAATAGCCGAGGTGCCTATTTAACATATCAAAGTAAACCTGGCAGCCAGGTTCTCCCAGCACCCCCTAGCCCCAGAGGATACAGGACCCCCTATATCCTAGGCTGGCATACCCTTTCCCTTACCCGGAACTCCTCAGCGGGGTGTGGGGGAGCTGCTTTTCCCTATATAATCCCACCATTTTGGTTACCCATTCCTTTCATATCTTTGCCCTCTTGGCTGCAGCACCTTCTCCCGGGCTTCTGCCCCCCTCCCCCCACCCTCCACCCCTAATCCCCCCCTCCCCAGCATCCACAAACCAAGTCCCCAATTTCCATCAGGACTGTGTTGTTGAATCTGAAGATCAAATTGTGGAAACCAGGTGGGCCCTGTGACTGTGGGTTGCTCCTATCCAATAACACAGGCTCCCTTCCCTCCCCTACTGATTCCTGAATTTCCTGATTCTGGAATCCCAAAGAGAGTCCGAGATTCATCCTTCCTCCATTCCTTTTTCCAAATGTGTGTGTGTGTGTGTGGTGTAGTGTGTGCTTTAGTGTACTTTGTGAGCCATCCACCTTGCTTTGTTTGTTGGCTTGTGTGTGGGAGATAGGGCCTCACTGGGCTCAAACTCGTAGAGATCTGTCTGCTTCTGCCTCCTAAGTGCTGAAAGGTATAGTTTGCTATGCTGGGGCCCTCTTGGTTTCTTTCTTGACACTGGCCTGGAACTCACGAATTGGGCGAGGCTAACTGCCTAGTGAGTCCTAGAAATCCCCATTTCCCAGCACCTTCTGCATGCTCTGGTTACAGGTGCACACAACCATGGCCAGGTTTTCCACAGGTTCTGGGGATGGGCGACAGGTGGTCACGTCTGTACAGCACGCACTTGGCCCGCTGAGTCACTGGCCAGCCACGGTTTTTTCTGACCCTAACTCTTGCTGCCTGGCCACTGAGACCCCAGCATTGTTTTAAGAGACACCACCCAGCCTTCCAAGCTCTGCCTGCTGGGGAACCTGGCAATAATGACACCAACCGGACCCTGCGCACAAGACCCAGGAGGTGAAAAGCTTTGCTCACATGCAAATCACAGAGGCCAGGTTCTCCAGAGATTTGCATGCAAATAGCAGCTTTACATGTTTTTTAATCTCTAGAAAGTAAACAGGAATTGTTGGGAGGCCAGGTGTGTGGGATCTGAGGACTGCCAACCCCTTGCGGAAATGGGTTTTCCTTTGAGTATCCGATTCCTCAGTTCACCTGGCGAACAGTTCACCTTTTAGGGCTTCTTCCTCACAGAAATATTTTCTCAAGGAACCCCAGGAAATCAGCTTCCACAGCTAACATGGAAACTGAATGATCCTAGAACGTGCGTGGATGCTTGTGGCTCTGCTGTCTTCCTGCCTTGATGACAGAATGAGGGACTTCCCAAGGAGAGGACGGGTTTTCCAGGAAGAGGGACCAGCTGCAGGTTGGGCCACCTCAGAGGTATTGGAGTATCTGCGCTCACTGTTGAGGGCCAGGCTGGTAACTCTGCCTGGGCAGCAGAGAGGGTCAGAGGCTGCCAGACTGATTTGGTCCATGGCTGGAGCGAGTGGACCACTTGGTTAGCTCAGTTTCCTTTCCTGAGGTCCATGTTCTCTTTGCAGGTGAACCAGACAGACCCTAGGGATCTTTGTGATACTGCAGTTGGACGTGACAAAAGTCATGCAAATCACAGCAGGTACTGTCTTTGAAATTGCCATAACCTGGACCTGGAGGATGGCTTGGTCCCCAATCCTCCAGTCAGCATCCGGTACTGGCATTCAATAGTGTTAGTAGGTGCAGGACACGTGTGTCCCCAGCATTCACCTTTGACCTTCGCACGGAGTCGTCTTTTCTCAGCACTCTGACCAAATACCCAACAAGAACAAGGAAGAGAGGAAGGGCCTGCTTGGGAACATAATCTTAGAGGGCTCAGTTTGTGGTGCCATGGTCTTGTGCACCTGAACAGAACATCAGCTCAGCGAAAGCATGCAGGGAGAGAGCTGTTCATGTTATGCTAGACAGGAGGCAGAGCAAGAGACAGCAAGTTGCCAGGATCGTGAGCTCCCACAGACTCCACCACCACCACCACCACCACCCCCCACCCCACCCCACCCCCGCCTACTTCACCAGGGGCCCTGCCCGCTAAAGTTTGTACAACCTCAACTGAGCATTAACCTCCCAGCACAGGAACTACATTTCATATTCAAATGATAACACTCTATCCCTTGCTCCTCATCTATGGCCCTCTTACAAAATAAATGTATCCCCAGAATCCCTGTATCGACCCAAAATTAACCTGTAAGCCCCACATGGCTTAGGGACCCAGTAACTTCCTGGAATGCTGGGAGTTGTAGTTCTTGAAAAAAAAATAACAAAACCTTATGGGAAAGGACAGTGGCCTATGGGTTTGTCCTTATAAGGCCCTGTGACACAAGGTTCAGGGCTATTCTCAATTGGGAAATTCCAAGGAGTGGTCCTGACCAAAGTCCATCAGGATTTAAAATTCAGTTAGTTTTCTTCCAGAAAAATCTCAGGATTAACTTCCCATAGTCTTAACATTTCCAACAGTGTTCAAGACTAATCCCACCCATTCATTTATTTATATTAGCTAGGACTTTTGATTTTTTTTAATTATTTATTTTGTTTTTGTGCATGTGTGTGAGTGTATATGCTTGTGTGTGTACAGGTACCCACAGAGGCCACAAGAGGGTGTCGGAGCCCCCAGAGCTGCTGTTACCTGCATTTATGAGCAGTCTGGTGCTGGGATCTGAACAAAGGTCCAGTGGGTTTGGAAGCTCACTGCCCATCTTACTATTTACAAACCCTGTGGCCTCCCTCTTGGACCAGCCCTACTTATTGACTGCTGCTTCCCTTGCCGGCCAGACACTCGGTATCCTTGTCGTGGCTTAGGCTTCATCCTATAACTCCATGTACTCTCTTTCAGGGAGATGGGCATGCTCACAGGGAGCCTGCCCCCCTCCCCCACCACTCCCAAGTCTTCCTTTGAAACTTGGGTACAACCCAAGTTGTATCCCTTCACCCTTGCTGTCTTCAAAACCAGTGAGAACAGAACAGTGTCAAGATCTGCCACCAGCTCAGTAGCAGCCTGACCCCTGCAGATCACAGTGTGCATCCTCTGAGTGCCTGCTTAGTACAAGAAATGAATCACCCGCAAACAACTTCCCAGGCAGCCTCGTGTGAGCAAGGTGCCTCCTGGGTGCACTCTTCACAAGAAAAAACCCGGGATGGGTGGGGTCCAGCTAATTCCTGAGATGCCCTTAAGACATCTTTGCTATTGTCCTGATTCAAAGTACTTAACTTCTTTTTAAAGATGCTAATCTCTTTAACAACCACACCCTGCTTGTATAAAACTTTGAAAGTTCTCCTTTTCTGGTCAAGCTCTCCAGTTTTTAAACCTGCCCTTCTTTCCTACTCTTTTTGCTCTCTAATTTTTTTTTTCTGTGTAAACCTGACTGAACACAGTTTGCAGTATCCATGCAACAGCCACACACCACACACCAGTCTTAAAAAGCCCTTCCTCAGAACCAGTGTTTCATTAAAATTCAATCTCACTCAGAATCTAATGATTCAATAAAGAACTCCTCCACATTATAGGAAGGGCCCCTAGTCCAATCCCAGGGGCTCCTGTTCCTACCTGAAACCTCGCCAAGTCTGAGCTCTCTCCATTCCTGTCAGCGTCTGGTCCTCTGAGCTCTCACAGGAGCGTGGCAGCACTCTGGGCTTCCCCTAATCGGCAGCTCTAACCTCTTTTAGAGTGATCAAGCAAATTGGTCGCAAAGGCTGAGGCACAGCATGGCCTGGTTTGGTCACAGCAGCTGCATCACTTCTCGGCATCAGTTCTTTGCCTTGGTTACTTTTGGGTTGCTTTGACCAAATGGCCAGGGAGAACAGCTTGCAGAAGATGGGAACGATGTGTTAGGCTCACAGTTTCAGGGGGCCCTATGCATGGTGCTTGGTCAGTGTGCTTGAGTAGAACGTTATGGTAGTGAAATAATGAGGCAGTTTGCATCATGGTGGATAGGAAACACATCGAGAGACAAGAAGGGGCCATGAATCAGCTCTCCCAAAGGTCACCCAGCCCCTGTGACCTACTTCTAGGTAGATCCCATCTCCCAAATTTTTAGAACCTCTTGAAATAGTACCACCAAGACAAGAATCCAAGTTCAAACCAGGACACGCTAGACATATGCAGCTGATATAGCCAGGAGGCTTAACAGAAGTTGTGAGTCTTACATCTGGAAGCTACACATCCAAGACCAAGGTGCTGCAGGGATGGAGCCTCCTGAGGTAGGTATTCTTGGCTTGTCTAGAGCCTCTTCTCTGTGTCCTCATACACACCTGGACCCTGTTCTTATAAAGATTAATTTCTCTGACCTGCTGCGAAGTCCTAACTCTTACCTAACTTCATCAATGGTTCTTTCCCAACATAGTGACATGGTAAGGAACTGAGGACCAGGACCTCAGTGTGTGGATTTGGGGGTGGGGGTAGGGTACAGCTCTGATCATAGCAACCATGAGAAGTTCCAATGACCTCTCCAGCAGCAGCATGAGATGCAGACAGCATGGTTCCCTGGCTACCAGACACATCCCTTCACTGAAGTCTTCAGGTGAGAGGAAAACAAACCCTCACGGCATTAAGCTATTGAGATGTGGAGGCTTACTTAGTAAGACCGCAAATCCTAGCTCTTCTGACTAATACACCAGAAATGACATCATCACCCACGGTGAGACAAGCACCCAGGCAGACATTACTAATCCATCTCAGCACTGTGCTTGAGATAGCCAATACCAATGAATGTGTGGAGTCTAAGATGGTCAGGACACCTCTAGTTCATTGTCACCCAGGAACTTAAGTCATCTGAATCTCTCCATCAAATGACACAGACACCCTTGGGTGTATCTGGTGTATCCTCCCTTCCTTGCCTTGTGGGTGCTGTGGTGTGGAGTTCCCCTCCGTTTATTTCTTCAGTTGCCTTATCTCCCCATCCACGCTGGGGAGAAGCGTGGTTCTGGGAGGTTAAGTTCCCTCTTAGTAGTTTAGTGGAACTAAGTAGAAACTCGTTCCTGGGTAGATGCTGGACGGGGCAGGCTGCCCCACATGAACTCACTTTTTCTCAGGGTGTGCCCAGCCTCAGACCCAGGAAAGGCCATTTCACTTTTTGGCTGGCGTTGGAGTCCTGTGTTGCCGTCAGATCCCTCTCCCCAAGTCTGTCCTAGGGAAGGGCCGGCCTGAGACAGGGCTTCAAGCAGACAAACAGAATGAACATGACTTTTTACAATGGGGCTTTGATCTGTCTAATGTCACAAGACAGGCTGGGGACAGATGCCAGGCTCTGGTGATTCCTGGTTCCCACAGGAGGGCCCTGTGCAGGTATTCACACGGGGGAGCATCTTGGCAAGCCTGGGCCTGGGTCGGTGCCCATCATAATTAGGTTTTGGAAAAAAAATGGTGGGTGAGGTATGTTTGGCTAGGGCTCCGCCTTCTCCAGCCCCAAGGAAGTGACAGGAGGGAAATGGGGAACGGAGGAAGCTGTCCCCACAGGCACAGGCACAGCAGGGCTTGGTTGTGGGGAGGAGGGGTTGTGGGGGGGGGATCCTCCTGCTGTCAAGTAGTGTGCAAAAGGAATTCTTGTGGTCAGCAGTGGCAGCGGGACACAAAGGCAGGGCTTGCATCCCTGACAATACATACTCTGTCCTTCCCAGTGGAGACCTTTGCCAAGGCACTCAGAGAAGGGGCTGCCACAGAGCCCAGGTGTATCCAAACCACTGGCCTAGAAGCACGGAAGAGGCTGCGGCTGTAGGGATGTCCACAGAACGCTGGTTTCTCCAGTGTTCATGAATCCTCCGGGGGCCTTTCCTCAGGCTGTCAGGCCACATTATCCTCACCTGTGCTCAGGAACAATGGTCACACCTGGGACTCCCTCCCAGTCCCAGGCGATGGTCCAGGCAGACACACAGCCCACAGCTCCTGCCTGCAGCTCAGATTTCCCTGGTGGGCTCCCCAGGGACAGTGCAGCCCAGAAAGATACAGGGATGGTGGTGGGGGAATAGGGGGCAGGAAGCTGGTCCCTCTGCATACGCAGAGGGACCATAGAGGTTCTTCCCTCTCTTGACCACTGCAGCACATCTTAGGTGCTGTCCTTTCCTGCCTAGACCTGTGACAGCCCCATGTTGGCTTTGTGGGTAGACAGTGACGTCAGCTCCGAGGTGGAGGTACAACACCCCACTTCCCCACCCCCCCCCCTCACACACACCCCTCCCCCCCCCCCCCCCCCCCCGTGTTGAACGCTCACCCAGGACTCATTCGCTAGCCACTGTGTCAACATTCACTATCCAGCCCTCTGTCACCCTATGAGATGTCACAACCAGCCTCGCTCACTTGGGGGAAACTGAGGCTCTGAGAAGCAAGAATAGGAAGCTGTAACAGTCAAGTTGCACTCTGTACCTGTGCCCATGCTCATGACTGAGCCCTGTACTCTGTCACTGCCACCAACCCAGCGTTCTGAGTCCTAGAAGGGGCCCCTTTACACCCTTGGGCTATTCACACCTCCCCTGCACCCACCTCGGGGCAGAGACTGGGGTGCTGTATTTGTCATTGTGCCAAAGTTCTCAGGCAGATCTGTTTAAGAAATTAACAAGCAACGACTGGACCATAACAGACTCGTTTCCCTGTTTCAAGCACACTCTTGCCTCTCACATGCCTTTACTGGCAACGGACATGGAGAGAAACTTGCTGCTCCCATTTCACAGATAAATACATGGAGGCTGCATGTGAGGGGCCCCTGAGGTCCTCGGCTTCACAGTGGTACCAGGTCATAGGTCTGAAGGAGGGAGAGAAGGGAGAAAGCAACGGGGCTCTTTTGGTGTCCCCCGTTGTAACCAGGCCAGCAGAAGTGAGGATACCCTGAGGAGAGGCTTGTGGACCTCCCTTTAGCTATCAGATCACTGAAACATCGGAACCCAAGGCGTTTCACGCTGAGGGAGGGAAAGGCTGAAGAAGCCTGGAGCCAGACAGAAGTGGAGCTTGTCTCCCAGAGACCTCCCAGAGTTCTGAGAATTTGTCAGACCAACTTGCAGGAGAGACTGGAGCTGAGACAGTGATGGGTCAGTGCCGGGCAGGACCACACCCTGACCAGGACTCTCAGCTCTGCGCTCCTCCTGCCCTCTGTTGAAGTCTGGGCTTCATGTCCAGACTCTGAAGATAACAGACTTGGGAGTCACTGGTGAACTCTTTGTCCCTCTTCCCAGTGTGCCCACACCGAATGACTCTCCTTCCTGCCATCACTATTATTTAGCTGTTTAATTCATCTATTGATGACGGCTGTGTGACCGAGCCTGGCTAGTTAGAGTACCAGCTATCTAACGTCTCCAGCACTACCAATGCCACCATGGGATCAGCAAGTCCACTATGTGCCAGTTATATCATAAGAGCTCCTGCCCTGAGTCTAGGAGGTAGAGACTATCCTTCCATCCCAGCAGGAATATAACACACACACCCTCTCGGAATCCACATCCAAAGACAGCATTTTCAGGTCTCAGGCATGTTTGTATAGGTGACCAAAGGTTCTTCACCCGTGGCAGGGTCACCAGCCAGGCCCCTGGCCAGCACTGGGCAGCCATGTGCAGGTGGCAGGGGACAGGTGTGTCCTCAAAGTCAGCATTCAGATATCAGCACTGCACACCAAGTACCTCAGGCCCCCTGCCTCGTGAGGTTGACTGGGCCAGGGGTGGTAACGCACACTGAATAGCACACTGAATACTGCTGAGCAGATCTTTCGACCCCCTGGGCCCGGGAGACCCAGAGTCAGCCTCCCCTGGATGACCCTACCCGTGGATGTCTGTTGATGCTGGCATTTGGCCAAGGACAGCCTCAGAATGCGAACATGAAGGAGCATCTTGCCCACTGGAGTCTTGGCTGTGTTTGGAAGTTCTGGCACCTTCTGCCAGGAACCCTGCTTCCTGGGGGAAAGAATGCTATTGCCTAAATGGGGCTGCCAGAGGACCCCAGTGGGGTTCCTTCAGCTGCTTTGATGCTCATGTGCCCAAAGGCAAACAGCCCCTGCCTCCATGCTGTAGGACCTCCCTCAGAGGGTCCCGAGGAGCCATGACCTACTCTTCAGTGCAGTGTGGTGGGACTTCGGCTGTGGGACTGTCATATACAGAGAACCCTTAACCAGGCTTGCAAGAAGGCTGCTGTGCACATGCTGATACATACACAGACACACAAACATCACACATACACACACATACACCATACACAAACACTCACACACACACACATATACACCATACACACACACTCACACACACATATACACAATACACACACACTCACACACTACACCATACACACACCACATACACAGTCCACATACACACATACAAACACACACGCACAATATACACACCACACACAATCCATATACACACATACAAAGACACACACCATACATACACCATATACAAATCCATATACACACATACAGACACATACACACAATATACACACCATACACACAATCCACTTACACACAAACACACACACACTACACACACTATATACACAATCCATATACACACATATAAACACATAAACACCATACACAGCACACACACACACACATACATATCTCTGTAATATTCATACACACATCCCTATTACATCTCTCTGTCATGAATGCACACATTCATATACACCTCTATATTACACACACACACACACACAAACACTCGGATAATAAGAAAACTGGGGGTGGTGAAATGATCCTTTCCTGGTCTCGGACAGTGGGAGGGACCACCATGGTGGTCTAGCAGGGGCAGTTAGTTACCAGATCACATCACTGAATTAAAGAGACAGAGGGGGATCTTCTGGAGAGCAAGGCAGCTGGAATTGAGAAGACAGAGCACTAAAAAAAGGAGTCAGGAAGAGAGAGGCTTCCAAAACAGTACCAGGATCTCTGAGTTTGTCGACGGTGGGGATGGAGGCCCTGAGAGGCTGGAGAGAGCTCTGCAGCCCGGAAGCTGGGGCCACCTGTGGGCAGAGCACATCTGAGGCAGAGACAGCACAGGGTCCTCCAGCCACAGCTGAGATCTGCTACTGGGTACTGGGAGAGCTTTCAGGAAGCTTGTGTGTTAGTCACAGAAAGCTAGTCCTGTGGAGCAGGCCACCCAGGAACTGCCCTAACAAGGTTCTAGAACAGGCTTCTAGAGGACCAAAAAGATCCATGTGTAACTTCTCTTCTGGAAACAAACCCCACATCACTGTAAAGCAAGACACATCAAGGTCAGCATAGAGTGCCAGGGACAGTGTCAAGCATCTGAATAAAAATTACCAGACACACCAATAGCCAGAGACTGATGCCGAGAAAAACCAGTCAAAAGAAATAGATTCGAGGGTGACAGATGGAGGATATGGGAGTCAGGGATTTCAAAGGCTGTGAGAGATACATTCAAGATTCTGGCCTAGTGGTTCAGGCCTGGCAGTCCAGCCACTAGCAAGGCTGAGGCAGGAGAATTGTAAGTTCACAGTCAGCCCGGGCACTGCAGTGAGACTGTGTCTGTATTAGTTAACCTTTCAGGAGCTGTGATCGGGTGCTCTGACAAAGCAATTAAAGTGAGCACAGGCCTATCTTGACTGACAGTTCCAGGGACAGTTCATCATAGCAAGAAAGCAGCAGGAAAAGAAACCTGAGCCTTTAGATTGCGCTGTACCTCTAAAGCAATCTTAGATTTACTAAGATTAATCATAATGTAAAAAAAAATTTCACCGGAAAATTCTGGAAGAAACAGGACCTAAATCTTTGTGACCTTGGATTACATAAAGATCTCATGTCTATGTCTCTCTAGGCACAATCAAAAAATGTATTCACATTTTAAAAACCTAGGGTTGGAGAGAAGACAGCAGTTAGAGTACTTACTGAAGCCAGTGCTGATATGTGCAGTGGGTCTCTGAGTTCAAGGCCAGCCTGGTCTACAGAGCAAGCTCCAGGACTACCAGGGCTGCACAGAGAAACCCTGTTTCAAAACAACAACAGAAGTGCTTGCTCTTCAATCATGAGACCTATGGTTCACAAATCCCACATGAGGTGGCTCACAGTCATCTGCCACTTCAGCTCCAAGGGAGCAAATGCCCTTTTCTGGCTTCCCTGGACACCTACACACATACACACACACACACACACACACACACACACACATATATATATATATACACATATATAAAGAAAAATCAACCTAATACCTCTCGCTATACATATAGATGATATAGATGATGTAGACAATATAGATTATAGATTATAGGCATAGGCAAAGACATAGATAGATATATGAAGAAATCCTTAAATAGGATGTCATCAGAACTAAAACTATCTCTTTCTGAATGAAAAGCAAGCCCTGTGCCAGGAATAAATATTTGCAAACCACATAATTGACAAAGAATTTGGAACTCTCTCAGCAATAGGAAAATAAGATACATGATTGACAATGAGCCAACTCTCTGAATAAGGTTTTCCCCTAAGATAAATACATGTGAATGGCTTCACCTCCACCAGTCACCATGGCAACCAAACTAAAACCACATTGCAATACCATGATGTACCACTTAGAACAGCCAAACAATTGATAACTAGTTGTTTATTCTTTGGGGAGGGGCCCTCACAGTACAGTGTACTTTGTAGGATGCCTTTACAGGAAGGTATATGTGTTTCTGGAACATATGGAAGTTAGTTCAAGCACTATGGGAAAGACCTGCTTATAAATATATAAACTTATCATAGGACTCTAAAATCTTAAGACCTCTACCCAAGAGGAAGGGACACATGGGTGCTCAGGTATACTCATGGAATCTTGTGTGTGCTTTTAGGAAAAATTGTCAAAATCTGCAGATGTCCCTTACAGTATCCCACTGAATGGAAGAACCTCCACAATGGATGAACAAACAGTAGAATGTTTGATAGAGTACTATACAGCAATGTAAACAGAAGGACATTTGATAGAGTACTATATAGCAATGTAAGCAGAAGGGTGTTTGATAGAGTATTATACAGCAATGTAAACAGAAGGTCATTTGATAGAGTACTATACAGCAATGTAAGCAGAAGGATGTTTGATAGAGTACTATACAGCAATGTAAACAGAAGCTCATTTGATAGAGTACTATACAGCAAGGTAAACAGATGACGTTTGATAGAATACTATACAGCAATGTAAACAGAAGGAATATTGATATACTTGTTGAAATGTTGCTATACATGATGCCAAAGAGATGCCAAGCTGTAAGATTCAGTTTCTATGATATTCTTGGAAAAGACAAATTATAGGTACAGAAAACAGAACTGTGTCCTCCATATGTGGAAGCCCTAATTTTCTGGAGATAAGGCTTTGAGGACACAAAATAAGGTTTAAAGGGGTCACAAGGCAGGGGCTCTCAACCTCCCTAATGCTGTGACCCCCCTAATACAGTTCTTCGTCTATAGTTGGTTGGTAACTCCCACCAACCGTAAACTTTTTTCATGGCTACTTCATAACTGTAATTTTGCTTCTATTATGAATAGTAATGTAAATATCTGTGCTTTCCAATGGTCTCAGGCAAACCGTGTGAAAAGGTTCTTAAATATCCAAAGGGGTCGAGACCCACAGGATGAGAACAGCTGTTGTAAGAAGTCCTGACCCAAGAGGATTGGTGTCTTTACAGAAAGAGTGAGAAGGCCGATCCCCTCCACACGCACCTCAACAGCAAGAAGGCCCTGACCTGAAACCAGGCAAGATGCCTCCTCAGACTCCAAGACTGACACCATGTGGATCTTAAGACCTCAGATGTCCATAACCACAGGACCTAGGCCCACAGCACATCCATGGTACAGCAGGGCTAGGGATGCAAGCGGCTCCTCACGGGCAAGCATGGGACACCACAGGACATGGGTGATGGACGGATTGTGTGCCTTGGCAGTAAGGCATTCCACAGCTCTATGAGCTTGTCAGAATCCATAGATCGGAGCTGGAGAGGGGTGGCGCTCGGCAGGGGATCCAGCTAAGTTCCCAGCGCTCATGCTGAGCAGGTCAAAACAACATGACACTCTAGTCAGGGATCCAACACCTTCTTCTGGTCTCCACCGGCACCTGTACTCATATGCACCCCCATTATACACACACACACACCATACCACATACACAACCACACACCACACATACACACCCCACACACATCACACACAAATCTAAAAAAAAAAAAAAATTCACAGAACTTACATAAGGAAGTGTGCATGAACCGTCAATAACAGAAGCCAAAGAGGAAAAACCCGCCTCTCTCACAAAAAGACAAAAAGCAAGAGAAGCAGACTCAAACATGAGACTTAAGGGTGTGGCAGGAAACTACGAGCCTGACAAGAGGTCACCTGTAGGGTCACCTGCAGGGTGGGGGTATTGGGAGTGTCAGAGGGAGGGGCAGCTGAGTTGAGCCTCCAGGAGGAAGGCAGCTGCAAGCAGGGCAGACAAGAGGAGAGGCGGCTCAGTCTTGCCTGACAAGAATGAGAAGCCGAGTTTGAGTCTCAGGATCCACAAATAAAGAGCTGAGCTGGTGTCACGTGCTTGAAATTCCATCCCTGGGGAGGCAGAGACAGGAGGATCCTGGGGCTCCATGACCACCCAGTCTAGCATCACTGGTGAGCACCAGGCCAGTGAGAGACCTGTTTCAAAGGAGGTGGATGGTGAAGGTTGTCCTCTGGCCTACACACGCGTGTGCTCGCACACACTGTGGGCACACCTATGTCCATTCACATACTCAGCATGTTCAGGACTTTTTTTTTTAAAGGAGACCTAGACCGTGGCTCACCTCACAGAGGGATGGGTGGGAGAGAGACTCAGGCCGGGAAGGAGGGCTAGGAACACTCAGAAGGCCTCAGGCTCCAGGCCTAGAACTTGGATTGAGCTCCAGAAACTGAACCTATAGCAATACAGGCTGGCTGTACAGGAAGCAGAGACAGAACTTTCCCATCCCTGCCCTGGAAGATGAGGAGGAAGACTGCAAGGCGTGCACAGAGGCTCCTGTCTGTCAGTTGTCACTTGATGAGGGACCTTCCCAGGATACTTACCTCAGAGCATCCGTCCACTGGCCACCGTAGACCAGTATCAACCTGTTGAGTGTGGGAACTTTTAGGGCAGGCTCCCAAGCCCAGAACAAGAACCCAGCCTCTTCCAAGTTGAGCTGGGAGATCTCCCTCTCCTGTTCTGCCTTACTTCACACCAGCCACAATGCATGGCTTGTGGCCTTTGCATATGTGAGAGTTGGCTCTGCCTGAAACTCTCCTCTCCTGATACCTATGGGCCTTCCAGGCAGCTATTTCTCAGGACTTTCTCAAATCTCTTCCTTCAGTGCAGCCATTTTGACCACTCTAGCTAAAGCAGTGCACACATAGACACCTAATGCCCACCCACTTATACCCAGATACCTACATCTTCACCCTCTCAAAGATATCCAGATGCCCACCCAGACACACATACTCTCATCCAGTCACCCACATGTCCTCAGAACAAGGGCTTCATGAGGTCCTTCACAGCCTAGCCACACCCTGTCTATCTACAGAACTGAGCTCAGTATGGGAACACACAACTCTAAGCTGTGGCTCCCAAGAGGAGCAAAGCGTCATGGGATCCTATGCCTGTCTCTTGAGGCTGAGGCAGGGATATCACCCTTGGCTGGGTCACCTTCTTCCCTCTCTTTCTCTACCTGAGGTTGTTGTTCAAGTTCTCCTCTTCTTCTGAGAAGATTTCTAGGATCTACTTCAGGCTGAAGGAAAGGCTCCGTGGAGCTCCCACCATACCATCATCAGTTAATGTGTGGATCGGGTGCTGTGGCAACTGTGCCCCAGTGATGCGTCTCTGGAATGTAGCTGAGGACTACTCTTGTCAAAGACCACATCACAAGTCACCTCAGCGCCTAGCACCAGAGCCGCTCATCTGTCCTCAACAACCATCAGGTGAATGGAGGAAGGATGGAGGAAGGACCAATGGAAGGAGGATGGATGGAGGGAAGAATGATCCTGGATTCATAGGTGGGAAGATGGGAGGAAGATAGCAGATATCCCGATGGTATAGGTGAATGGGTATGGTAGGGTTTTGGGTCCTGAGTCTGCTCTGCCACAGGGCATGGCCGCTGGGGAGACAGGACACAGGAAGTGACCACGCTTACCACACACTGTTGCTGGGCTGGTGTTGGGCCACAGGGAAGCCCTGGGACACCACTCTGGGGGTAGAGAAGCCCAGTCTGGCTGGCGAGGAGGCTGGGGCTGTCTGGTTCTCAGGCTCCTAGACACCCAGATGCCACTGGATGCTGCAGAAGAGCTGGGCTGGGGGGGGGGGGGCGGGAGCGGCTGCAGGTTGGGTCTAGCCTAGGGCCTGAGGGAGGGGGAGGGAGGAATTCTGGATTGTCCCTCATCCCTGGGGACAATTTTTGGCTTGACAACAGCAGCAGGCTTGAGCTCGGGCTTGGTGGTGGCCGTGCCTGGGAGCACAGAGAGACCTTCTACAGGAAGGATGGCAGCTCTGTAGGCGAAAGCCTTTTCCATGACTCCCCACAGCAGATCCCAATGTAAAGAGGCAGTCCATGGTTTTAAGACATTTATTGTCCTGGCAGAAAGTGGATGAGTAAAACCATACCCCACTTCTCAGGGTGGGCCTGAGATTAAACACCTTTGGCAGGGAGGCATGTCTGGGAAGGAAAGCTTATTGGCTAAGCCCCCAGGCCTTTAAGCACTTCATTAAAATGGAGATTTATCTTGAGCCTCTGTGACCACAAGTCACATTCTCTAAAAGTGGAGGGGCTTGGGAGCATTGCCTTTACATGACTGATGGCCACAAATCTGGGGAGGGCTGCAGCTAGTGGCAGGGGCCTGGTGCCTGTGAACAAACAAAGCACCTACTGTCCCTTCAGGATTTCCAGGACTTCAAGCCTTAGCTCAACCAGAGGCCAAGCTACTTTTCATGGTCCCACAGATGAATAGCCAGATGAATGAATGACTGAATGATAAATGGAAATAAGGGCAGATACATGGTGGATGGGAGAGAAATGGATAAGTATGCAGTTGACTGGATGCATGGTAGAATGGATAGATGGATGGATGGATGGATGGATGGATGGATGGATGGAGAGATAGATGGGCAGATAGTAGAGATGTGGTCATTGGAGGAGATGGGGAGCTATAGATTGTTGGGTACCTGGCTGGATGGGCAGGTAGACAGCAGACTCTTGACTGGAGGGAGGGAAAAAGGGAAGGAAGGAGAAAGAAAAAGAGGGAGAGGTCAACTGATGAATGAATAGATGCATAGACTGCTTTTTCTTGTTCCTAAAACAAGGTAGCCTCTTGGGATTCTTGGGGTTTTAAGTCCAAGAAGAAACTCAACAGTACCCTACAGCCAACAGTGCCCCAAAGTCAATAACTGAAACTCCCAGGGTCCTAAGGGCGTCAGTTAGCCCTTCCTCCCTACCTACTTCCTGGCAGCCATGACACAATCACCCCAGGGTATGCTATCCCTCTCCCTTATGACATACACATTCATGCTCATATGCATGAGGACATGTCCACAGGATGGCCACATTCCCTCCCCCCTCACCCCCGAGATATCAGGACCTTGCTCAGGGGTGTGTGTGAGCCTGCAAAACCACACAAAGCCAGCTTCCTTGGGTATCTTGTTCTGGGCAGGCAAGGGCGCAGTCTGGAGATGGGAGGGGGCAGGGAGCCTCTCCATCTCTGCTCACCTGCTCCTGCCATCTGGTCCTGCAGGCCTCCCACAGCCCTGCCACCCCTCAACCCTCCTCCCTCCTCTCTCTCCAGAGACCTCTGTGGGTTCTGGAGATTCCCACAATCCTTGTGATCATGGAACTGAACACCTGGGACAGCTTTTGCTTTTTTTAAGGTAATCAATGGCACCTGAAGCTGGTCCTCCTTTGGGAAGGCCGTACCCCAGAGCCACCATCCCACCTGAGGTCCTGAAGGAGCAAGAAAGAAGTAGCTCATTTCTTAGTGGGCCCTGGGCCTAGGGACCGTGGTGGTAGCTTAGACTTCTGGGAGCCCAAGATTTGTAAGATCCTCATGGCTGATTACAAAAGCTAACCCCACCCACACTGTTTATATAACTTGAGTGCAAAGGAAACCCCACAGCACATATATTTTATTTTCAAGAGTTATGTATGTTACCTTTAATTTTCTGTTTATCAGTGTTTTACCTGTGTGTATGTCTATGCATCACTCACATAACAGGGCCATGGGGAGCAAGAGGATGGTATTGAATCCCCTGGAACCAGGCTTACATACAGTTGTGAGGCACCATGTGGGCCCTGGGGATTAAATCTAGAAGAGCAGCGAGTGCTCTTAGCCACTGAGCCTCTATAATAAATCTGTTTTAGAGAGTTGTCTGAACTATACATGGGGAACTCAAAAACAGCAATGGCATTCATACTCTGCAGCCTTCAGGAGGTGCCTCTGTCTCCTCTGGCTGCATTTTAGTTGGGGTGGCAATGATTATATGAGAGCCCCTTCCACAGGGACAGTGCAGCATGGTCAGCCTGCCAAGACTGGGGTGTGGTTAGCCCAGCTAGCTTAGCTTGTAAGCTGCCCTCGGGGCAGGGGCTGGAGCGATGGCTCAGTGGTTAAGAGCTCTTACTATTGCCAAGGATCCGGGTTCACTTCCCAGCACCTACAAGGTGGCTCACAATCATCTGTATCTATAGTCCCAGGGCATCCCTGGGGCACTGTCTCAGCACAGCAAACATCTACTGGGCAAAGGGCTCAGCACTATGAAGTGCTTACCTTGCAAGCGTGAGGACCTGACATATAGCTCACATAAGCCAGGTAAGGTCCAGTACTACAGTGGCAGACACAGGAGGGTCCCTGGGGATTGCTGGCTAGCCACACACACGAACACACACACACACACACACACACACACACACACACACACATACACACACAAATAATACTGATTTACTTATTTTTTTTTTTATCACATAGGAAAGTTCCTTTAGCTTCATGGTCTTCTGCTATTAGTGACTGCATCTGGGATACCTGGTCTGTTATTAGTGTCTGTGTCTGAGATAACCCGTGTACTTTCTTGCTGGAGAGGGTGAGACATCAACCTGTTCAGATCCCTCCTTTCTTCCCCTCCTGTGACCACAGTTGGGTACCTCTGATACTGAGAGAAGCCTGGTACAGGACATAAAGCCTGCTCACTACAGACCTGAGCAGGAAGCACTGCAGTGAATCCTTCTAGCATCTCTCCTTGAGGTCTACAGAGACTTAATATGAGGCCCACCTGGGGTAGGTTATCCCAGGGCCCTCCTCATGGGCCCAGAGTGTCCCCCAAGGAAGGCCAGGGAAGACAGGGCCAGACGTTGTGATGCACATGTGCAAATGAGGGGCCTTCCAAAACTTCATACATTGATAGTCTGAGGTGCTTCCTGCAAACACCTGGACACAAGGGTCTCCTCAACTTCTCTCCTCAGGTCAGAAGCAGGCTGGACACCCAAGGGACTGGCCTGAGGTGCTATGGAAAGAAGGACAGAAGGTGACAGAAGGAAGGCATTCTGGTGAGGGTGTGGTCCAACCCACAGGCCCTGGGATTTTGGTCAACAGTCATTCACTCACACCCTTGAGTAAGGCATTCAGACCTGCAATTCCAGACACTACCAGGTGGAGGTGCTCAGTCCTGTAGTGAGAGATATAAGCCTCTCGGTAATACAGAGAATGTGGGCTGTGCCTGATACCCTGAGTTGAGTGAGCATCAGGGAGGAGTTTAGTCAAGTGTGAGGGCTGATCATGGCCCCCATTTTATGGAGATGAGAGAAGCTGTCTTTCCCTAAGGCCCTATCTCATCTTCTACCCAACTCCCAACACACACTGACCTGCAAAGTCTACTACCATGAGAGTGTCCGGGACCAAGCTCAAGTTTGGCATTACTCAGGTAGGAGGGCCATGGTGACGGCGAGAGCCTGGAGTTCTTCTGAACAGCTTAGCATGACTTTTTCTGCCTTTCTAGAAAGTTCTCCCACCGCTCAAGCCTCTGTGATTTCCTCTAGATAATAGTCACCCAGTAAGGCAATGTCTCCCATCCCTCTTGGCTCCAGGAAGCTATGAAGAAGTCAAGCTTCCCAGAAGCGCAGCAGAGCAGCCAAGTCCAGCAAGGACTTGTTCTTAAGGCCCCCCTCCGACTCAGGTCACACCAAGTCTGGTGCTCCAGGTCTTGCCCTAGCTACACACTTCCTCACTCGGGGACTCATGTTCTTAACCCTGCAGTCTACAGCCATGCCATGCACAGATCTTGGGCTATCCCACTTCCAGGATCTCACTGTTTCACGCTCCTTACCACAGGCTTTCCCAATTCCCCACTGACTTGAGATGAAGAGCCCATTCTCCATTCCTAGGGCCTATGTTTGCGACCGCCTGAAAGGACCCTATCCTCAGCTTCCCCCACTGAAGAGTGGGTTTATGATAGCCTTATAGGGAAGGTAGAGACAAGTCCACAGGACTATGCAAGTAGGAACCAGACTGGCCCACACTGTTCTGCCACCATCCCACACTGACACACCTCAGATAGGTGGCTCGATAATTTATCATCTCCTCCTGTCTCGGGGCACCTTCTTTGGGTGGGTGCAAGAGAGGGAACAGCTGCTTTGTCAGCCACAGTCTCTGACCCCAAACCCTCCTTTCCCTTATGGCCACTTAACAATTAATGCAACTCAGTTTGCTTGCCTAGTGTTCATGAAGCCCTTGGTTCAGTCTCCAGGATCCCATAGACAGGAGCATGGCAGCGCATGCGTGGAATCCCAGCTTTCAGAGGTAGAGGCAGGAGGATTAGAAGTCCTAGGTCATCCTCAGCTACAGAACAAGTTCAAGGCCAGCCTGGGCCATCTGAGTGAGACGCTATCTCCAAAACAAACAATGAGTAATGTCCTGGGGTGGGGTGGATGTGCCGCCCACGCCTGAGCCTGGGTTGTGTGCACACTTGGTAAGTCTCCACCCTTGGACTTTACAGGTAGATGTAATGAACACTTCACCTGGGGGACCTGGGTGCCTGAAGGGGCTCAGTCTGCTGACAAGGAAGTCCTTGAGAATTAAAACATGCTCCCAAACCCGTAAAGGCACAGATGGACTTCAGGCCCTTGCCTGTTCTCTGGGCAGACGAAGCCCATGGGTAGGGCAAAGCTAAGTCAGCAAAAGCGGGGTATGGAGCAGATCAGGTGACCTATGTAAGGGGACACGTGGGTCCCCTTCCTCCCACTGCCAGACTGACTGGGGAGGTTCTGTGGCTGTTGGGGCCGGAGTCCAGATGGGGCCCAGTAACCACTGCACTGTAGAACACACGGCCTTTGATATTCTATCTCCCCGCTCTGTCTCAGTTTCTCCTTTTGCCCCCTTTCAGCCGTATGCCAGGCAGAAGGCTGGAGGGGTTTTCTTGTAAAAACAATCTCCAGGCTTCTTTTGACTGTACTCAGCCGGTGAGCAGCGCTGTGGGTGCGGGCAGAGGCACAAGACTTTAGAAGACTTTAGTGTTCAATACAAGATAGGAGCTTCCAGTGTTGAAGTAAGGCTCCTTCTACGGTGTGTGTGTGTGTGTGTGTGTGTGTGTGTGTGTGTGTGTAGCTGTGCTTGCACCTCTGCACACAGGTACAGAAGTCAGAGAAGGGCACTGAACGCCCTGCGCTATCACTCTCTGCCTGAGGCAGAGTCTCTTGCTGAACCCAGAGTCAGGGTTAAGAGCTGGCAAGCCTCCTTTCTCCACCCTGCATGCACAGAGCCTTATCTAGCGGTTTATGTGGAGGCTAGAATTTAAACCAGGTCCACATGCTCTCTTCCCACACACCTCAGAGCAATTCCCCATTCTGAGAGTCAATTCTGATCACCCTGGTTTAAATATGAAGCAGTCAGTATCAAGTGTGCTATTTTTACAAAAAGAGGAGAAACTCCTAAAAGGAAGCTGGAGTGACTTTCCTGCCTGTGGCATGGCTACAGAATAACTTTGTTCCCATAGAGGAGGTGGCAGGGTGGCCTAGGACCTGAAAGCCTGCTCCATCCTCTGGTGGCTGAGAATCTTACTCCCGAATGCTCATCTGTGACACTGGTGCCTGAGGACAGTAGATTTGGAAGCATGGGCAAGGGGAGGCCACACTCTGGGTCACAGGACACTGTGTGGCAATTTTAACTCAGAGAAAAGATGCGTGCCAATCAGAGCGCTGCCTGACTGAAGTGGGGCTGGATAAAAGACACAAGAATGTGACATGCAGAGAAGACAGAGGGGGACATTTCCAAAGTTAGTTAGTGAAAGGCCACCCTGCCCACGTTTGCACTGAGTTAGACAACTTCGAGATCCTCTAAGCAGGCTGCAGATATGCACTCATCACTCCGCAGAGGACCCAAGTTTGGGTGCCAGTGCCCATGTCCCGTGGCTCGCTACACTTGTAATTCCAGACCCAGGGTATCTGATGCCGTCTTCTGGCCTCCTTGGGCACTGTGTTCACATGCACATACTCTACACACACACACACACATACACACACACACACACACACACACACACACACACACACTTAAAAATAAAAGAAATCCTTTTAAAAATACTCAAGTGAAGCTGGGCGGTGGTGGCGCACACCTTTAATCCCAGCACTTGAAAGGCAGAGGCAGGAGGATTTCTGAGTTCGAGGCCAATCTGGTCTACAGAATGAGTTAAAACAAAACAAAATAAACAAACAAACAAACAACCCAAGCGAAAGCTAGTTCCTGGACTGAAGCCAGAGAGGCCCCCCCGCAGCTGAAGGCTTTCAGGCTTCCCTCTCACAAACGTGTGGAGCGAGTAGACCCCAAACCAAGCAGAATACAGATGACGCCACCACCCACCCTGTGATCAACTTCTAGAAAGGAAAAGCGCAATGTCTGAAATGAAGTGTTCAGTGGACGCAGAGAGTCCGTGCGCCAGAAGAAACCCCGGGGTACTTGGCGGCTGAGCAATGGACACTCTCTGCAATGGCGTGCATGCAAGAACAAGGCCTCTGACATCTGCAGCCTGAACGATGATGCCAAGCCATCCGGAAACTCTGTCTCTCTAACTCTCTATCTCTGCCTTGCAGTCTCTTCATCTCTGCCTCTCACTCTCTCTGTCTCTTTCATACCTCCTCCCCTCCCATCTCCTTCATGTCTTTGGGTTAGGGTTATTCTGAGGGCT
This sequence comes from Apodemus sylvaticus, assembly GCF_947179515.1. Taxonomy (NCBI): domain Eukaryota; kingdom Metazoa; phylum Chordata; class Mammalia; order Rodentia; family Muridae; genus Apodemus; species Apodemus sylvaticus. The sequence continues at coordinate 59,843,966 of NC_067472.1, read as the reverse complement.
GGGGAGCCGCCCAGGAGGTTTAGAGGCAGCAGGTATGAGCAGGACCAGAGCTCACATAAATGCCAGGTGGGCGTGGTGCTTCCCCATAATCCCAGAGCTCAGGAGGCTCAGACAGACAGGGGTCTACGGATCATTCTGACCAGCTAGACTAGCCACACCGGATCAGCTGAGAGACTGTCTCAAGGAAAGAACAATATGGGGAGCAATTGGGAAAGATTCCCAGTCTCACCTTGAACCTCCACACACAGGCACCTGATCATATCCATGTATGAACAACACACACATGTGAACACGAACACACACAACAAAGAAAACTACCTGAAAAAAGTTATTTCAAAAATAGCTTATATGGGTGGGTTGGGCGGGTGGAACATACCCAGAGACCTGCCAAGACACCTAGAGGTCCACCCACCATGTGGCCCACCCTCAGTAGGAGCTACTACGATGTGCAAGTGTGTGGTGGAGAGGTGGGAGAGAAACTAAATCAGAACGGTTTGAGCGCTATGACGGAGGACAGACCTGGAGATGGGAGGGTGGAGAGGAACAGCCTGATGTGAGTAGCCTGCCCCGACTCCTGAGGCCACGGTGGAGTCCCCGCCCACGCTGCTGCTGAGGGCCATGTCTGGGCCCGTGACCAGCATGCAGTGGTGTGGATGAGGGAGGGTCCCAGTATCCAGTGGTCTCCCCGGAGTGGAGACAGTCCTATCACTGTTACATGCAAGTGGGAGGCCTCTGCTGATCACAGAGTGTAGCAAAAATGACAAGATGAAACAGAGATGTCTTTGGCAGAGCACAGCAGCCGAGGTGCCTCCAGAGCCTGGACACCAGGCTCAGCCTTGAGCACAGGTCAACATCAGCACCTGCGATTCTTTACAAAGCCTCTTCCTCTACCACCATGACCCGCTTTCCCTCAGAGATAGGCTCCTCCCACCTGGAGTCCCCCATAGGTGTAGGGTAACTCTTCTGGCCAAAAGAGTAAATACGACCCAGAACAAGCCTGGCCTTCTGGGTCTCAGTAATTGGCCAGAGATGGTGATGTAGCCCATTCCTGACCAATGAAACTATTGCTTCAGAACCCTGGAATTCTGCTGGCCTGGCAGGAAATGAGGCTTCTCAGGGTGTCACTACCTGTGTGCACAAGGAGAGCAGGGAGGAGGTTAGTGGAGCACACCGTGGTGTGAGGGGGGAGGGCACAAGCCTGGTCCAATGCGTTTTGGCTAAATACACTTTGAGTCGTGTCTCCTGTCTCTGACCGACATCACTCCGAGGCAGTTGATTCAGATCCCAGAGGCCTCTGCCCAGCATGCCCATCAGGGCTGCCACTGGTCCTCCACACGGCAGCCGGCTGCGCCTCTCTCCCCAGGCCGCTCAGAGTGAGGGGTGTAATTTATGGTAGGAAGCTCTTAACAGCGTGGGTGCTTTGGGAGAGCTTGTGACAATAGGCATAAAGCCGGCATTTAACCAGTGTGAATGGAGCCTAGATTTACTGTCTGGGCCAGACGGGATTTTTGTCCACAAGTCATCTCGGAGTACATTGACCACTAAAGGCTTCAACAGAAGACGAGGGCCAAACAAAGGAAGTCACTTTTAAAAGGAACTTTGTCAAGGAGGTTTAGATGTCCACCAGATAGAAAAGGCGCGGCTGTCCTCGCCGGTGACAGCCGACCTGCCCAGTTGCAGCAGATCAGAGGGAGATGCTAATGAAGTCGTTTGAATGCCGTTTGATGGACCCAGAAAATAGGACCCATGTCCCTAAGCCTGCAGCAAGGTGAAGGAATCAAAGAAGGTGGTGGCCTTTGGGTTTGCCGCAGGGACAAGGCACCATTGTCCCAGCCGCCTTTTGCAGCTACGAAGTGTTTTTAGATACAGTGTTTACCAACGGAGAAGTGTGTTTTTAGATTGTGTTCACTAACGGAGACGCAAAGCCTGGCTGGCCCAGTCCCACAAAGTTTATGACCAGGAACAAACTTCTTAGAAGGGAAAAGAAAACAACTCGGAGCAGGCTGGGAAAGGCCCGTACATGAGCCTCAGCTCCGCAGGGCTGGGCCCAGCCTAACCGGGGAGGGGGGGAGGGGGCACACAGCAGCCTGGCAAAACAGAAGGCATAGCAGACACAAGGGTGTTGCCTTTCCAGAACAATCAGAAAGAGAAGGAGGCTTGACCGTGCTCCGAGTCCCCTGACAGCTCTCAGTGTGGCTTGTCACATTCCTGTCTTCTTATGACAATCCCCTTCCCCTCTTGGGCCCCCTCTCGCCCGAGTTCACAGGCTGCAGACTCTGAGAAACTGCACCGCTCAATTTGGGTAGTTGAGACTATTTAGGGGCTGATATCCTTGAACCGGCTCCCTGGCCAGTGGTTGGGGCGGTTTCCTTTCAACTTGCATGATAGCCTCCAGCCTCAGAGCTCACTCCAGACCCTAACTGCCAGCTCCACTGGCCAGGGGCCCTATTCCGTCTCACTCCTGTGGAGCACTTTTCTGCAGCAGAACCGTCACTTTGGCAGATCCCTGGTCTCCCTCAGCCTGATCTACCCTGTATTCACTGCTGAGGCTAGGCAGGCTCTTGGGTTGAGCCTCTGTAGCCCAGCTCTTTGCCTGGCCTCTGACTCCAGTACCTTTCCCAGCATGCTTTCTATCAGAGCTGATCCTGTTCAGAAAGGAGTGCCCAGAGCAGCAGCTCAGCTGCTAGGCATAGTTAAGATAGGCATGTTCTTGGGACACACATCCCAGGGGTGTGGGGCAAGGCAGGGATGTGGCTCCTTATAGGAGCTCTAGCCACATCCTGAAAGGAAACTCAGGTAAAGTAGATGTCTCTGCTCCCTGTCAGGATCTGGGACTCTTCCCAACCTTGCAGTGGGTGGCTATAATTTGGGGATATCGCGGCAGCCTAGGAGACAGGCTGATCCCCAGAAGGGGCTGTATTCACATCTGAGGGCTGCCAGAGGAAGCAGCCATGAGCGAAGGGTGGGTCACAGTAAGAAGAGTTCTGGGAGCAGAAACTGAATCAAGGTTGACAAGGTGGGCTCTCCTGCCCAGGTGCCCCAGGAACTGGAGAGAAACTGATCGATGCCAAGGAAAGTGCTCCGGCCCCAAGGCCAGGGCAGCACAGGGAGGGACAAGCGGGGGTCGGGGGAGCACACACTGAGCTGCAGCCTACCTGAGACTTCTGGCTGTTGTTGGTCATCAGCTGGATTGATGAAGGAATAAGCATAAAAGATGACAAAGCAGTCAGTCCTTTTAAAAACTTTTGTTAAGCTGGGCAGTGGTGGCGCACGTCTGTAATCCCAGCACTCTGGGAGGCAGAGGCAGGTGGATTTCTGAGTTCAAGGCCAGCCTGGTCTACAGAGTGAGTTCCAGAACAGCCAGGGCTACACGGAGAAACCCTGTCTCAAAAAAACCAAATCCCCGCCCCCCAAAAAAAACCCAGAAAACCAAACAAACAAAACTTTTATTAGCAGAAACCTTCCCCTGAATTTATAGGAACAAGGAAAAGAATGGCTAGTTTGGCCAAGGTAGTATGGGGTAGGAGACACCCTACTGACCCTGGGAATAAGGTGGTGGCCCCATGGCCCCATATCAGTGTCCCTGCTGTGACAGATTGCCCTAACCCTTCCATAGACCACAACCCCATGAGGCATGATAACAGACACCTTAATCCTCTCCGTAGCCACACAGTGATGTCATTTTCCATGCTATTACCTCCACCACAACCATCACCGAAACCATCGCTCAGTGTTGTAAAAAGAGCCATCCAGGCACCTTCCCCACTCGAGTCCATGGCTTCCCACAGCCTGCCGCTCGGTGCTTAGCATGGGTCTGGCCGACCTATCCGCTTCTTTACTGAACTCCTACTCTTTGAACAGCATAAGCACTCAGACCGAAGCAGTGAACAAAGTGGACTCGATCTCAGACCCTGAGGAGCTCACACATGGATTAGGGCAAAAAAACGTGCAAGCAACAAACACACAGCAAGTCCACACCAAGGAGAGCAGCACCTGAAGCAACTTCTATGTGCCAGGCCCTCCAGGAAGCCTGTGGGAAGACAGAAACGTTCATGTGTGAGAAGCTAATCACACCTCACGCTGGATAAAACAAGGAAACCCCCAGCCTGGCACTTGCCAATTAAATATCACTGGAGTGATGCAGAGTCAATGGGAAAAGCAAGGAGGCAGGCTGGCAGCAAGTAGCAACAGGTGAAGAAACCTGGAAAAAAGTCCCAGGGTGCAAATACCAAGAATGAGACAGGAGTTGGCACTACAGACACTACAGCACCAAAATACTAAACAGAGCACCAAGCTCACCCAATGCTCTGGCAGCTTGTGTGATCTTGATCCAGTTTTTGAAAAAAAAAATCACAATATAGATAAATTGAATTTTTTTAGGGAGATTAAATCCACAAGTTCGTAACTCCTCCCACTGGAAATCTCCAGGTACCAATATTTCACTGGAGAATCCCACTAACAGAAGTCCATAGAATCACACAATAGTCCACAGAATTTCTTCCAGGGAACAGAAGAAGGAGCCATCTACCTGTACACTGTAGGAGTTCTGTGTCATTCTGATCCCAAACCAAAGGCAGCACAAGGAAGGGGGAGGAGGAGGGAGGGAGGAGGAGGGAGGGAGAAGGGGGAAGGAGGAGGAGGGAGGGAGGACACCATAGACCAACAGCCCTTACAAACTTCTCACAGGTTTATCTGTAATCACCAGATCCTGACATCCTTCCACAGGCATGGAATAGTAGTCAGCAAGGAAACGGAAGAAACTGTCAGACATCCAACCACATAGATGCATTTCCAATGAGTTATATTGAATTAAGACAACATAGTCAGGCTAGTTGGCCTTCCCTGGACTAGGAGACAGTAACCACCAACTACCTGGGACTCCCCTGAATATTTTATTAATAATATTCCAATTCTGGAAACAACTCAGATGGCCAAGAGAATGAACGAAAAAAATTAAAAGCAAGAAAATACTGAGAAATTGCTCAAGCAACTTCTATACAATGTTCCCCTGATTCCAGGAAACATGGGGAGGTTTTGTTTTATGTTTTTAGTTTTCTGGGACAGCATCTCATGTAGCACGGGCCACCCTTGAATTTGCTATGTAGTTAGGGATGACCTTTGACTTTTAACCCCTGCCTCTACCTCCCAAGTGCTGAGATTAGAAGTGGACCACAGCACACCTGGCGAGGAAGGCAGTCTCCTTTGTTGGATGAGTTCTCCATTGATGGATGAGTCCCTGGGAGGGATGGGAGAGGCTGAGCCCAGGTCAGGGTCTGTCACTAAAGGAGTACCGGCCCAGGAGGTTCCAGAGACGGATGCCTGGGTAGGAACTACTCCCAGCTACTGGGTAGTGCCACAACCACCCCCGATGCAGAGGCCCAAGCCTCCCCCTTGCAGGGATGCTCTGCTTGAGCTAGTGAGCTCTGATGAAGGCAGAGGCAGGCTGCAGAAGCCCAGCCCACGGGGCCCTGGATAGGTACCCTGCAGAGAGATGGGCTGTCCTGGGAAGGGGAGTGAAAGCCAATCCTGGTGGGAAAAAAAATCCAGGCAGAGGCCGCAGGCTGTGCCTTGCTGGCACTGCCAGTGCAGGCAGTTAATAACTGCCTCCGGAGTGGCAGCAAATTCCCAGGGCAGGGAGCCACTCCACGGCTGGGTTCCATTCCCAGGGGCTGCGTGTGGATGGCTTCACAGAGTGATTCACAGCCATACTTGGAATAGTTGACAAAGCACCTCTAACCTGGAGGGGAGGAGTGTGCCGGAGATACTGGCGCAGGGCAGGGCTGCACTCTTCTCTCCAGTGGTTCTGGGAGTCTCTGCTCATCACTCTCTACTGTGAATGCTTCTCCGATGAAAGCTGAGAGATGCGTTAGTCTTTGGGCATGACAATTAGTCACTGGGTCTAGGGTCTATGACAGGTCTAGCCACAAGTTCTTAGCCCTAACAACGGTGCCAGATTTGGGCTCCGTGAACCATAACTCTGGTCAGAAAGTGGTTGGTTACTCTCAGGACACTCGTGCCGCCGTACCAGGGGGCATGGCTTCCCAGGTCCATGGTTACTGTAACTCTCAGAGTCATCGCTGGATAAGACTGGGGATTACTTTCTCCTCTCATAATGTGCCTAGAACCTTCCAGCAATGTGAAAGCTAACTGGTAGGGGTCAAGTTTCCAGTTCAATACCACCTTGATTTCTCCACGTTTTATGACTCAAGCACGTGGTGTCTCCAGCAATCTGGTCTGACTGTCAAGTTCTGGAGAGTTTCCAAGAGCAGTGGCAGCAGCCTGTAATGTTTGGAGGGCGACGGGACCCCATTGACCAACAGTTCCAAAAGAAGAAACTCGTTCCTGTGGTGTCTGGTAAGGACATGCTGCCTTCAATCTGGGGTCACTCCAGTTAAAGTCTTTTTATATGTGCATATGCATATTATTTTAGGATGTTCCTATAGCAATAGGTTTCCATGTGGTGTTTTTCAAAAGATGTGAGTGTCAATCATCCCTCCCCATACTCCTGCCTCTGCCCTCCCCTCCCACTCCCACCCCCACCCCCCACCCCCAAGGCTTCAGGGTAGCATCAGAAGAGGAGGAGGTAAAATTGGAGAGTCGGAGGTGATGGATGACTACAAGGAGACATTGTTTCCTGTGCATGAGGGCTCCACCCACAGTCACGTGTCCTAGGCCTCAGTTCTCTGAAGCAGTGAGACCAGAGAGGGCAGTGAGTTTCCTCAGATCACACAGCACAGACTGGGCCAGGGGTGGTGTTCTACTGTGTGCAAAGGTTCCCACTGAGGCAGGGCAGCTGTAAGGCAGGGACATCATGACAGACCCTCCTCTCCCACTGGTGACATCCTTCTGGGCAGACATAGAAATCCATCAGAGAGCTGCAAACGTTTCTTTCCTTTAACTTGTGTGTAAAACCGCCTCTTCCAAGGGTGTGGTGCCAAGTGGAGTATTTGAGAGGTGGTCACATCATGAGATTAAAGTCCTAGTGGATGGCATCCTGCCTTTACAGAAGACCCCCCCCCCAAAGTGTCCCTGCCCCTCTCAATAATGAGGACACAGGGTGAAGGTACACCTGTGAACCAGGAAGTGCCTCTTACCAGGTTCCCAAGCTATAGGCACCAATCTACTAAGCTCTTTGTACCAACACCAGGAAGTGCTGAATGGCAAACCAGGAGGAGGCCATGCAGGGAAGAGAGTGGTGCTGAGTCCCTGTCCTCCCCTCCCCTAGCGGCTAGCTCTCTGGGCAGGAAAATTCCTTGGCAGAACCCATGAGAGGCTGAACAGTTCCTGGCAGCTGCCTTTACTTCCAGGGCTGCCTGGATTAAGGCTTTGAAGACATAACAGTGTTAGCCACTGATCACTAGGAAAACCATTGACCCTTCCTCTCCTCTGTGCCTCAGTTTGCCATCTGTGGAGGAGGGGAAGACTGGAACTGAGCTTCTCTGGAACTCCTTCCTGATCCAGTTCTACAGCAAAGACCCACAGATGATGCCTAGCTCTTCCCAGTGGGCGCTGGGCCCTGTGCTGGAGGATGCTGCTGGGCTCTGAGGCAAACCCTTGGGAATAGGCAAGAAGCCTGTGATTGGGCTAGCCCTTTGATCAACCTGGGCAGAGGAGTCATCTGCAGGCCCAGGCATGGTCCTGGGCAAGTCTTCCAACCTGAGGGGCCCTCCTATCCCTCCTTGATTCCCCCTATGCTGGAGGGAGGTTCTGTGTACCCAGTGACCCTCTAGGCTTAGCCCAGTGCTGCAAGGCTCCGACAGTTTGTGAGACCACAAAGGGACACAGTCACTGTGGGTTAGGAAACCCCAGGAGCCTTCTGCCACTCCATGCTGCTTGTCTCCATAGCTTAAACCCTTAGGCAGGATGGAGAGCTGCTCCTTGGGCACAGTCAACCCAGCTCTTAACTCCCCTGATACATTATTTTGTGCAAGCATTCCCTCTTCCTGGGCCTCAGTTGCCCCATTTTTAAGATAGGCCTGGGACTTAAATCTTCTTCCTAAGGGTTACATGTCTCCACATAAGGAGGCGAGCTACAGGAAATTTTGACTAAAAAAATGGTTGATGAGAAGGAAGAGAGGAGGGGTGGGAATGCGGAGGGAAGAGGCTGGGGAACCCAGGGAGTAGGAGAGAGGAGAGGAGAAGGGAAGAGGAAGAGGAAGAGGAATACAGTGCACCTGCTTAAGGTGCCGTCCCGGTGAGGATAGCTCAGGTAAGATGTGTTCCAGGACCCTAGCCCCTTCTAAACAGCAGAGGCCATGTCTGTTCCGGGATCCTCTAGCCCCCTCACATTTATCTCAGGTCCCTCAGACAGGCATTCCACCCAGCGAGGCAGTCATTGGGATTCAGTCCTTGTTCTTATTGGAAAGTTTTTATTGTCTTTAAATCTGATTCCAAGAGTCTCAAAGACCACAGTTTAGGCTGCGTGACTCACAAGCCGTGGGCAGGGAGTGTTGTTGGGGCTTGAGTTTGGGCAGGCAAGGATTCCCAAAGGTGGGTGGGTTTCTTGAAGCCTCTCAGAGGTCTCTCTATTTCATAAAGAACCAGCCAGGACAAGGCAGACATTCCTCAAACACCTTAATCCAACATCACACCCTGCTGTCCTGCCCATCCCCTCCTGGTGACCAAGGTGTTTCCTTTGGTTCCTATCAAGAAGCCATGAAGCAGTTGACTTTCTTAGCCAGTTCTAAGGCCAAAACATGCTGAGAAGCCTTGGGGACAGGGGCAGGGCAGTGGAAATGGGCACCAGGCTCCAGAAATGCAGCCAACCTCTCCAGACATCTTATGGGCAACCATGAGAGAGTGGGAGTAGTGAGAGTTCCTTCCTCTCTCATCCAACAAGTTCCCCACAGGCCATGTCTGTGGCAAAAGCCTGATACATCACACTGGTTTCCCACTTTACAAGGATGCTTCATGCACATATTCTTACACCCATTTTACAGGTGAGAAAACTGAGGCTCAAAAGGGGGATGAGATAATATACCCAAAATATGAAAGTCAGGATTTGAATTCAATCTGTCTATTCCTAGCACCTGTCCCTTACCATTCCTTCTGCCTCCTTGACTTGTCTCCTAGACTTACTGACAATGTACTTACAGATGTCACCATAGAGCAGAGAGTAAGGACAAGTGTATGCCCAGTCTTAAATGATGAATGATTGGATGGATGGATGGATGGATGATGGATGGATGGATGATGGATGGATGATGGATGGATGATGGATGGATGATGGATGGATGATGGATGGATGGATGGATGATGGATGGATGCTTGGAATGATGGGTAAGTGAGGAAATGGACACAGAAATGAATAAAATTAATGGATGAACGAATGAAGGACTCTGACTCTAAACTGAATGGCTACATTTTCCTGGACTATATTCCCACTTGCTTTAAGTTGGCAGAATTTTAAAAATGTCCCCATAGGCTTCAGAAAAGAACTTGTTCTGTGAGCACAGATGGGGAGGAGGATCAGACATGGGGACCAAAGAGATCAGGCAGCGGAGCACAAGCAAAGTCAATCTGGCACCACTGTGGGCCTCTGGGGCCACCGTGTAGCTGGGGCCTCCAAATGTCTGCCCAAGAGATATGACAAGGAGAGCTCTGGCCCAGTCCCCATGGTCTGGAGAGTCAGTGCCTTCATACTAAGCTGTGTGTGACACTGACCTGCAGAGAACCTTCCAGAGCTGCCTCAGCAAAGACTGAGCAGTCAGGAGGAGGCCTGTGTTACAAGGAGTCTGGGTTACAGGAAAGAGACACACGAAGGCAGAATGACATGATGTCAGGGGATTGTGGAGGTGACCAACACGGGCTGTTAGCATGGTGTTTTGTTTGGGCACAGCAAATGCAAGGGCCTTAGGAAGCATAGAGTGAAATGCACGGAGAGATGGGCAGAGGAATAGAGGGAAGGAAGGATGGACGATTGGCGGATGGATAGAAGATGGATGGGTGGATGGAGAGATATGTACAAAATGATGGTTGGTTGGTTGGTTGAATGGATGGATGGATGGATGGATGGATGGATGGATGGATGGATGGTGGCCAGATGAGTGAATGGATGTGTGGACAGAAAGATAGACTGATGGGCAGATGGCTATATGCAATGCATGTGTGAATAAATAGATTTACACCCAAACACAGATATGGATGAATGAAATTGGTGGATAGATGGATGGAGGCTGGGTAGGTGATTGCTGAATAGATGGGTGATGGGTAGGAGGGCACCCTGATCCTTCTGTTGCCAATAGTGTAGCTACCTCTGTACTGGGAACATGGCCAACAATCAAGAGGAGACCCTGAGCCAGGCTGGAGCTGGAGAGCCAACCAGCTACCCTGAGACAAGCTCTGTGTGGGGAATCTGATGTGTGGGGAGGCTGAGAGGTGGGCAGTGGCTCCCAGCCAGGACACACAAGCAGCCTCCTAATGGCCCTCCAGGGAAGCCATCCAGTTCTGGAGCCTGTGAGCTAGGTCTCAGTCCTGACTGCCTTTCTTCTTGGGCTGACTGAACAGCATGGGGCAGGGCATTCTGCAGGTCTTGGCTTCATAGACAGGATGGGAGTGGGTGGGAGCTCCCACCCTTGGCTCTCTTTGTTGCCAGTGCCTAGAGGATCATCCTGTGGCAAACCTAAGTTACAGAGCCAGGCCTCAGAGGCAGAAAGGTCTCTAAGTTCTCATGGTTCAAGGCCAGGTGTCCAGTAGCACTGGCGGAATTCATGAGCCAATCACTGGAATTTGGGGTCCCAGCTGTGACTCCTGACATGGCACGTGTCCTCTAGGAGGAACCCGGAGGCCTGTGCTGAGACTGGCTCTTCCTGTGTTCTGGAAGCACCTCCATGTGTTTTGCTTGGGCACAGCAAATGCAAGGACCTTAGGAAGCAGAGAGTGAAATGCATGGGGAAAGGTGGGCAGAGGGATGGAGGGAAGGATGCATGGACGATCGGTGGATGGAGATATGATTGATGGAGATATGGGTGGATAGAGAGATGAGTAGCCAGATGTACAAAATGATGGTTGGATGGATCTATGGACACAAGGAACTGGGGGCCAGGATCCAGAGTGTTCTTCAAAACTGAGGTGAGCTGTCCAGTTCCGCATGGAATATGCCAAAGATGTAAACTGAAAATGTTCCAAGATGACCAACATCTATTATCCAGTAAAATGGGAAGATGGGAAGGCAAGGAGAGAGGGAGAGGAGAGAGAGGGAGGGAAGGGGAAGGAAGAAGGGAAGAAGAGAAGAATGGAGGGAAGGAGAGAAGAAAGTGGCTAGTGGTAGGTAGATAGATGATGAATGGATGGATGGATGGATGGATGGATGGATGGATGGATGGATAGTTGGACAGAGAGAAAGAAGGTTTGTTTAGCTAGACAGTTGGATATTTAACTGGTTGGTCGGTTGATAAGTTGGTTGATGAAATAGCCCTTAGCAAATGGCTAGCTTGCAGCATGGCCACCCAGCCACGGAGACAGAGGCAGGCTTTACCTGAGGCTGCGTCTGCAAACCAGCCTCTGGGCTCACCCTTTCCCGGAACAAACGGACACATTGTTGCTTTACTGTTCTCATTTAATCCAATGTTTTCTTTTAATTTAAACTTGGGGTGGTGTAGGTAGAGCTTGCCTAGCATGCTCAAAACCTTGGGTTCCATCCCCAGAATGGCAGGAGAACCTGATTCCAGTGATCTCAAGTACACACAAAACAAAATCCATGGGTCTCCACTGGTCGTCACTCAAATCTCCACGCACTGTGAGCCCCTGGCCCTTGCCTACCAGCCCCGACTGCAGGTCTCTCCCTTGCTAAGCTGGGTGCCTTCCCTTCTGTTCACGTGTGTCTAAGTTTTGTTTGCAGAACAAAATGCATCTGAGTTCCAGGCCAGTCTGATCTTCACAGCAAATTTCAGGACAGCCAGAGCTACAGAGTTACACTGAGAGACTTTGTCTCAAGAAGAAAAAAGATGAATGAGGAAAGGGAGGAGGAAGGAGGAAGAGGAGGAGGAAGGGGAGGAAGAGGAGGAGGAGAAAAAGGAAGAGAAGGAGGAGGAGGAGAAGGAGAAGGAGGAGGAAGGAGGAGGGGGAGGGGAAGGGAAGAGAAGGGGGAAGGGGGATGAAGAGGAAGAAAGGGGCCTCCACATATTCATACACAGGCATGCACACCTACACATATGCATACATACATGTAAACATCAGCATGCTGAGCTCTGTGCACAGTTGGCTTCCATCTGTTTGTTTCCTGGATCTCTATGCACAGAAGACTGGAAGCAGAGATGACCAAACATGACAGTGATTGCTACCCACGTGTGCCAGTCTGGACCGGTGCCTTCCTCCTTCACAGCCATACAGTAAAAGAGCAGAGACAGAGAGGGAGATGGCGCCAGCTGCTGAGCGAGCGAGGGAGGGAAGGCTTTGGCCGTGGTCCTGAGAGGCCCAGCACTCTGGCAGTGAGAACAGGGACGCCACAGAGTCTGCAGACCCTCCCTCAGCCTTGGGACTGCAGCAGGGAGCGAAGCAAGGGCGCAGAGTAGGATCTCAGCCAGCTTCCTGCACCGCCGGGTAGGATCTGCAGGCATGGAGGACTGGGAGGGAGAAAACCTCAGGAGATGATCACCCTGTCTGCCATGGAGACCAGGGCCTAGGGTCCAGAGGGTAAAGCAGCATTTTATGAGCTCCTAGACACAGCCCTGGCCAGGCGACACAGACCCTCACCTCAGGTGGGACACAGGCAGAACAAATATTTCCCTAGACATCCTCCTTAATAGAGGAATACCTAAAGGCCCCTTTTTTCTTAAAACATCAATGTCCAGTTTTGACTTGGGCTGCCCGGCCGTGGAGGGGAAGAGAGGAAGGTGGAGAGATATGATCTACAGCTTTCAGAAGCCACACACTGGCCTCTTCCTCAGACCCAGGCTTACCCTGTGGCTACGTGAAGATTTATTGAAGCCATGGCATGGGCTCATTCCTTTTCCTTTAAACCATTTGCATTTGCCCTAGGAGGGATACAAAGGGCACACTTGGTAAACCATATTTGAAATCTCTGCTTGTTACCAAAGAAGCGGCGGTGTGTTTGGTATCGAGCAGGGGCCATGTGTTAGGGAGGGGACAGATTCTCTCTCTCTTCCCTTCTCTTGGCCAGAGAACATAAAAGCTGGAATTCCACATTATGTTTTGGGACCCACAAAAGTTGCTATCTACACCAGGCCCCTCCATCCTAGTGTCTGTGTCTGTGTCTGTGTCCAGACAGCTGTAAATTGAAAAGGCAAGAGTAAAATTTGATGAGAAGAAATAAGCTACTGTGACTTCAAACAGTAGCTGACTTTGAGAAGGGGGTAAAAGCTCTCTCCAGAAAAAGAGTTCTGTCGTTTATGAAATAACTCTGACCCATCTTCATGTCTTGAATATGCAAAGAGATTTTATGAAAAATAAAAAAGTAATAGTAAGAAAATGAACAGGAAAACCCCTAAAAGAAGATAGACTCAGCACACACTGTCAATAACTGCTCAGTCTCACTGATTGTCAAAAAAATGTTACTTAAAACACAGACAATGAAATACCATTTTTAAAAAATTACCTCTGTTGCATTTGTTTGTTGGGGGAGGGGCAAGCACAACCCATGGTGCAATACAGAGACAAGAGAACAACTTTCTAAGTCAGTTCTCGACTTCCACCCTATGGGGGCTAAACTCAGCTATTGAGACTTGGTGGCAACCCCTGTTTGGTGGCCCTTAAGTGCCAGCTTGTTATGATTACCAACCTGGCAAAGCCGGGTAAGAATCACCTAGAGTTTAGAAAGTGGAAGCGAGCAGGCCTGCCGTGGTCCTCTGCCCAGACAGCACTTGTCCTGCAGCCCAGGTCCACATGTGCTCCTTGACCAGCAAATCCATTAGAGGACTCAAAGGGCCTCTGCAGAGGCTTGGTTCTGAGGTCCCTTCCGGAACACATATGGACCACATGTGCCACGGTTCCATCCTGGACGTCCTACAGCTGGTATCAGGCAGGTCTCCACGTAGTACACAGGTCCCCTGGGAAGCAGAACTGTGGCACAGTTTAAGGTCTAGAACAAAGTCCAGACCCCCAGGTTGCTGGCTGACCTTGGAGGGGATCTCAACAAGGGTCCATGGACAGAGACACACCCTCCCCTGCAAACACCAACCACAGCCTCTTCCAAACTGAAGCCCAGATCACAGTAGCCCCATCCCCACTGACTCCAGTCTTGAAACGCTGAACCCAATGCCAGAAGGGCCACAGGGTCACTCTGCATGTTCATAGCTGTGGATGGGGACATCACACACCAGCCCTCTCCTCGGGCTCAGCACATCATTGTGGTGGGTACACAGGTCAGTGCCAAACCCCAAGCATGGTAAGCTCTGGATGGAGGCTGAGGAGCATGGGTAAGGACCTGCCCTTGACTGGGGCACGGAGGCCTTCTCCAGAGGAAGGATGGAAGGCATCAGAAGGGTGGGGAAGAGAGCAATCTGTGGCACCCTCCCAACTACTGGCAAGGACCAGGTATCAGGACACTGGAGCAGTACCATGCCTGGTCTCCTAGGGTGGCAACAGTACACTTTTACTGGGAGCAAGGTCATGGCGGACCATTTGTCCCCTGTCCTCACAAAAATCCCCATCTGACCCAATTTACAGACTGGGGCACTGAGGCACAGCAATAGTGACTCTTACAGGAAAGGAAGGTGGGAGGAGGCTCAAGTCTGCTCTCATAGGCCTCTCGTCACAAAACAGTCTACCTCACTGTCCCTACTGGCCTACCAGGACGACATCTGAAGCCAGTCCCGCCATCCCAGGCTTAGACAGACCCCAAGGAGTCACATCTGGACGTCGGTCTTTGCCGCTGCCTTGCTGTGCTCCACACCCAGACTCCCAGGACCTGAAATGGACACCCGGACATAAAGCATCGAGAGCTGGGACGAGCTAAGGAGCTCTTGAGACCACGGCTCCCAGGCAACTTGCTAGTTCTGTTCTGAGCTCTTGACATGCCCACCCCATTTTAAAGACATTGAGGAAGGCTTGACAAAGTCAAAGAAGCAGGAGGGAGGAACGGGGGAGTGCCAGTGGGGATGGGGTGAGAAACTGGGGGGAAGGTAGGGGTGGGATGCAGAGCAGGGCATCTGCTTGGTACCCACATGGTGTTGACAGGCACCCACCCACACCAAGTATGGAAACACCATGGGTATTTAGTAACTCCAGATGCCCGAAGACCATTCCAGACCAAGGGGGAGAGAGAGAGGGAGAGGGAGAGAGAGAGAGAGAGAGAGAGAGAGAGAGAGAGAGAGAGAGAGCTGTGTCCTGGGCATACATAAATGCAGATGCTCCTGCAGATGACAGGACGTGTTGCCCCTTTGGACTTCCCTGTGAGCTATCCTGGGAAGGGAGGTGGCTCTGGGTTCAGTCAGATTCACAGTGCAGGTCACTAGCAAGAAGCACTCAGTACTTGTCTGCTGAACACAGATGCACCAGAGGATGGTGGCTTATTAGTCTCTGAGTCCCCACAGCCAGCACCTCCCACAGTCCTGCCTCAGGGGCTGGAGGGAAGAAGCTGGCTCCTTCAGCAGCACCCCAGAGCTCAGTCAAGCCTATCTCTACAGGGGTGTCAATCAAGCATACAGCAAAGGCTCTGCTCCTGGAAGGGCCTGGAGAGGCCTCACTTGGTCTCCTCTCGAGTTCTGTGGGAGTCACCTGTACCCAGAATTCTCATGGGCCCATCAGATCTGAGGACAGATGGGGTGAGCCTCACCTTGGATCTAGGTGCCTGCTGCCAAAGTCCCAGTCCGGTGGGCCTCTAGATTTGTCTCTCTCCTGTTCTCTGTCCCTCAGTTTCCTCATCTGTGGATGGGAGGCCTGGTATTGCCCTGCCAACCTCACAGAAATGGCAGGTCAGCATGAGACGAGAAGCTAGGGCAGGGATTTTGACCCTTTGGAGGCTCCAGTCCCAGCAAGGGTCTTAGCAGTGGCCGCCCACCATCTTCACCTGTCTGTGAGAACAGGCCTTGCCTGGCAGCCTGCCTTGGGCTCTTGGGTTTCCACACTTCTGGCACACAGTCAGAGCTTCATAGGCTCTGGCTTCATATGACTGCCACCTTTACCCAGTCTGCTTTAACTTGGACTCAGAGGTTTCCAGGGAAGCCCAGAGTCCCCGGAACTTGTCTCCTCCTTCCCCACCTCAGGAAGTCATCTGACAGAAGGCCTAGGAAGGGAGGTTTTCCCACGTCCCAAAGTAAGGGCAGCACCTTGCTGCCTCTATCCTAGCTCCAGTGCTAAAGTTGCCAGAACTTTCTGTGAGTCCTGCTCTAAAAAAGAAAAGGGTTCTTAATCATAAGGACCCCCCCCCTCTAAGAGGAAGGGTCAAGAGGGAGAAAAGGAGGGAGAAAGTGGAAGAGAGGGAAGCCGGAGGAGAGGAAGGGAGGGAGGAAGGGAGGATTGATAGGAGGCAAGGAATAAGGTAGAGGAGGAATAGAGGGGGAGAGGAAAGAAGGAAAGAAGGACAGAAGGGAGGAAAGGAGGGAGGGAGGAGGAAGGAGGGAAGGAAGGAGGGAAAGAAAGCAGGGAGGGAGGGGTAGAGGGAAGCAAGGGCAGCCAGGGGCCCAGAGTGCAGGCAGGCCACCATCAGCGCGCGTGCACGGCCATGCCATGGAAGTGCTTTCTCCCCACACTCTGCCCTTGGCGAATCTCTGCTGAGCAGACCGCCATCCGCCATCCACATCAGTATTCATGACATCTGTCTGCCTCCATGGCTGCCCGAGAGGAACCTCCCCAGTACAGCCACCTCGCCCCTCTGCCGAGCTTTCTTTCCCCTTCAAAACAGATTGCAGGACAGATGACCGCATTGTTTGTCCCATTTCCATCTGAAAACTCCCCTCCGTGTTGGCCACTGGGCGCCCCTATTAAGGGCCAGGCAGCGCAGGGCCACGTGGGGTGGCCCAGCCCAGCCTCTGTCTCCCGCTCCCTGGGGCCTTTCCATCGGAAGAGGGAAAAGGGCTGGAGAGACAAAGGTGGGACATAAATTAAACCCCAGCTTTTTAAGTTCAAACCGAATTTTCTTTATTTTTTTTTCCACAGCTGTCAGAGGAGCCAGTTAGAACTCCAGTAATGCATGTTTAATGTATTAAAAGAAAGGGGAGAAGAAAAGCCAGGCGTCCACCCCGAATGTTCTGTCCACCGACTTGCATCGGGGACATTAGTTCGGGCCAATGAACTCTGAGTCAAGTGTGGAGCTGTGGACAGGGGCCAGGGACCCCCGCCGGCGGCTGTCATATCTACTGAAAGCTCACGCATCATAGCTGCGCGGGACAGGATGGGGACAAACATCCCACAGCCCCGGGGGTGGCCACCAAGCAAGCCCTCCTCTCGAAGCTGTTTGGAGCCAACCTGTTGCTGTCATGGTGCAGGACAGACCCACCATCCCACGTGACCCCAGCCAAACTTCAGCCTCTTCAGCTCTTCGGGTGCCACCCTC
This sequence comes from Apodemus sylvaticus, assembly GCF_947179515.1. Taxonomy (NCBI): domain Eukaryota; kingdom Metazoa; phylum Chordata; class Mammalia; order Rodentia; family Muridae; genus Apodemus; species Apodemus sylvaticus. Next base: position 59,826,514 of record NC_067472.1, on the reverse strand, counting down.
CATTTTGGGGAACTGCCTCTCTCCCAGGCCTAGCCTGAGAAAATAGGACTGAAGGTCAGGTTTGGAATGGAGCTGTGTAAGCAGAGATCAGGAAAAAGGACACTGCTGGGACCCTTGTACCCCAATAGTGCAGCCTAAAATGGGCAGGGCAGAGATGGGACCTCAAGCAAGTGGCATGGTAGCTCCATGACACACACATACTGTCATCAGTTTCCCAAAGTACAGGCTTGGGGAACAGAAAGAGGGAGAACAACCTCTAGCCTTGGTAAAGGGGACATTCCAGGAAGCCAGACCTCACCAAACCGGCAGCCCACTGAGCCCTACAGAAGAAACAAAGGTCTGATTAGAGGGAGCCTCCTCCCTCCACTGCAGATTCAGTATCACTCCTAGTGAGACAGGATTGCTCTCTGTAGCTATGAGCTCCTGGCAATCCTTCTGACTCAGCCTCCTGAGTGCTGAGACAACAGGGGCATACTCCACATTCAGCTCTGATTTGTGCAGTACCAGGAGCTGGGCCACCTGAGCTGCCACCAGCACTAAGGCCATCGTTGTTAATAGTCAGTCCTTCCGATCACTTTCCTGTTACTCCAACCCATAGGGACTCTGAGTCTTCACTTTCATGGGCTGGGGACATGGCTGGCTACAGTTCAACTTGTTTTATTTGTATAAATCCAAAGCCCTTCTCAAGATACCTTAGCAAATTGCCTGGGCTAGCAGGCAGGCATAATGGGGAGATAGAGCCCCCCCAAAGGAAAGATCTCAGGGGAGTGCGGCACACATACTCAGAGTCCTAGGAAGGAGCGATGGCGTAGGCAGGAGCCCTGGCTCCTAGAGTGACCCTGCATTTACACACACTTCACAGGGTAGGTGAGACAGCCAGAGCCACACACCTACAGGCCAACGGAACCCAAGAACTCAAATTCTGTCCCCCTGCCCTGGAGGAAGAGGACAGAGAAAAGCCAGCGCCTTTACTGGAGACCTGGGGGACACAACAGAAGCCAGAGTCACTGTGGAAGCCACCAGAAGGAAGGTGGCTAAGCCACCTCAGCTTCCATGAGCCTTTAGTCTGGCACCTGAAGGGGGCAGGTAGGACCGGGGGGCAGCATCTGGCACTGTGGGCTCTGTGCTCTGGCTTCATGGTGGGCATGGTGGGAGTCTAGGGGTTGGCAATATGGCACACAGGTTGAATGCAGACACCTAGTCCTCCAGTCTGATGAATCCTGCTTTCTGGTGAAATGCCATGCTGGTGTTGAACGCTATGGAAATCACCAACCACTCCCATGCTTCTAACAACAGGTGCTGATCTTATGCACAGCATAAGCTCCTATGGTCTACTAATCTGGCCATTTTACAGAGAAGGAAGGTGGCTGGGGAGAGGCAGGTACTGCACCTGACTGCCATTCTTCCTCCCATGGCCAGGAGGTGGCAAGTCTGACTAGTACTCATTGTGTTTATTTTGTACAATCAAGGGATAAGCAGATGAACCTGGGATGTCGCTCAGTTGGTAGAGTTCTTGCTTATCACATACAAAGGTTGCCCCCCCCCACCCCGTACTGTATAACCAGATGTGGTGGCCTATTCCTGTCATCCCAGCACTTCAGAGGTGGAAGCAGGAGGATCAAGATCATCTTCAGCTACGTGTAAATTCAAGGCCAGTCTGGATTACATAAGACCCTGATAAAAAGGGGGTGGGTAGGGAGACGGCCCATGGATAAAATGCTTGCTATGAGGCCTGAGAATGAACGTTTACTCCCCGACACCCACATACAAGCTGGGCATGGTTACATGTCCCTATCAGCCCAGCCCTGAGAAGGCAAAGGCAGGAGAATTCCAGGGGTTCGCTGGCTAACCAGACTGACCAGTTGGTGAGTTCTATATCAGTGAGAGACCCTGACTCAGCAAACAAAGTGGAGGACAACTGAGGAAGATATCATCATCACATGTGCACACAGACACACACAAACACACACAGAGAGAGAGTGTGTGTGTGAGTGTGTGTGTGTGTGTGTGTGTGAGAGAGAGAGAGAGAGAGAGAGAGAGAAAGAGAGAATCAGATCCTATGAACATTCATGTACCCACAAGTGCACATACATAGACATAGGTATGGACAACATAAAATATGTTTATGTACAATGTATTTGTGTATCTTAGACACACACATACACACACACACATACACACACTATACACAGCCCAGCTTCCCCCAGAACAGGACCTCCAATGATGTCTTTGGCATGTTTTTTCTCCAAGGCCAGATCTTTAAACTATAGAAAGAAAACCCGAGCTTGACCCTCCAGCCCCTAAACGATGCTCCTGTAGGAACTCCACCCAAATCCTACTCATGTCCACTCCAGGATCGACAGGGGCAGCTATGAAGTCTGTAGCAGAGGCTTCATGCTTGAGACAGCTCAGTATTTGTTGCTTTCTGATTGATAATTCTTGGGGTGAGGTGCAGGGCTGGTTTGGACCAGCAAACCTGGAGAGCCAGTGGATTCAATTCTGTCTTCTCTGAGAAGGAAAGGCCAAGCTCAGGGCTTTTCTGCCTTGTGCTGACCAGTGCCCTGCCTCCAAGCTGGACCCTCAAGAAGGCGCCCCATGCCCTGAGACAATAGCAGCACCTGCCAGGCCATGCTGTCCCCTGGGAGCCCTGGCCCGTGCTGGAGGCCAACGCCTGGCATGAGGCCCCATTGTTCCCTCCCTCCCTCTCTGGGGCTCTTCCATAAAGTGACAGGGCAGCCCCCAAGGTCACCTCCAGGGCACTTATGAGGGGCTCCTGGGCATCTGTCTCAGGCAGTAGGCAGCAGGAGGGAGCTAGCCGGCCATTGTTAGAGTCCAGAGCCACCCCCACTCAGCAGGAGAGGGGCCCATTGTCCGGAAGCAATCTGCCATGCTCCATCCACCCTGGACACTCCCAGAAATAGGGAGGCCCTCCCATAGCCGGGATACCCAGGTCAGACTTGGGGTTCGGCACCTGCGGCTCACTGGCTGGTGGCTGGCCCAGCCTCCTCCCTTACTTGTATCAGGCCTTCATTCTTGAAACTCAGAAACCCCCCCAATCCACATTTCTAGAGCACTCGCAACTTGTACTGGTCATTTCCCAGGTCCTCCCGCACAGCTCAGGCATGCACCCACTTCTTCCCACATGATGTAATGTGACATCCCTCTCAACTCCCTTCCTACCTCTGCCAGCAGCCCGTGGGAAAGCCGCTGCAGCCAACTCCTCCAGGCAGAAGCACCCCCCATGGGTGCGGCAGAGGCGGTTCCCTTGGGAGTCTCCAAAATTCCTCTGCAGGAAAAAAAAATTCTTTCTTTTTATCCCCTTAAGCCAATGTTGCTAATAAGGGGATAAGCTGGTGGAGCGTGTGATTCTGACTGAATAATCCCTGACCGGTTATCAACCCAGGTGATCCTGGGCCAGAGCTCAAGTCTTTTTGGCCACAGATACAGGTGATGTTTCACCAATACCCAAAAAGTCTGGCAAAAGGAAAAATAACAAGGTCAGTGAGTTTTACTCCTACCTCCAGGGAGCCCTGGTGGTCTGTGACGCCACAGAGCCGTTACACAATAGGCCAGTGTATCTACATGTTCATACTCCTGCCAGTCTGGCTTCTGTGACCCTTCACTAAACACAGCCAGGAGAGGCAGAAAAGGAAGTTGGTTGGATGCATGCTTCTGTTAGGGAGGGGGCGTCTATATGTTTGAATCTTAAAAGAGGACCAAAAAGCAGCTTGCTGGCTAGGAGCGAGCACCAGGGCTGACTATAGAGGTCAAGTCTTGCAAAGCTCTCATAAAAGTCACATCTCAGTGGGTGAGAATGACACATCCTTGCAGAGGTCCTTAGGAGCGAGTGTGGGGACCACCCACAGTGACCACTCAGTTGTGACTTAGAGGAGATATGGGAGGAAAGATGGATGGGGGGAGATGAATGGACAGATGGGAGAATGGAGGATACATGGATGGAGATGGAGAGAAATAAAGGGAAGGTTGAAGAGATGGAAGGTAGATGAGATGAAAAGAAACCAGTGGGGGTAGAAGGATGCAGGGATGGAGAGACTGAAGGAGAGAGATGCATGACAAGATGGATTCTGTATCAGCAGAAACCACAAATATGTACAGACAGAAGGACAGATGGACGGACAGACAGACAGATAGGTGGATGGATGATGGACGAACCTGGGGATCGAGAGATGGATTGTTGAGTTGATGAAAGAATGAGTGGAAAGAGATGAATAGAAAGACAGAGGGACAGACAAATGGATGGATGGACTGAGGGAGGAATAGAAGGGTGGAGGGACAGAGCAGAGAGATCAATGAAAGAATGAACTAAAGATGGGGGATGGGTGAGGACAACAAATAGAAGGATGGAGAGATAGAAAACTGACAAGAAAGGTAGACACACGGGGTACGGACAGGTGGAAGGACAGAAGGCCAGATGGATAAGGGGTGGACCTCAAGCACACAGAGATACCACATTGCTCCTTTCTGTCCTCCTTGAGCCCTAGCAGTGGGAGAAGCCCACCATAGTTGGCAGGCAGTAGAGGTGAGCCATTGCCCTGACCCCTGCCCAGAGTGCCCTCACTATTAACATCACACAAAGTGTACTACATTAGCACCACGGCCATGAAATTCTGCTGCCCTGATTCTCAGAGGCCTCTTCCTCTCCAGCCAGGAGAGCCCAGTCTTATTTAGGAGCTGGCTGCTCTGTCTTCCCAGACTCACTCCAGCCTAGAGCAAAGGGACAAGGTCAAGAACTGGAAGGGTAGAGGGATAAGGGGCAGTCTTTAAAATGCATTATATATTTTCATGAAAGCAGCTTTGTGTGACCCCAAATAAGACACTATAATGCTGTATCAGCAGAAACCACAAATATGAAGGAATTAGAGTAAAAATATTTTCCTGACAATCTGAGGCACCTTAAGAAACCCCAGGACCCCTAGAAACGTACACACCAACACTGCTAAGAACACATTCTGCACGCTCTCCAAAGGTGATCATAGAGACCCCCATACTGGAAGTCAACCCCAGAATCCAAGGAGCCCAGGCCACTACTGGACAAGGGAAAGGGACCATGCCACAGCCGCCACCACACAGGGAGGCTCCAGGACCACGCCCCTGCATCCCATGGTTAGGTGTCCAGGGAGGATGTCACATGTGCAGGAGTCAGGAATTCCACACCACTGCGCCTCCCGCCTTCACTGGATGAGTCCAAGCAGGTAACTCCAGCTCCAGAGGATCTAATGCCTTCATCTGGCCTCTTCAGGCCCCTGCCCACACATTTTAGACAGTGGCATACACCACACACACACACACACACACACACACACACGCACACGCACACGCACACGCACACGCACACACACACACACACACACACATAAATCTTTAAAAGTAAAACAGAAGAAAAAGGAAGTCTAAGAAAGTATACACTTGTGACAGTTCACTGAGCGCCCAGGCAGAAGCGATTGGCCTTGCAGAGGGCATGATGCCACACGCCTCTAATCCCAGACCTGAAGAGACAGAGACAGGCAGATCTCTGTGAGTTCCTAGCCAACCTGGTCTACAAAGTGAGACCTTGCCTCAAAAAGGGGTGTGTGGGGAGCTAAAGCTACCCCAGGGTAGGCTAAGACTCACTCCTTTACTGCCGGCCCCCGCAAGTGACCCTCTCTCTCCAGCCCAAGCAGGTTCTTCTGCTTTATATCGGGGTCTACATGTGATTGGGAATTACAGAGGGGTTCTGATGCCCATTGAGATTGAAAACTGGGGTCTGTGGCCTCCCAGCAGCCCCTAGGAGTCTGACCACTGCTGGCCTTAAGCCTGGATATGGGTTTGATGCTATCCAGGCCTCCCAACCAAAGGCCCTGTGTTAGACACATTTTCCAAGCACTTGGAGGGTCTGTGAGGTCCTGGGAGGCAAGAGGGTGGGAGATGGTAATTGGCCTCCCCTGAGCAGCCACCACCTCTTGAGAAGGGGCCTCTGAGACTGTTCGATCTCCCAGGCAGCCAGGCCATGTGTTTAATTAAGTTCCATGAAAGCGTAGCCAGCAGAGTGTGAGCGGGTCGTCTTTCACAGTCAATACGGGCATGTGTCTTACCTGGAGTAAGCGCCTTATGCAGAAAGAATTTCCCAAATGGGTTCCATATGCCAGCCCTCCCCACAAGGAGCCCTCTGATGGAGAAGGGCAGGGGCTAAGACACAAGCTCCCCCCATAGCCTCAGCCCCAGCCCCACCACAGCTGGTACTATTTAAACAGAACATAATGTCGAAGGAGTGATGGCAGAATCCAAAGATTGTTAGGTTGGGGAAATCACTCCCAGAGCCAGAGCCATCCCAGGTGAGCCACGGAAACCTGTGAAGGTCATCAGTTTTCATCCCAGGGCCCTGACCACAGAGGGTGCCCCGCCCCCCAGCTTACCAGGCAAGGCGAGGAGACAGGGCCTGGTATGCTTGGGAATCCAGAGATGGAAGGGCCAAGGGAACGTGTGGTTACATTCTTCTCACACACTTTCCTGACATGCCCAAGTCCTGGAAGGGGGACACAGGTCATCTGTGACCGCACGCGTTGTAGGTCATAAGGAGGCCCATGAACCCAGAATACCAACGACACGTCTCTTTGTGGCCAGTGAGGTAGTGTGGAAATGGAGGTGCCTGATTTAACTCTCACCTCTCACGATGGAAACTCCTCTCTGTGGATACAAATACCTCGTCCTTGTATAGCGACCCCACCCATCAAGCGACTGTAGCTCATCTTAAAGCTGCAGTCTTTTCCTAGACATCTGGACGTTTGCTGATTTGCCAGCTAGTGGCCGCATTATGGCTAAACGCTGTAGAAGTACGGACATTATCTTGCTTGCTGTGGTTTCTCCATACCTGATACACATGTTAGTACATAGCAAATGGTAAGTTCATTGTTTCCATCCCTGCCACCACCACCACTACCAGTACCACCATCATCACCATCATCACCACTACCCACCACCATCATCATCACCACCACCACCATTACCACCATCGCTACCATCATCATCACCACCATCATCACCACCACCACCATCACTATCACCACCACCTCCACCACCATCACTATCACCACCATCACTATCACCACCATCAGCATCATTATAGACATCGCCATGATGATAACACGACAATTACTCTACATTTAATACCAGCCAGGCCTTGCTCAAGATGTTCTAGGGATTTAAGCCACTGCATTTCCCAGGCCTATAATTAGGGATGTTATTGACCTACTTCACAGGTTAGGACATGAGGTCTTGAGCCCTCTGCATGCTTCCTTCTCCTACCTTCAGCATGCTTGGGACAGTGTCAGCTCTTACCACGTCCTGTAATCTAACTCCAGTCTTGATGAACCCCAACATTGGCTCTCCAGGGAGAGGCTCTGCCCAGCTGGCAGACAGACCCGTGGGCCTCTAGGATGAGTCTCCTTGCCAGCTCCCCCTGCATTAGTCACTCCCAGACTGTGTGTTCCCACCCCTGCAGGCTCTAAAGGACAAGAACCACAGAAGACTCCTGTTGAAGTGCCCAAGAAAGTGGGGTGGGCTCCTCCAAAGAGACCCTTCCATCCACATCTGGAGATTTGAGTGCTTTCTCTACTTCTGGACTGCCGCCGTTTCACCACCACCACCACTTGGTGCCCACTGGGGCTGGAGGGGAGGTTCTGTCAGTGCCTGGCTAGGGAGGTACTTTAAGCTCGCAGGTGCCCTTGGGAACTCTCGGGAGCCCTTTAAGCATTTGAAATTGCCTGCAGTGAAGGTGTGGGTGAAGTTCTGAAAGTGGGGCCACTTGGGTGTTCAGGATTTCTGGGCAGCCTGCCAGTTTCTATCCCAATTAAATGCCCCATTTGGCCAGCTGGTGGGCCCCTGGGCGGGAAAAGAGTGACGGCCTCAACTGCCTGCGTCTGGATATAATTTGAGGGGGACGACAAGAGATTCATGTGCGGGGGGAGGGGGCATATCTGAGATGTGGTCAGAGCAAAATCAGCCCTTCACCGTCCTCAGAAAAGAAGCACACCCACAAGGCCTCAAGGCCTCATTAGAAGTGAATACATGAGGCACAGGAGAGATGGTAGCCAAGGCCTGGGCAGCCCCTCCAGCTCTGAGGCTCTTTGCCATGATTAAAGGGCATCTTGGTGCCACGATAGCCTAGAACAGTGCCTCAGGAGAGCAGAATGGCAGAGGCCCCTGTGTGCAGGCCTCTCATGGGTGCTTTGTGGATGCAGACATCTCTGGAACAGCTCAGCATGCAGGTATAGGTAGGAAATGGAAGGCTGAGGTCCAGCACGTTAAACAGCTGAGGAGGATGACAGTGAACTTGGGAGCAAATCCAGATGGCTCCTTTGACTCTCTGCCATCCACCGGAGCTTCACGTGAAAGGAAATGCGTGTGCACACCCACTCACATGTACACGCTCACATGCACACACTCATGAGTACAGATGAAAATACACGGGCCAATACAGGCACATATCTACACGTACATGCACACACACATGCACATGCACACACACACAGGCAACCTTAAGAGTACAAGGTGGGAGCCAGGTTCATGGAGCAGAGGCCGAGAGGAAGATGAAAAACAGGCTCTCCCACCCCGTCTCTGGAAGCTTCTACAGGCAGGCAACCTCCTGCAGACTTTCATTTGTAGAGGCAGGCCTGGAAACCAGAGCAACTTCAGGAAGTGGGGGCTGTGTGGTTGACAGGACACATCAATTGGAGGTCCCGTGACCCCAAAGCAGCTATCTTGGCTTGCAATCTGATTACCAGATGGATCCTTTCCCTAAGAAAAAAAGGGAACTCCATGTAAGAATCAAGACAAATGGCCACCCCTCCCGCCCATTCCTCCCTCCCATCTGGCACTGTCTGTGAACACGAGGCCGGCAGTGGCAGCAGCCTTGTGTCACAGACACCAGGTACTTACAGTCTGTGATCGGCTCTGCTGCCAATGGCTCTCGGCGTCATCCAGCTGACCCTCGCAGCCATTTCAAGACACCCATTCTCTGACACTTGTCAATGCTCTGATGAGCAAAGGATTTGTGACCGATTTCAAAACAAATAGAAGCCCACTCAGAAGTGACATCCACGCTCAAACCCAACGTCACTGAAGGTAACTCTCAGCCTGGAATTCAACCTCCAAGTGCCCATGAACCACCATTTGAGGCAGGCCTTCCAACCAACAAGAGAAACTGAACATGAGGATGACAGATAGCACCCCAATTTGGAGCCTGGGAGATGGCTCAGTGGGCAGGCACAAGGACCTGAGTTCAAATCCATAAAACCACTTAAAAGCTGAATGTGCTGATATATGGCTACAATCCCAGTGCTGGATCTTGACACAGGCAGATCCCCGTCCATTGGCCAGTCTAGTCAAAATAGTGAGCTCCAGATTGGCTAAGAGACCCCAACTCAAAAACCAAGCTAGCCAGAGAGGCCCCAGGATCCACCGTCCCTCCCTCCCTAATGCTGGGATTATGCAACACACACCACTTTTCTGACTTGCTGCACACAGGAGCTACAGATGTAACTCAGGCCCCTCCTCAAGCTCACACAGCCAGGGCTTTGCTGACTGAAGCATCTCCCCAGCTGGAAGGGTTTCTTCTGCTTCACAGTCTCAGAGGGCACCATCCATGTTCTCGTGGCCTCGTGTGCTTAGAGAGAGCACCACGGCAGCGGGAATGTGTAGTGGAGGAGCGTCTTATCCCATGATGGACGACAGGAAGCAGAGTGTAAGGATGGAACCACCGACTAACTGTCACATTCAGAGGTACGCACCAGTGACCACTTCCTCAGCGCCCACTTTCAACATGTTTACCAGCTACAAAACAGTAGCACCAAGTGAGACCAAGCCCTCGACACGAGACCATATGGGGTCCTTTGCGATGGAAGCCATGCGTTTCCTCTTCTCATATGGACACTTGTCATCAGGCTAGGCAATCCAGGGTGACACAGCTCAGGCACATGCACAGACCCCCGATTCCAAAGTGCCACAGTCACAGAGACAAGGCTGGGAGCTTCTTGATTCTACAAGAGACAAGAAGGGTGAGTGTGAGCACTCAGCAGCTCAGAGCACTGACTGCTCTCGCAAAAGACCAGGCTAGCTCCCTAGAACCCACAGGGCAGTTCACTGTCTCTAACTCCAGTTCCAGTGTCTCCCCCTGGCCTCTGAGGGCACCAGGCACACATGTGCAGACAAAACACCCATGCACACACAATTTTATTTTATTTATTTATTTACTTATTTCCTTTTGGTCTTTCAATACCAAGTTTTCCTGTGTAACTCCGGCTATGCTGGAACTTGCTTTGTAGGCTGGTCTCGAACTCAGAGATCTGCCTGCCTCTGCCTCCTGAGTACTAGCATTCAAGGCATGTACCACCACTGCCCACCTAAATTCAAATTTAAACAAATAAAATAGTATGCTGTAGAAGCAAAATGGTCAAATATCATCTTTAGAGGAAAAATAGACTTGGTTTTACATCATTGAATTCATTCACATAATTTACATCATTTAACAGGAGGGGACAAGGACAAGTGTGTCTGTTTTGCCACATCCAGCATCTCACATAAGGGACTCAGGTCTGGGGTGGAACAGCCCCAAAGCGGGTCCACACCCACAGCTGAGGCTGCCATCCCTGGGTGTTTTGCTGAGCTCTGAAAGGCAGGGGTCACCTGTGACCGGTTTTAGCTTGAGCTTCCTCCCAATATGGTGGATGGGATTCAGAACAGACAGGCTAAATAGAAGCCATATGACCTTAGCTGACTGTGACTTAGAAGCTATCAGCAGCCATTCTTCCAACTTCTCCATCAGAGTGACACGGGTCTGCCTGGGCTCAGGGGCAGGGACACAGGAGATCTGTTCAACATAAATTAACTATAGGCTTAGCATGGCAAAAAGAGCCAGTGCAACAGGAGACCCATGGATGCTGCTGTCTTTGAGAGCTACCTTCTCTGGCATCTCAGTAGGATTCTAGGACTTTCCCCCACCAATCCCCAAGTGCAATATCTCATGCTCAGGTATTGTAAGGCAAGGGTCTCTTTACTCTGCTCAGTAGGTGGTAGCCATAAAGATCAGGCCACCGAGGGATGTGGTCATCAAAATTCATCTGCCAGAGCCTCTCTTTGACTCCCTGAGGCACCCTGGCCCCTGAGTGTCCCTGGTGGGCGGATGGGAAGCCTAAGCAGCCCAGGCTCCAAGGCAAAGTGATTCTTGTTGGATCACCTCATCCCCTAGAGGGCACTGATAAATGGTGAGATAAGCCGCTAATTCCTGGGTGCTACTGTCAGAGACATGGTGTCTACTGAAGTGCACCCAGCTCCTTATCACACCAAGGACAGGCTGATGTCACCCTGCTGAGGGTGGCAGAGGGGTTGAAAACCCTAATGGATTTGTCCGATCTAGATAAGAGAGTCTCATCCCCCCTCCCCGCCCCAACGTGGTAATTCGTTTTTCAAGCAGGCTTAAGGGAAATTCTGGTGGCATGGGGTGGGGGTCTGATTAGTCCCCAGTGGCAGCTGTTTTTCTAGAGATACAGAATCCTAGAATATTCTACATAGAGAGGCAAGCAGGAAAGGCCTCACTGAGGACAACAAGGGTCATCCTAGAGAAAGGTCCAGGCAGGGCACTGTGGTGCACACTTTTAATCCCAGCATTTAGGAGGCAGAGGTGAGTTTGAGGCCAGCCTAGTCTACACAGTGAGTTCCTGAATATTCAGGACCACAGAGAGAGCTACTGGGGGCAGGGAGAGAGAGGGAGAGAGAGGCAGGGAGAGAGAGAGAAGAAGAAGAAGAAGAAGAAGAAGAAGAAGAAGAAGAAGAAGAAGAAGAAGAAGAAGAAGAAGAAGAAGAAGAAGAAGAAGAAGAAGAAGAAGAAGAAGAAGAAGAAGAAAGAATTAATGAAAGGAAGAAAAAAAGAAAAGACCCAGCTATTTGAGTTTTGGTTTGGTTTTTTGGTTGGTTGGTTTTTATTTCTTTCAAGACAGGGTTTCTCTGTGTAGCCCTGGCTGTCCTGGAACTCACTCTGTAGACCTGGCTGGCCATAAACTCAGAAATCTGCCTGCCTCTGCCTCCCAAGTGCTGGGATTAAAGGCATGGGCCACTACTGCCCAGCAAGCTATCTGAGTTTTAACCCAACTGTTTGTTGTAAGCTGTGCTCCAGTGAGTGAGCACCCTGGGCATTCTGAGCCTTAATCTGTTCATCTGTGAAGCTGGATGAGCCAACGCCGCTGTAAGACTAACATGTGTCACCAAGGAAGGGATAAATACATGTGACTAGCAAGGGAGTTCCAAATTAGAGCCAGGACCCTGGGTTCATATCCCAACACAGCACAGGCTGTGAAGCTCAAGCTAGTTAATCTACCTAAACCAAGTCATTTTTCATGTACGTGTGTAATATGCATACATGTATGCATGTTTTTGATAAGCGCACGTGTGTGCATGTATGCATGTACATGATGCATGTAGAAACCTAAAGCTTCTGTTGCGAAACATCTTCACCACTCTTTACCTTAGTCACTGTGGCAGGGTCTCTCAATCAAGCCCAGAGCTCACCTGTGTGGCTGGTCTTGCTCTGGAGATCCTGTCTCCATCTTCTGAGACTGACCCCACCCTTTGGGGCATTTCCATGGATTTCTGGGGCCCTGAAGTCCAGTCCTTACAGTTGTGCATCAATCATGTGAACTACTCAGCCATTTTCCCATCCCACTAACTTTCCCACTTTTTTTTTCCAGACAGGGTTTCTCTGTAGCCCTGGCTGCCCTGGAACTCGCTCTGTAGCCCTGGCTGCCCTGGAACTCAGAAGCCTGCCTGCCTCTGCCTCCTAAGTGCTGGGATTAAAGGCATGTGCCACCACCACCCAACTCTAACTTTCCCACTTAAAAAAGAAAAGAAAGTTCAAACAGACCCTGACTTAACTAAGTTTTGACATTTTGTCTTCCTCTGCCACCATACTTAAGCAACATTCATTCAATAGAAACTATTGCTGGGAGCTGGTGAGATGGCTCAGTGGTTAAGAGCACCAACTACTCTTCTAAAGGTCCTGAGTTCAAATCCCAGCAACCACATGGTGACTCACAACCATTCATAATGAGATCTGACTCCCTCTTCTAGGGTGTCTGAAGACAGCTACAGTGTGCTTACATATAATAAAATAAATGCATCTTTTTAAAAAAGAAAAAGAAACTACTGCACGGCTGGGGACATGGCTCAGTTGGTAGAGGGCCTGACCAGCATGAGCAAGGCTCTCCTCAGCACAGCAGAAACCCAGCATGATGGCGCATGCCTGTCATTCCGGCACTGGGGAGGTAGAGGCAGGAAGATCAGAAGTTTAGAGTCACCCTTGGCTACAAACCTAGTGTGTGGTGAGTGTGAGCTACATGATACCCTATGTCAAAAACAAAACAAGTGTACTTGTGATTTGAGTGTGCTGTCTCCTCAGGCCAGTGATCGATACGCAGTCTGAACGTCTCTCACATTTCAGGCCAGCAGAGTGACCCTGACTTCCGCCGGGTGCAACAGGGTGGGAGAGGGTAAGAGATTTTACACGCTTCCTACTTCCGGTACATTTAGCCTGGAGTGGGCATTCAGGGAGGGACCCCATTGGGAGTGGGTATTCAGGGGGGACCCCATTGGGAGTGGATATTCAGGGGTGACCCCATTGGGAGTGGGCATTCGGAGACCCCATTGGGAGTGGGCTTTCAGGAGGGCACCCCACTGGGAGTTGAGGAGTATCTGGATATTCCAGGAAGGGAGAATTCCCATTCTGGCCAAGTTTCAGGAACAGAGTCACTCACCGTGTTACGGAGGTGGCATCTGGACAGGTTTGCTACAGACTAACTCTGGCTCTTCTCATCGCCTGTCTACCCGCACAGGCCAACACCAGGGCCATAAGAACTTCTCAGAAGACAGGGCGACCTTTTATGGGGCCACTGTGGGGCCTTCTCTGTAGGCACAGGAGCAGTCCAGATTTCCACAAAACTGACCAGACCACAAACACGCTCCCTCAGATTCACTTCCTCTTGGGCCCCTTGCAGTGCCTCCTCTTCCTGAATGAAGGAAAAAGCAAAGCAAGGACAGCAGTGTCTTTGCCACCACCCTTACATGCCACTTTGAAACACAGAAGCGAAGCCCAAGCCCAGGATCACTGCATAGAAGGAAGACACATGGCAGTTTGGACAGAGGAGCCAAGGGTCCAGAGATGTGCCATGCCCCTCCTCCAGCTTTGCCCAGGGGGACTCCCACCACCAAATGGTGGGAAACCAGACCAACCATCAATAGACCTTAAGTCAGTTCCAGACATTGCAAAACTCCTCAAGAGTCAAGGTCTCTTCGTTCCAGGATAGCATGGAAACTCTAAGCATCGTTCTCAAGCAAGAAACAGAAGCAAGTATCCCCAGCATCCACACAAAGAGCTGGGTGTGGCAACTCTGTCCTGTAATCCTAGTGCCAGTAAGGGGGGAGACAGAAGCCTGGGGGGGAGCATGATAGCCTGGCCTATGTGAGGTTCCAGGCCAATGAAAGAAGCTACCTCACACAAAGGGGGGTGCACATAAAGAAAGAAGCTAGGACTGTGCTCTGACCTCCACACTGCGCCATGCAGGCATATACCTACACCCACAGAGATGCATCATACAAATACATATATACACACATACATAATACATGCACACACACATAGATACATGCACAAATACATAATACACATGTATACACAAATGCGTAATACATGCACACACACCTGACACCATACACAAATGCCTAATACATACATGCATACAAATGCATACATACATGCATATGTACACACAAATGCATACATACATGCACATACACAAATGTATATATGTATGCTTACACACAGAGAAATGCACGCATACATGCAGGCATAGATATACATGCATGCAAACACACATACAGACGTGCATGTGTGTACACACACATGTACACAAAATTGGAGCAAAAATAAAAAGAGAGCTATGAGATTGTACTAGACACATCTCAGCCAGTGATGTCCCCACAGAGTGGCCAGCGGTGTTGCCCAACCAGGAGGCTCCGCCTGTGCCAGGCACTTCCTTACCAAGCTACTCCTCCCTCCCCATGAGGTCAGCCTGTGGTTATCTCCGGAGAGCTGATTCACCTAAACCAATGCTAAATCAATCTCAGTCAGCTCGACCTTTGCTTTGAAATTGCTTCAGGGTCTTCTGGAGAATCCAGGCTGGAGCAGAAGCTCCTGTGTTGGGTGTCTAGGAACCCCAGTGAACCTGAGATCAATACAGGAGATAATAATATGGCTTTCACTAAGAACCCAGCACACAGGAAGAAGTGTGAGAAGCTGTCAGAAGTCAGAGTCATTCATGTTCTCACCCAGAGGGAAAGGGTTCAAGCCACTCTGATGATGATGTCAAGACTTCTGATTTCACATTTTGGATGGCAGGACCACAGCTTTGACCCTCTACCCCCTCCTGTCCTGGGTCAGTCCCTGGGCAGAGCCAGTGTCACCAAAACAACCCATGGAAAATAAAGGCCGCTCTGGAAACCATCAGAAAGCATTAAAGACTAAAACTACATTTGGAATCATCACGATTTGGGGGCATGCGTCCACTCTGTTGAGAGCTGCTGTAGATAAGGGGTCTGTTCATTGAATTAGGTTGGAAAATGAAAAAAAAAAAAAACAAACTCTGAAATTCATGGCTGAAAATATTCTATTTCTGAGCCGAGACTGTTTGCTGTTAAAAGGCAGGGATGGCCTGGCTTATCCATGAACAAAGGCAATTTGCGGAGAATCTGGATCTGTTGGAGTGAAAGATGAAAGGGGAGACCTATTTAGACACGCGAGCTCGCCAGCCGGTCCCTGCAGAAATGCAGAGATTTGAGATCAATCAGAGAACTAACACAGATTGAAAGGTTACAGCACACAATGAATGACATCATGTGGCCAGGTCTCGCCGGTAATGTATGATGAGCCCGCTGATAACGAAATACCAGCCCAGCTGTCGAGCTGCACAGCGAGGTGTCCACGGGAGACCGCCCCGCTCTCCCTCTGCAGCTGCGCAGTACATAGCAGGGGTCAGCTTGCTAAGGCTGCGAAGGAAACCTACCTGCAGCCGGTGAGAAGCCCACGCATGCTCTGAAACAGTAGATTTCTGTTGAGTTCACAGACCTCCTGGCAGGCTACAAAGCTGGGACATCACAGTCAGACTGCAGAAGGGTGAGCCCAGAACTCTTCAGAGCTCCCAGTCTGGGCTATGGGCATGAGGTCCCTTCAAGCTAACCACATGTCTTCTGATTCACCCCAACATGGGAAACTCTCACTGGTGAGCTTCAGAGAGCAGGGGAGCATCTTCAAAGGACACAGGACAGTTACACATCCGTGTGTTTTGTTAGGGGACAGAAGTTGATCATTTCCAACAGGACTCAGAGAGCTTATTGCCTCCCATAAACACAAGGAGACTCTAGACCCAGGGATGTGAATGGACACCCTATGCTGAGCCAGCCACAATCTCAGCCAAGGTCCAAACTTGACCATGGTGGAGAGGTTGGCATCATTTCAGCCCCTAAGCAGACCTTCCCTCTGCATCCAACTAGGGTCAGCTTGACTGGACAGCGGTGCACCGTGGGAGTTAGTAGCTTAATGTGACTTTTGGTTTGTACTTGAGGATGACTTGGGGGAGGCTGACATATGAACTAGTGGTTGTGTGGAGAAGGTTTGTCCCCAGTATGGGTAACACTATCCAGACTGAACAGCAAAGAAGCCCTCTTTACTGATGGGGAATTTCCTCTCCCTCCTATCTGGGGCTAAGACCTGGTGGGAACTTGTAGAGCATCGCTAGGTCACCTGGAAAAGACAGCAAGTCAGAGACTGCTGGTGGCTGACTTCTGAGCTTCCAGCTTCTGAGAGTTGAAACATGAAGGGAGCTAGATCCCAGACACCAGGAGCCTAGCATGGGACCCTGGAGCCTGGCATGGGACCCTGGAGCCTAGCATGGGGCCCTAGTGTCCTCACCCAGTAACTGAGGCACTGAGGACTCAGCAGTCCTTGGTGTAAGATAGGCCACCCCACCAGGTATTTTCAAGGGTCAGGCAGAGCACATGGTTCCTCACACGCAGAGTCTTTTTGTAAGGAGTGGAGTTCACATGGGTGTGGCATGGTGCTCCAGGTACCTCAGGGGCACAGACTCTGCAGTGCCTGCCTCTCTCCCTGTGCTCAAAGAGGGCCTGACAGCCAGGCCTAGAGCTGCAGTCATCGGGAGACGTGAAGAAGGCACAAGTGATGCTATCTTGTCACCTGTGTCTCAGATGTCTCTGTCTCACAGAAGCAGTAGTGGGGACTAGCAAACAGCTGTGCAAGGACAGAGTCAGGAAGTCACAGCCTGTGCTGGGATCAACAGAAAGTGGGCTGCTACTGGTGGTCCTCAGCCCACAGAGATGGCACCCAGGAGCAGAGAGCCAGAGTGGGGGTCAGGCTATGTCCTGCCCTGCCTGGTAGGAGAGAGTTCCCACAGAGGCAGGCCCATTGTCTGTAAGCTCTTATCTGCCAAGGCAGACATCCCTTTCACAGACATCTGCCACCCCTTGTCCCAGCTGGTCTTGGGTTTCCACTGGAGGGAAAGGCTGGAGTTGGAATAAGGAGTTACAGCCAAAGAGAGCAGCTCTGTTTGCGCACGGCGTGCCAGGCCTGGCTCCCACGGGCTCGGATGTCTGGCTGCACAGGTGGCAGGAGGGATGTGCCTCTGCTCTGGGGCTGCAGCACCTCCCCCTGCTCGGCTGTCCTGGGCCCCTCTTTCCTTTCCCCTTTCCTCCTTTTTTGCTTCTTTCATGTGTGTCTACACACGTGGGGAGGGCATGCGTGTGCCTGTGTGCACACGTGCCCATGGAGGCTGGAGGGCGTCAGCTGTCTTCAGCCACCTCCCACTTCTCCTACTGAGTATTGTCTTTATTATTGGTGTGTGTGTGTGAGAGAGAGACGGGGTGGGTCAGAAGACAACTTTAGGGAGTCACTTCTCTTCTCCTACAGTGGCTCCTGGGGATGGGCCTTGGGTCATCAGGCTCGGCTGGCAAGCCCCCTTACCTGCTGAACCAGCTCACCAACCCTCTGTCTTAATTGCTGAGGAACTTACTGACCTTGGAATTCACTGATTTGGCAAGGTTGCCTTGTCATTGAGTTCTGGGAGCCACCTGTCTCTCCTCCCTGGCACTGGGATAGCTTTTTACACAGTGTGGTAGATCCAACATGGGTCCTCATGCAGCGCTGTTTATAGCTGAGCCACCTCTCCACCCCTTCCTTCCTTCTTTCCTTCTCTCCTTCCTTCCTTCCTTCTTCCTTCCTTCCTTCTTTTTCCCTCCCTCCTCCTCCCCATCCATCCCTCCCTCTTCTCACCCCCCACCCCTCCCTCCCTCCTCTTTTCAGCAGGTAGCTAAGCATCTCATGAATTCTAACTATCAGGAAGAACTCCCCTTGATTCACAGGTAGCTTATAGTTCAAAGCTCAAGCAGGCAATGTCACAACGGAATGTGACTCAGTTCAGAGCTGCAGAGCCTGGAGAGGCTCATCCACCCTAGTCAGCCTGGCTACCTCACTCCTAGCTCCTTGGAAGAAGATCCTGTGACCGACATTGACTACTAGACAGTAAAGATCAGGCAACGTGGGAGCATAGGAGGAGACCATTGCAGAGGGGAGCTGCAGGGAGAGGCTGAGAGAGCCCATGGCTAGAGCAGGAGGCTGAGCCCGGAGGAGGGTCAGGCCGAGCTCCATCACCGCTCCAGCCTGTGGGTGACGGCCTTCTCACCAAGCTTTAACCTCTCTATCTCACAGGGGTAGAATCAGAACAAGCTCACAGCGAAAGCCTCAATCACTTACTACTGCTGTCAGGGATAGGGTGGGGGAGTGGGTCAAGGAAGGTGGGATGTGGGGGCATGGCAGTGGTGAGACAAGCTGGTGTCAAGAACTAGAGAAAGGCAAAATAGGCTTGTGAGCAGACGGACAGACAGACAGACAGGAGGAAGGATGGAAGGAACAGCACTGACTTATGGTGCTCCTTTGAGATCTGAGATGACAGAAGGGCGACTGTGAGGGCCATCCATTGCAGTCAGGGTGGGAAGAGGGCAGGGAGGCCGTGCAACCCCCCCCCACACACACACACACTGACACTGACACCACAGTGGCTCAATCCGTGGCAGCTAGGAAGTGGGGGAGGGTGTGCAGGAATGGCATCACTGAAGGGTTCTGTACTGGAGAGCAATGGCTGAGGGCCAGGGACTTTGCCAAAAATGTGGCAAGCAGCAGCCAGACCTCCCTCTACGGCTCTTGAGGGCCCTCCTCTGAGCTCTGATCCAGCCCACTGAGAGAAGACCAAGGAAACATCAGGTGAGATGTGGACACAGGGGCACCCCAGAACCATCCCGAACATTCTATGATTCCTGACACCATCAGCCCGACAGATACCCAGCTGTCAGGAGCTGACAGTCAAGGCCCCTCCTTAAAAAGCAGCTTCTAAAAAGCGTCCAGAGGCAGAGAGCAAAACAACAAACAGAAAAAACAGCTGTAAGACCAGAGGCTTTTCAGGAAAAAGAAATGTCTGGATGAGGGGCTGGGGTGTGACTTGGCCACACAGTGCCTGCCTAGCATGTCTGAAGCTCTGGGTCCCAACCCCAGCCCAGCACATACTAGGTGTGGTGGCCCATGTCTGTAATCCTAATACTTGAAGGCGCAGGCAAGAGAAGTCATTTTAGGCTACATGTCGAGTTTGAAGCCAGCTTGAGCTGTATGACGCCATAGCCTCTAAGACACCCACACTCACAGGCATCCCCCCGCCCCCTACACACACAGAGACTTTAAAAATAAAATCGTTTTTAGAAAGCACACAGTGGCACTGTGCCTTTGACCATCCATGGAAGGATTGGCTCCTGACCCAAGGCCAGAGTAAGAGCTGAATGGGAGCCCTTCCAATGTGTGACTCAAACCATGCCGCGCGGCCATTCCTCATAGGGCAGCTATGGCAGTGTGGGCTCTACCCATGGCGGGGACAGAGCTGCACAGGACGCTGGGACTGCAGCAGCATACTCAGTAGGAAGCCAGGGCTGCAGGTGACAGTGTGTGACTCAGCCCTCCTTCTGGTGAGCTGAGGGCAGCCAGACCTTGCTTGGCTTGTCATGATCTCCATGCTGACCACATTCTAGGTCTTCTCTCTCCAACTGTCTCTGTCCATGGGGAGCACTCCTCCTCCCAGCTGCCTCCACCTGTAGGAAATACCCTTTCCTCCAGCTGCCCTGTCCATAGGGAGCACTCCTCCCTCCAGCTGCCCCTGCCCATGGGGAGCACTCCTCCCTCCAGCTGCCCCTGCCCATGGGGAGCACTCCTCCTTCCAGCTGCCCCTGCCCATGGGGAGCACTCCTCCTTCCAGCTGCCCCTGCCCATGGGGAGCACTCCTCCCTCCAGTTACCCCCGACCATTGGGAGCACTCCTCCCTCCAGTTGCCCCTGCCCATGGGGAGCACTCCTCCTTCCAGTTGCCCCTGCCCATGGGGAGCACTCCTCTCTCCAGCTGCCCCTGCCCATGGGGAGCACTCCTTCCTCCAGTTGCCCCTGCCCATGGGGAGCACTCCTCCTTCCAGTTGGCTCTACCTGTGGGGAACACTCCCTCTCCTGCTCATCAGGGGCTCACTCCAGGTGTGAGCCCTGCACCCCAAATTCACCAAGAAAGCCCTGCCACTGAGGACTGCGGCCAGCTCTGAGCCTGTCTCTGAGCTCCAGGGAGGTCCCAGCACCTGCTGAAGAACAACTGTGCAGTCAGCACAGGGATGCTGCCCTGGGCTTTGGTCTTCAAAAGGTACTGGCCCATCCAGGTGGCTGTCAGTTTTTGTTCTGGGACTGTCCTCAGAGGTGGAAATCCTGTCTGTATCTAGCTCTTGCCATGACCTGCCAAGCCTCAAGGTCACTGTCCACAGACCTCTCACCATTAATGGTCCAGAGGCTAGTGCTGGGCAGATCACCAAGGAGACAGAACTAAAGATAGTTGGCCTCTGAGGGGTAAGTCACGACTGTGCCCTATGGGTGGAAACTCAGCCCACTGGGCTAGAGGCGGGAAGCCCTAATGTCTTGAGATTTTCCCTACCCAGCCAAACCTATTTGGAAGGCTAGTGGGAGCACCCCTCAACTCCTGTGAACACAGAAGGAGCAAGGAAAATACAGCCTGGCAAGCGGATTCTCTAGAGCGACCCCTGCTGGTGGGGGAAGTGACAGTGGGGCTGCCTGGCCACCACTGGGCTCAGGCAAGCAGACATCCTAAAAGGTACACGTGTCTGGCCGTGTGTGTTCTGTAGGTGACCCAGAACTAAAGCACAGAACCAGGTAGCTTGATGAGCAGGCAATGCAGGGCTGGAGGGATGGCTCAGGGGTAAGAACTCTTGCTGCTCTCTTGTGGATACACTCTTCGCACGCAGGCAGGAACACATAGGGAGGAAAACAAAACTAAGGCCCAGACCCGGTAGTGCATGCCCCTAATTCCACCACTAGGGAAGCAGAAGTGGACAGAGTTTTGTGAGTTCAAGGCCAGCTTAGTCTACACATGAAGTACAAGTTCAGACTGGGCTATGTAGTGAGACCCTATCTCAAAATGAATAAAATAAAACACACAGAACGACCTCAACGTGAACCATGTCCCTGGAGGATCTCAAATCCCCTGAGATTCACAAAGACCTGGAGATCGTGAGGCAGAGACAGGCCATGGATCCACTCATCCTCCATCAGAACCAGGCACACCCCAAAATGTGCATCTACGGGCCCCTCCCAGAAAATCCATGTCCGCGTGTGCTGCAAAGACAAGAACTAGAACAAGGCTGCCCCCGTGCTGCTAAGGTTCATGTGCTCAGGGCACATTATGGAGTCTCTTTGAGGGTTCTGGGGTCTGGTTCACATTCACACTTGGAGGCTTTGAGTAGAGAGTCCTCCCCCGTGTGTGTGTGTGTGTGTGTGTGTGTGTGTGTGTGTGTGTGTGTGGGCGTTGCTCCTGCTGGAGCACCGAGCAGCATGCAGAGCTCCACAGAAGCGATTCCTCCAGCTTTAGGTGGAAAGCGGAGGCTGTGAGGCCCCTGCAGGCTGCGGTCTCCTCCACGGAGCCTGTGACTCCACACAGATCCAGCTGCACATCTAAGCCTCAGCTCCTTCCTCCCGCCAGCTCTTCTGCCTCCGTCTTCCTCCTCCCTCGCCTCCTTCCTCTATTTCCTCCCCAACTCTTCTTCCCCTTCTTCCTCCTCCTCCTCTTCCTCCTCTTCCTCTCCCTCCTCCCCTATCCTCTTCCTGTCTTCTTTCACTCTCCATCTTCTCCCTCCTCCCTTCCTCCCCTCTATTCTCTTATACTCTACATGTGCCCCCTATAATTATTCCAGGGTTCTCTCCTGAATCTGAGGGACACGTAGTCAAATCCTCTCCCTGCAGCTCTCTCAGACCTCTAAGTTTTTCTCACATCACTGCAGTAGCCCAGACCCCCAACATCTGCCCAGCCCCCTCATCAGCCCGTCACCCTCATGGCTCCCAGTGCTCATTCTCAATCCAGACCTAAGGCACTCACCGCCTGCTCCCCAGCCCCTAAGTCCCTGATAGTTCTGTCCTGCCTGTACAGTGCCATTCAAACTCCTAGGCAACCATCAAAGCCCTCCCAGTTTGGATCCAACCTGCCTTGGCACTGTATATCATTCTCAGCTCCTCCTTGTATACAACGTTAAGATCAGCATGCCCAAGTTCTGGGAAATAGATGAATCTGCTGGGAAGCTGGTTGGCTGTGTTTCTGAGCCTCAACTCTGATGAGTCAAAGCCACAGGACAGGGTGGCCAGGACTCTGCCCAGGGGACCAGCCTCCTGGGAGGCAGGTATCTAAGATTCCCTGCTGAGGGTCACTTCTTGATCTAGTCCTCTGGTTTTCAGGCTTTGCTTACCCTGCACATTAGGTCTGGAGTATCAATCCCTCACCCATCTGCCTCTCAGAACTGCAGTCCTCTCCCGCCCTCCTGGGTGTGCTTCCCTGGCACCCTGCTGTCCTGTACAACTCAAGACCCTCCTCCCATATGGTAGCTGTTTCCCCACATTGATTTCTCCCCAATTCGGTATGGAGCCACTGTGGGCAGGGACCATCCTTGCTTCCCAGTGCAGGGGCCTGAGCCTGCACAGGGGCCAGCACATGCTGTTGCTTACTAATGGGGAGAGAGCCCCCTGCGACTGCTGGCAGCCAGAGGCCTCCAAGCCTTTCCCGACACCTGCACCCAGCAGCCTGGGATCCCTAGGCAGGCACAGCTGGCTTAAAAAGGAAGCACACAGTTTCAAAGCTCCCTCCACTTTATTTTTAGAACCTGTGACTCATCCCCAGGACCAGCACTGGAGGCCAAGCAAGGAAGATGCCTGAAGCCTGGGGCCCAAACAGGGCTGAGATTTCAGGCTGTGACTTCCTACGAGGGCTGAGATCTATACTGTCCACACTGATCTTGGTGATGGTTCCTGAAACAGAGCAGAGGAAAGCCAGCACCCCCTGCCTACTGCCCACAGTGGCTGCTGCAGCTCCAAAGGCTCTGCTTTCTGCCTCCTGCTTCTCTTCTCTTGTTCTGTATGACTCTTATACACAGGGTTATTGAGCCAGAAGGAGGATTCAAAAGGTAAAGGCTCCTACCACCAAACCTGAAGACCTGAGATCAATCCCTAGGACCTATGAAATGGAAGGAGAGAATCAACTCCAGCAAGTTGTTCTCTAACACAGGCACACACACACACACACACACACACACACACTAAACAAATAAACAGATAAATGTAACAGGATCTTTGATGCTGTCTCCTCTAGCTGTAGTTTGAGACAGCTAAAGTGTGCCCCCTAAAGGTTCAAGTTCTTGGTCTTCTGTGTGAAAAGATTGGCACATTGTGGGACCTTTAAGAGGAGGAGCCTAATGAGAAGTTATTAGGTCATTGGGAGCACCCCCCCCCCCTCCAATGAGATTGTTTCCCAAAGAAGCCCAGTTAGTTCCCAAGAGAAGCTGTTAAAAAGAACAAGGCTGACCCCCGCCCTCTGGTCAGTGTCCATGTACTGTGGGATCTCCCCACCTGTACATGGCAGATGTTTCAGCCATTCCCTATGCCAATACCACCAAAGTCAAGCAGATGTCTGTGCTGTGCTCTGTACTTGTTCACTAAATAAACCTCTTTCCTTCATAAAGCTCCCAGCCTTGGGTATTTCATTATAATCACTGAAGGGCAACTAGGGTGCTGTGCATATGGTTTGTCTCTATTTAGATGGGTCTGCCTAGTTAGCTAAAATCTGTTAATGTCATTTGAAATCATGTCTGTTTGCTTGTATTACATTTTTCAAGAAAAGTCATCCAGCCAGCTATAACATTTTCTTCCACAAGGTCCCACATCATTTCTGATTTTTCTTCTTTTTTTTCCCCTTGGGTGGCACCAACTGTGGGATGGGGGGCCTTCACTGAATTAAAAAGAAAGAAAGAAAAGAAAGAAGGAAGGAAGGAAGGAAGGAAGAGAAAGAAAGAGAGAGAGAGAGAGAGAGAGAGAGAGAGAGAGAGAGAGAGAGAGAAAGAGAGAAAGCAAGCTAGGGTTGGAGAAATGGCTCACCAGTTAAGAGCACTGATTGTTCTTCTAAAGGTCCAGAGTTCAGTTCACAGCAACCACATGGTGGCTCACAACCATCTGTAATGGGATCTGATGCCATCTTCTGTGTGTCTGAAGAGAGTGACAGTGTATTCACATACCTAAAATAAATAAATAAATCTTTAAAAAAAAAAAAAGGCAAGCAATGAGACTACATCTCACCCCCCATCTCTGTGCTGTCTCTACCAGGATGGACTGTGCCATCAAACTATGAGCCAGAATAAACCATTCCTCCCTTAAGTTGCTTTTGTCAAGCATTTTGTCACAACAAGAAAGGTAATCATAACACTGGTACCAGAAGTGGGGTCACTGCTGTGATAAACCTGGAATACAGTTCTTGGTCTTTTTTTTTTTAAGATTTATTTATTTATATGTATATGAATACACTGTTGCTATCTTCAAACACTAGAAGAGGGCATCAGATCCTATTGCAGATGGTTGTGAACCACCATGTGGTTGCTGGGAATTGAACTCAGGACCTCTGGAAGAGCAGTCAGTGCTCTTAACCGCTGAGCCATCTCTCCAGCCTGTTCTTGGTCTTTTGGAACTGGAGTATAAGAGGTATGAGGGACAGGGCTGGAGAGATGGCTCAGTGGTTAAGAGCACTGTCTGCTCTTCAGAAGTCCTGAGTTCAAATCCCAACAACAACATGGTGGTGACTCACAAACATCTGTAATGGATCTGATGCCCTCTTCTCATGTCTGAAGACAGTGACAGTGTACTCATGTACATACAATAAATAAATCTTTAACAAAAAAGAGGTATAAGGAAGAGATTGGGACTTTGAGCTAGAAGGCCCTAGAAAGCTACAGCAGGATTTAATCAGCAAGACTGGTGGATGCTTAGAAATCCATTAGAATGCTGAGAAAAATGCAAAGACTGGGAGCTCAGTGTATGAGACTTGAGGGAGAACAAGGATTCTCTCAGGAACAAGATTATAGGCCACTGGTCTGATAATCTACCTGCATCTGCCAACGTCAATGTAAGTCAAGTTTAATTAAAAAGTAATGTGCTAATTAGTTTGGTGGATGAAATCTTTAGACAGGCTAGCCCTCAAGGCTGTGGCTTAGTCACCACTCGCTGCTCTCGTCCAGGTCTACGGTGAGAGCGTAACAAGCAAAGCAGAAAGATGGGGAAATACACAGAGTGGTGAGAAAAAGGTTGTAGTTTCCACAGTTCAGGGTTGGAAAGGCAACTGTAGGGAAAGCAACTGTGGTGATCCAAAGAGATTAGCACCATTAAAGAGAAATGTCACACTCTGCATGGGGACATCAGGAAAGGTGTCCTGACGGCAAGACTCCAACCTACAGAAATGCAAAGCCAGCTGAAAAAGAGAGAGAGAGAGATAGAGAGAGATAGAGAGAGAGAGAGAGAGAGAGAGAGAGAGAGAGAGAGAGAGAGAGACTGTATTGAGAAAACCAAGGAAGGCTCAGAAACCCAAGGGAAATGTTTTCCAGGATTGACACACGAGGTGGCACAGGGACTCAGCAGCTGTAGTCACATGACACTGTCTTGCAGGAATGGACCATACTAGATTGAAGAGGTCATAGAGTTTTGCACCACATTTCCAGAACGCTACTTCACTAGGCAACATGTGGTAAGATTTGGAGTCCCTGCAATGAGGTTCAGAGAACCACTACATGAAACTAGGAAGGTAAAGCCTGTTTTGATGAAAGACCCCAGAATGTTGGAGATGCCAAGACCATTGGACATCTGCTAAGAAAAGCTGCAAGTGTAGAGCGGGGACTGGCCCAAGAAAGAGGCTGTGCGTGCTGCAGGTGGCAGAGCTGGAAGGGGAGCCTGGATGAGTCCAGCATGAGCTCAGTTTGCTGGACATGAAGCGTCAAGACCCCTTGTTTGCCCCAGTGGGTTCCAGGATTGTTTTTGTCTGCTCTTCCTGGCTGTGCCTCTATCTCCCCTTTCCAAGGTGGGAATGGTTGCTTCATGCCACTGTGTACTTGACGTATATAACTTGGTTTGGGATGTTATAGGGCCTGAGTCTCAGAATAAGCTTACACTTTGAAATGTCGGAGCTGTCAAGAATCATCTGCTAATGACGATGGAGACATCTGAAGTTGGACTGTTGCATTTTGTGTCAGGAGATGCTCGTGAACTTCTGGGGACAGCAGGGTGAAGGTTATGGTCTAAAGTGATGCATCTGGGAATCAAGTTGAAAACGAGTAGACTAATAATAATTAATCTGGATAATAACCTTGACAGAACCTAGAATCACCATGGAACCTAACCTCTGGCCTTGTCTGCACAGCATTGTCTAGATTAGGTTAATTAATGTGGGAATGTGGCAGGCACCATCCCACAGGCAGAGTCTTGATCTTTATTTTTTATATTTTTTTGAGACAGAGTTCTTCTATGTAGCCATGGCTGTCCTGGAACTTGTTATGATGACCAGGCTGGCCTTGAACTCACAGAGATCCACCTGCCTCTGCCTCCCAAGTGCTGAGATCAAAAGAATGTGCCGTATGGCTGGCTCCTGGACTTTATTAAAAGAAAGGGAGCTGAAGTCAGTGCCAACATTCATGCCAGCTCCACGTTCCTCTCTTCAGACATGATGGGAACAGCTGCCACACCTTCCCGGCCCTGGTGGGAAGTACTCTCAAACTAGGAGACAAATAATCCTTCCTTCTTATCTTCCTTCCTTTCTTCCTCCTTCCTTCCTCCCTTCCTCCCTTCTTTCCTCCCTCCCTCCCTCCCTCCCTTCTTTCCCTAAGTCACTTTTGTCATATTTTGTCACAGCCATGAGTGATGGGATCTGGCTCTCCTGCCCTTTCCTGTGACTCCAGCAGATTTGCTGATTCGCTTTGTAGCATATTTTCTTCTTTATTTTTCTCCTTTAAAAAGCCAGCCACTCAGGGTTAGTAAGATGACTCAAGATAAGGGTGCTTGCAGCCAAACTCACAATCTGAGTTCAAGTCCCAAGACCCACATGATGAAAGGAGAGAATTGACTCCCACAGTTGTCCTCTGAGACACACACATACACACACAGAGAGAGAGAGAGAGAGAAATAAAACACACATACACATTAATAAATAAATGTGTTTTGTTTTGTTTTTTAAATGTTTTTCATTTTGTTTTGACAGAAAGTTTCACTATATAGCCCTTGCTAGCCTAGACCTCACTATGTAGCCCAGGCTGGCCTCAAACTAATAGAGAGCTACCTGCCTCTGTCTCCCAAATTCTAGAATTAAAAGTGTGCAGCACCCACTACCCCTGTCTTAGTCAGGGTTTCTATTCCTGCACAAACATCATGACCAAGAAGCCAGTTGGGGAGGAAAGGGTAACTTACACTTCCACATTGCTGTTCATCACCAAAGGAAGTCAGGGCAGGAACTCACAAGGTAGGAACTTGGAGGCAGGAGTGGATGCAGATACCATGGGGGAATGCTGCTTACTGGCTTGCTTCCCCTGGTTTCTCAACTTGCTTTCTTATAGAGCCCAGGGCTACCAGCCCAGGAATGGCACCACCCACAATGGTTTGGGCCCTCCCTGCTTGAACACTAATTGAAAAAATTCTTGACAGCTGGATCTCATGGAGGCATTTCCTCAAGGGAGGCTCCCTTCTCTGTGATAACTCCAGCTTGTCAAGTTGACATACAAAATCAGCCAGTACAACTCCTATCTAAAATATTTTTAATCTGGTATTTGGGTACGATTGTTGATTCAATTGCTTTTGTTGTTGTTGTTTTAGGCAGGGTCCCTCTATATGAAGATTAGGGTGGCCTTGAACTCACAGAGATTTTCTTGCCTCATTCTTTTGAGTGCTAGGATTAAAGGAATATGTTACTATGTCCAGCTCAACCATTTTTTAAAATGTATTATTTATTTTTGTTTTTGAGGCAAGGTCTTACTATGTAGGCCTGGTTGGAACTCACTATGTAAATTAGACTGACCTCAGATTCACAGTAATTCTACTGCCTGTGACTCCTGAGTACTAGTATTACCTTCAGGTGCCATGACCCTGCTCCTTCATTCCTTCTTGTGAGCATAGGCTTGGGAGGCTATGACTTCCCCTTCACAAACTGCATTGGCTGCCTCTTGTGTGTTCTGATGTGCAGCATGAGGCACACTGTTACCCGAGAGCCTCCTCTTTGTGTTCCTATGACACACTAGATACCAGCTCCTACCATTGTCACCACACTGTGACCGACGATCTGTAGCATACAATATATTAGTAAATTTCCATGAGTTTTTGAGTTCATTGAAAAGTTCCCCCATTTTAGACCCATGTTTGTCTCAGTGTGCCTTCTAAGATATGGGGATGACTGCCCTCTTCCCACCAACTCTGTGACAGGGAGAGACACAAATGCAAGAGCCCAAAGTAAAGCTTCTGTGCCCTTGAGAACAGCTGGAAGGTGGCCATTCCCAACAGAGGTTACCTATCCTTACCCTACAATATAAAAGCCCTGCAGTGGAATGGAGAGGTCAGAAGTTCAGCCACGGAGAGAAAGCTCCATCACGAACTCCAGCTGATGCCTCAACTTCTCCAGTCGATTTCTGCTGGATGATGCAAGAGTCCCATTTGATGACCATGGTGATTTGAATAGGTATGGTCCCATTGACTCATGTGTTTGAATCCTTGACCATAGGGGATGGCACTGTGAGGAGATGTGGCCTTGTTGGAGGAAGTGTGTCACTGTGGGGGTGGGCTTTGAGGTTTCATATGCTCAAGCATGGTGCACAATCTCCTGATGCTGCCTGTGGATCAAGATGTAGACCTCTCAGCTCCTTCTCCAGCACCATGTCTGCCTGCATGCTGCCACGCTTCCCACCATGATGATAATGGACTGAACCTCTGAACCTGTAAGCCAGCCCCAATGAAATGTTTGCCTTTATAAGAGTTGCCTTGGTCATGGTGTCTCTTCACAATAGACCCCTAAGACAATGACCTCGTCTCTATCTGTTGCTGTTTGTCCTTTTACTGGAAGTCTCTCACCTGAGGGGACAGAGGCTGTGCTGGGACTCTCCATGGCGAGCTCTACCAGGCTGTCTTAATGGGATGACCCCAGTCAGCCGTGCCTGATTTGATTTGTGTCCCACTGCTCTCTCCTCTCCTCTCCTCTCCTCTCCTCTCCTCTCCTCTCCTCTCCTCTCCTCTCCTCTCCTCTCCTCTCCTCTCCTCTCCTCTCCTCTGCTCTCCTCTCCTCTCCTCTTCTCCCCTCCCCTCTCCTCTTCTCCCCTCCCCTCCCCTCTCCTCTCCTCTCTCCTCTCCTCTCCTCTTCTCCCTCCCTCCCTCTCTCTCTCTCAAAAATCTCATTCAAAACAGAAAATATCACTGTTGTAGATCATTCTCCAAATGAAACTGTCCATTGTGAACAAATATGTCAATTGTGCACACCCTGTTAATGTTTCAAGTAATCCCATGGAAACTCACTAAAAGAAGCAGGAAAATGGACTTGTACATTTTATTTCAATATGCTCCAAATGCCACCCTTTTCCTGCAGAACTCATATGAAGCTATTTCTGATGTGCTGTGACAGAGTCTAAGGAACCCAGCCTTTAAAGTCACAATCACCACACATCAACATTTGCACTGGTCACATTTTTTTTTTTTGTGGTCTATAGCTACATTCACCTACTCAGGCTACCCTCCATTTCCAGAACTTCTGCCCACTGTCTGTGACTCCCAGACGCAATCCACCTGTAGGCCAGTGCTGTACTGAGTCCACATCACAGCTGTGGAGACTCCTGAGCTGGGAGCACTCGGTCATGCCTTGTGTTTATAGCTACATCTGTCAGTTTACGTGTTTGTCAGCTCAGAGCACCTCAGATGAGAGGCTTACACTACAGGCTCCATTACCTCACATGCCGGAGGCCAGAAGTCCAAGGTGGAAGTGTCCCGGGCCTGATTCTCCTGAGGCCTCTCTCCTTGGCTTGCAGACAGCATGTCATCCCTGCCTCCTCACATGCTTACCCTCTGGACACACACACAGGCTGTGTGCTAGTCTCTTTTTTTCTCTAAGGACACCAGTTTCTCGAGGTTAGGGACCACATCATGTGACCTCAGGGTTAGGGACCATGCCATGTGACCGCATTTTCCTTCATCATCTCATTCAAGATCCTGCCTCCACATTTAGGTGCTGAGCGCACTGGGGATGAAGGTTCCAACATATGGATTCAGGGAAATACTATACATCCAGTAACAAAACCCCCTCACAGGCCTGCTGTCATTTTCAGCCATTCACTGCCCTCTGTGCCAGCGGTGAGCAGAGGGGCAGTCTCACAGATGTCTGTGACAAGGGCATATCTGTCTCATCTGGGAACTTTTGTGCTGGGGCCTCTGTTTGGGGTGGAGGGTCTGGTTTTGTTTGCTTTCTGTTTTGAAACAAGGTCTCATATAGCCCAAGCTAGCCTGAACTCACTAAGTAGCTGAGGATGACCCTGAGCTTCTGAGCTTCCTGCTTCTCCTTCCCAAGTGCTGGGATGGCAAGTATCCATCCATGACCCATCATCAGATCACTGAGACATTTTTGAGGACCCCAAGGAACCAACGCAAGCCAAGGAAGGTGCCAAAGTTTGACTTGTCTATCATCCTAAGGTTCAGATAAAGATAAAGGTTCAGATAAAGCCAGTGCCCAGAGGGGTGAGCACAGACACACCAAAGTACCCAAACCAGTCCCCGAAGGGCCATAACAGAAAAGAGTGGCCCAGGTCCGTGGCAGAGTCCGGGAGGGGCATACACTGTTTGTCCTCCTCCAACTTCAGGCACATTGAGAGCAGACGCCTCATACTCCTGCCAGGAGCTTCTGAGCCTTCATGGACTGACCTGGAACCATGAGCTCAGCCTGTAAGTCACTTTTGCTACACTATTTATCATTGCAGCAACAGCCAGGAGGATAAGACACTGTGACGTTATTCTGGAATATGAGATCCAAAACTTGGGATTCCTGGGGGACATTGTATTGTCTCTCTATTGTACCGTCTCTGGACATGGAAGTCATGTAAAGTCCCTGAAGTGGCCGCAGCCTTCTGGCAGCCACAAAGCCCTAAACCATGTGCTAGAGAGGGTAAAGCAGAAGTGAGTCCATGCTACGTCCCAGAACTTCCACACAGCAGCCTCGATTGCCCACAGGTGTCTACTACACGATTTGGTTCAAGGGGGAAACAGAGGTCTACTGACCACGGCCATGGAACTGGGGAGTCACGTGAGATTGGCAGACCCCATCTCCTGGCGTTCTCTCACGAGCGTTGGCTCTCTCGCACAGGGGAAGCACATATTCACACACGTGTGAGCTGTGAACTCTTCCATCCAATACCACCTGGGCTGCCCAGGTGAGTCTCTAAAACAAAATCTTAAAAGCTGCATCACCAACCCCATAGGTTCATCTCATGACAACAAGGCGGGAAACTGAGGCTCCGACAGGCAGAGCGAGCTCAGGGCCTAAGAGCTGGGCTTGAACTCCAGCTCATAAGACCATTTTGGGACCCTTCCCTAAGGTCTTCTCAGGGAAACTGAGGCAGCTATCTGCCTCCAGTGACCAGTTAGGACATCAGAGTTCCATGACAGCACTGGCCCTGGGAGCAATGGTCACGGCTGTCCTCGTGGCCTCACTGCACAACCCCAGCCGCTTACAAAGAATTAGAGATTGGGGATAGCCAGACTTTTCCTGGCGCACACACTGTCATGGTGGTCTAGAACCTGGTAACAATGGTTGCTTTGACAGCCCGCATGGGCAAACACCCTCCTGTGGGAATAGTCCTAATTAGTCTGAGCAGGTTCTGGGACTCTAGGAACTTCTGTCTCTTCTACTGCTCTCTGGTTTCAGCACACTGGATGGGACATGAGGATCATGTACCTGCCTGGCTGGTGAAGGCTAGGGAGGTTAACCCAAACCAGAGGCTCTTGGGGGCAGGTGAGGAGGGGTAGAGCAAGGGAGAGTAACAGTGTCCTGCAGGAAGGTGTCTGTGGCACTCGATGACAGGTGGGTGCCCCACTACCTCCTACCAACCCACAGAAGCAGCATGATAGAGTCACAGCACACAGTCTTCCTGATTGGGTCTCTTCCTGATTGGCTTACTCTTCCTTGGGTTTGCCAGGCCGAGGCCGGGCCAGCCTGTAGTCCATATAGGTCCCCAGACAGGACCACAGGATGAAGCGTACCAGGAGGATGACAACCAGTAGCACCATGAGTGGGTCAGGGCCAGCAGTGTCCCCCAGCCAGGAGCCCATGCTGAGGAGGAAGGCCACCACACAGGGTAGAGCAGCAGCAGCAGCAGCAACAGCAGCAGCAGCAGCCTCACTGGGGCCTGATCTCAGGCCTGCGTGCTTGCCGGTGGCCCCTTCTGAGGGACAGATCTGTGCAGTCCACAGCCAGCCCTTCCCACCGCACTGGGCCTCCCCGCCTGTGAGGGGACAGTTGGGGCTATAGGCGGCCTCCTTGGTCAAGAGGCCCGTGTACCATTCATGGGGAGCTAAGCACTCCGTGCACCGACAATGGCAGCATTGTCCAGAGGCCCTGGCGGCGGGAGGCCTGCGGGAGCCCGCCTCCCGCGCTGTCCCCGCGGCCCCTGCCCGCCAGGCTGACGTAATCCCCAAACATCTCCGGCGGCGGCAGCTGCAGGGCGAAGCGGCCGCCTCCTCCAGGCCTTTCCGGCTGCCGCAGACAATCGAGCCCTTTCTCTCCCCAATTAGCTATCACTTCTGGAGGCCAGCACGGTCCGAGGCTGGGCGGGCTGTGCAGCGGCAGCAGCAGGCCCGCACCGAGCGGGGGCCACGAGGCTTGCAGGGAGGCCCGGCCCAGCAGGGAGGGCGGCAGGGAGACTGTGCAATTGAAAAGAGGAGAGAGGCACAGAGAGGGGGGAACAGTCGGCTGGAGCCCAGAGGCGACCCCAGACATGGCTCAATTAGCACACAGGCTGTGCGCTGAGTCCCCAAGGCTGCCCCAGCCTGTAGCAGCGTGGGGGTGGTCAACACAGACCGCCCCAGAAAGGGTCTGGAACCTGGGGGAGTAGGTTTAATCTCCCCCTCACAACCCGGGGAGGGCAACCACTGGAGATGGGTTGAGCACCACCTACCCCAGCCCCACAGGAGGTTTATGGGAAGGAACCCCTATAGCCCCCTCCAGCTGCCCACACAGGGCTGGCGGCTGATTAGCCTGGGACTCACTGAGGGGAAGATGCTCGCTTCCTAGACCTAAGGCGCCTTGCTGGGAAATGAGGTCAGAGCCCCCTGCTCTGAAAGACAAAGGGAGAATACTTAAATAGGCCCAGCCCCCCTAGAGCAGCCGCTCTGGGGACTCACCTCCAGAGTTTTTCAGATAAACAGCATCTGTCTGGCAGTTACATCCGTCTGCCGTATACGTGTGCTCATACATACACGTGTGGCCACACACACACACACACACACACACACACACACACACGAGGACCCTGTTCCCCTGTGTGGGTCACTCTAGCCCCTCACAGCTGAGGTCTCCTTGGATGATGAAAACACTGGCTTGCTGTTCCCTACCTCTAACACCAACCCTGTGTCCCACAAAGCCGGACCTGCCCTGCAGCCAGGGCCACTGGGGTGGGGGTGGGGGGTGAATAAGGCTGCCCAGCCTCAGGGTCCTACCTGGATGTCCAGCCCAAGTTGTCTCACCTTGGCAGTCCAACAAGCCGCGAGAGATGCAAGGGGCTCGTCCACATGAGAACTGTAGCCCAGCACTGGTGGCCTCTCACTAGCTCTGGGTTCTCTCCTCCATGGTGTTACGAGTATTCACCCCGTATAGCCTTTCTAGGAGATTCCAAATAACGACAAACACGGAGGCAGCACACCGTAGGATGGGAAGTGGAGATTTTGAGAATGGTGTCAGTTTGTGGATTTCGCAGCACTAGCCCGGAAGTGTGCTAGAGGTATGTAAGGTCGCTGGGCCCACCCTCTGCCTCTCTGGTGCAGCCCTGGAACTGACTGAGGTTGTCCCCACTCTCAGTGCCAGGCCACCCAGCCCAGCACGCTCGGGACGGCATTCTTGAAACACTCGTGGGTTTGCTTTTCTATGGCTCCTAATGTGAGTACAGATCTAGAAATTGGGAGCCAGGCCTAACCAGGCATTACAGCGGACATTTGCTCCTCAGGGGTTTCAGGAGTGTCCCAGAAGGCCTTGCTCACTTACTAAAGAAACCCAAGGGAATCCAGGGACACCACCATACTCTTGGGAAGGGAGGAAGCCAAGGGCTCACCTCAGCCACATTTCACTCACCTGAGAGACCACATCTCCGGCATCTCTGGGTGAGGCTTTCTTGGAAGCCAAAGCTGTCTGCCCTGAGCGTGGCCACCAGCTCGGGCCCATCACTGGTGGAGCCAAGGTGGCCTTGAACAAAGCTCTGTGTTTGTCAAGTGCACCATCAGATAGGGAAAGTCAATATTGTCCCAGGTCACATGGCTTCGACACAGGAGACTCTGGGATTGACCCCAGACCTCCTTGAGGAGGCCTGACCCTTCCTTCCTCCTCATATGCCTCTGGGAGTTGGGAGTTGACAAGTCTGCCGTGTGTCCTTCAGGGAAGGAAGGGTGTAGCCCTCCTAGCTGCTCCTGGGAGGGGAGGTCAGTGGTGGGAGCTGGAGGATGAAGTCAGAGAGGATGGACGGAGCACAGGAAGAAGCAAGAAGCTGATGGAGACAGCACAGACACAGCTTCTCTTCCCGGAGGACACCAGGGTGCTCCCCACT
Organism: Apodemus sylvaticus; assembly: GCF_947179515.1. NCBI lineage: Eukaryota > Metazoa > Chordata > Mammalia > Rodentia > Muridae > Apodemus > Apodemus sylvaticus. The sequence goes on along the minus strand of NC_067472.1, from coordinate 59,791,196 downwards.
GTGGTGAAAGGGACTCTCTGAGTCACCCACAACTGAGGGTGAGCATGGTCTATGCTCTTCCCGGTCCCTTAGGGCCTCCCTGGCCTTGCTATTGGGGCTACAGGAACTGTGCCCTGGGCAGATCTTTACCAAACCTTGACCATACAATGGATGAGCCCTGAGTTCCCCTGGACAAGGGGACGCAGCCACCAGGACATCCTCAAATTGGGAGAAGAAGGCCCAAAGTCAAACCTCTTTCATGGCTTCCCCAGCCCACCTTCCTGTTTCCTGGATTTCTTACCAGCCTCTTGGACCACCGTACCTGGGGCCACCTGCTCTTGGACACAGCCCAAAGCAACACGAAAGACCCAGAGGCACAAAAAGTGTCTGCTATGCTGTTCAGAGCTCAGCCATGAAGACTCTTGTCCCTTGTCACAGAGGACAGACCAGGGGACTCTGGCTATCTTCAAGGCTTCAAGGATCCATAGTGACTTCCTACACCTAAATGTTCAAGCATTGAAGTGACAAGGGACAGGTCCTTGCTCACTGTTCCCTGATATGTGCCAGGTAACAGTCCAGTCACCAGTGAGGCCCGTGGAGAAGGCTGGGGTGAAAGCAGAGGAGGCTCCAGCTCCTGCCAACAGTGGCATGGTCCCTACCGGTGACACCGTTAGGAGTGAGCCCAAGGACCCACTAGGGTGTCTGATCAGAGCCTTCAGCAAGCAGATCTGTGGTAACAGGTCCCCTCCTCACTCAGACAGGGCAAGCCACCGTGACTCCCGGCAGCAACGCTGGCGCTGGGTGTGCTCTGCAGGGGAGGCCTATTTAGACATCATCGCTCACACTGGACTCTGGGATTGAACTCTGCACCTGCTTCTGATGAGTTTATATTACTTTTGGGTGTGTGTGTGTGCGCGTGTGTGCGTGTGTGTGCGTGTGTGTGTATGTGTGTATGTGTGTGTGTGTGTGTGTGTGTGTGTGTGTGTGTGTGTTTGCATGTGCGTGTCATTCCTCAGACCCCGTCCACCTATTTATTTTATTTTTTTTATTTTTGAGATAGGATCTTTCACCAAGTATGCTGGGTTGGCCAGTGAGCTTGTAATCTGCCTGTCTCCACGTCCCCATAGCTGGGATCATAAGAGTGTGTCACTACACTTGGCCTTTTGGCACAAATTCTAGAGATAAAACTTGGGTCCTCACACTTGTGTGGCCAGTTCTTTACCAACTGACCAAACTGTCTCCCCAGCCCAGTGCTCAGTCCGTTTATACCCTGGCACTCACAGCCTCTGAAGTCTCCCATGTCCCCTGGTTTCACTTGGACTGGGGGGGGGGGGTCTCCAGAGCAGGTTAAAGGAAACCCAGATTGCATTAGACTTGATTCTGCCAAACTGTGTGGCCTCTAGCAGCCACTGAGCTAAGAGTAGGCCTTCCTAGCCAGTGTCAGTAACAACTGTTACATGTGTTTCTTCTTAACATCTGTTTTGCCTGGAGGTGGTGCCGCATGCCTGTAATCCCAGCACTCTGGGAGGCAGAGGTAGGCAAATTTCTGAGTTCAAGACCAGCCTGGTCTACAGAGTGAGTTCCAGAACAGCCAGGACTACACAGAGAAACCGTGTCTCGAAAAAACCAAATCCAAAAAACCAACCAAACAAACAACCAAACAAACAAAAAACAAACAACAACAACAACAACAAAACATTTGTTTTAAAACTAAATTCGTGGGTGTTTTGCCTGCATGTATGCTTGTGCACTATGTGTGTGCAGTGCCCACAGTGCCCAGGAGGACATTAATTCCCCTGAAACTGGAGTTACAGACAGTTGTGAGCCAACATGTGGGTGCTGGGAATTGGATCTGGGTCTTCTAAAAGAGCAGCCAAGGCACTTAATGGCTAAACCATCTTCCCAGCTCGCTGTTGCTGGAATTTCCAACCCAAATCAGCCCAGATAAAAACCATGTAACTCAGTTATTATAAATATATGCTTTAAGACCAGATTGAGCAGA